>NC_056738.1:242157259-242369759 GCF_019279795.1 Protopterus annectens
GATCAGATGAGTGGTGGGGGAAGGGAATAGATTCAGTTGACAACTGCTATCAAGTATATTTGTCAGTACACTAATATTCACTACTCTACATTCTATCCACACTTACACTCTACATGGGCCATGGGGCTGCTACAGCACACCAACAGCCAACAGCATATCAACAAACCAATTGTACCCTTATTTTAGTTATACACATCAGACCTGTTTCTGTAGTGATTTCTTTACCTGTAGGCCTGTCCAAATGAACTGTGTGCACATTACGTTGCTGTTTCTGCACATATTTCAGATTCACATATTAGCTGCAGGCCACATACATCTACTGGGACATTCTCTGTGTGCAGGTTTCTTGTCAACTGGGAAAACTATCCATGACAGCGTGACACTTGAGGGGCCTGTCTGGGCCAGACTGCAAATTGTGGATGTCTAGCTTGCATCTATTTGTAGGACTGGGGCTGGTCAACACAGCAATTATATACATCATACTAGTATTTCTATTCAGATTGCTTTACCTGTGTGCCCTGTATGGAAAATGCATGTGTTGCAGTACATTATTTTTTTTATTCAGATCGCAGTTTAAAACTGTAGAACCAGACTGAAATGTTAGTGCTGTGTGTGCAAAATTGAACTAAAGGCCAAGTCCTTATCAGTCTGAGCTAATTGGGAAGTGTTGTGCTTGCATTGTGACATTTCTATCTAGTACATATTTTTGTGCACAGTACTTTTATTATCACATGTTGCATTATTTGTTTCTCATTTTCAGTACATTTTATGTATACACAACAGATATTGGTGTCACTGTTTGTGAAACGTGCACATTAGCTGGATTGCACATTTGACTGTTTTGCAACTACATACTGCAATTTAGATTCCTGAGTACACAGTGTAGATTTTAGGTCTGCACCTGCTAGCCTTATACATTTCTCAGTACATTCACAGCTACATACAGCTGAAATGGAAAGGTTAACATGGGATAATGCTGGTAGACAAACAAGTAAAACATATTCTGATAGAAATATGTACTGTTGCTTTTTTCCATTTATTTAACATGCCCATTCTAAAGTATGCAAACAAGCAGTGCTATATCAGTTGACCTCAGTTAATGCATTCTGTATGACATACACATTTCTATTTATCAGGTACAAGTGAGATGACACACACCAGTGTTAGGGATCACCTTTATTAGTTTTGACATATACATCTGTGTACGACTCAGAACTCCACAATTACTATTCCTGCATTATCTGCACATGGGAATGCTTCTCATTTCTAACTGCTACAGTAGCCCTGACGTGGCACTTTCTTGACAGGTTCACTCAGGCACACATTCATACATATTCTAATATTCCTCTCCTGCATATTGTGCCTTGTTTGCTACTGATATCTGTCTTACACAGCAGCTGGGAATACTCCGTTGTAACACTGCAACCTGACACAGGCATTTATTCCTGACTTTTACAATACAATTATATAGACAAACAGTACTACCATTACTATAATTTTGATTTCTTACTGCTAATACTAGGGGGTATTCTGTACTCACCATACTGCCGATGCAGCTGGGCCAATTGTTGTGCATGAGCTTGCACATTCTGGGACCTCTCCATGCAGCTGAATGGGGAGACATCAAACCTTAATCACACCTGCACAGTCACAAGTTGAAGTTTTTCTATACTTAGAGATACATAAGACTGCATACTTGCAGTGAGGTGGGACATCCTGCGCTCAGGCTTCTTGAATCCACTGGTTCAAGAGTGCACCCCTCCTCCTCTTCAGGTCATTATGGTGATGATGTACCTGCTCACCAGTCTGGGGTATGCCAGTGGCACTGGTGAGATCATGTGCAAGCTGGTACCAGGCCTCTGCTTTGTACTGCAAGCCCTGGTACTGGCCTGCAGCAGCCTGCCATCATGCTTTTCAACTAGGAGCCCAGCCATGACCCTGGATTCCTGGATGCTCTAACGTTGTGCTCGGAAACACACACCTTCTCCAACACCAGCCATTTTGGTCCTGTTGTGTGCAATCCCACATGGTTATGGCTATATTCCCACCTGTGCAGTTTAAATAGGGCTGTTTTCCTGCACTTTTTCATGATTGGCCAGTTTTAATATGCTGCACTATGCTTAGCTCTGCACAAATCTGCATATCAATGCTTAGACCAGCTAAGCAGAGCTGAATGCAGGTAAGCAATGCTTACACTAGCAAAGCATTGCTTAAATCTATTTTTTTCATTAAAGTTATAAATTGTTTTTTACATTTATATTTTACATATTCCCACCCCTACTGTCCTATACGTGAGACATATGATTGACATCTTTCATTAAAATTCCTTTGACGGGGGGATTCAAACCATGCATGTTCTACATGCTATACCATGGCAGTACCACTACGCTACAGCAGCTTGATGATGCTTGCTATCACAGTAGCACTTGTCTATCATTTTCAGGATTTCAGCCAGGCTACGCATAACAGCACATGGGGCAAACAAACTGCATGGTGCTTAAACTTCGTATTTACTTCATGAAAAAAAAACATTATTCAATTTTTTTATTTGTTACTCCTTTCCTCTTGACCTACTGCTTCCATGCATGTAGGGCAAGAGTGCATACATTTGGGGGGTGAGAACTTAAAGGCTGCTGCCTTCTATAGGTGTTTGTTTTTTATTTTCAGTGTCCATGGAGACTGAAATGTTAGCTATTTATATTTCAGTGTCTGCAGACACTCGTTTACTATATAATATTAGAGCCAGGCTCTAATATTATATAGTTTGACACTCACCCATGTCAGAAAGTGCTGTACGACACTTTCAGAGTGAAGGGGGTGTATTTCAGGTGCTGGGACTGCTGACACATGCCCCTTGCGCTTGTTTCTGGTTCATGTCCATTTAGTATAGATAGTAGCATGCCTTCATGCATATGCAAGGTGCACTGCTGTCCTAAATTGACGTGAACCACTCCGTGCAAGAATAGCCTTATTCCTGCATGGAGCTTCATGAATCCAGGAGATGGAGTTATCAGATTTTAAGAGGTCAAGGTGGGGTATTGAAAAGCAATGTCCTTTCAGTACAAATGGTAACTAGCCAAGCAGGTTAGACATGAAAATGAAGACATGAAGAAGGAGGATGCTGTGACAGGATATGCAACAGAAGTAATATGGATAGTAAACAAAAGCATGTCAGATCCTGCTATGGTAGTAATGGAGAGGAACTGGGGCATCAGACATTCACAAATCCAGGAAAGAGGGAGGCATGTGAACTGGATACAGACAATGGCAAATGAAAGGTTAAACAGGAACAGATCCAATGAAAAAGAAATAGATGTAAGAGAATGAAATGGAGTTACAGACACATGGAGAGTAGAAACAATATGGAATACTGGGAGAATAAACAGGAACAGGAGAAATCTGATGCAAAAAATTAAAATTAGCTATATGAAATAAAGAGGAGAGCAGACATAAAAAAAAAAAGAAAGATGAAACAAGTGAGTTGGTTAACCGCCTGAAAGCAGAATTAGAAAGGATAGGTGAATTACAAGAAGATAAATGAGGATTGAGGTAAACTTACTAGTTCTGAAACTGAAAAAAAGAAACTAACATGGATTCAAGAAAGAGAATACACAAAGGGGAGCTAATACATACAAATGTGGGAAAGTGGGTTTTCTAGGACTTCTCCTCATACTTTTCAAAAATAAATGCCAGTAAGAGATGTCTTTTTAGAGGACTGGTTGGGACCAGCAGATGATAATGAAGGAGAGATCTAACTAAATTATATGAATGTAGGCAAGGTATGGGCAGTTTCCCAAAATATTTTTTTATAAAATACTAGTGATGGAGATAGGGCAAGTGCTAGCCAACATTTTTGCTGAATTTCTGAATGCAGAGATTTTACCAGTAAGGATGAAAGCGTCTGAGATGGTAGTTTTGCATAAGAGGAAGGGTAGTAAGGATACCAAAGAAATCATCGAGTTATCTTATTGTGTTATGCAGATAACAAAATATATGCTAAGGATCGGGTAGCTAGGATTGAAAGGTTCTTTCCAAAAGTTGTAGAGGTAGAAAAGAGGGGCATTATAAAATACTTGTCATCCACAGATCATTGAAAATTGTTAACCAGTTTCATAGCTGGTGGAAAGAGAGCGAGAGCGGGAAAGAGGGTGGAGCGGGAGAACCAGAACTAATGCTAATAACTATACAAGTAACATTTCCTCTAGGCTGCATGTTCCTCTTTAAAACCCTAAAACAGATGCTTAGGAAAGAAAGACATGTGGAAGGAGAAGCTACATTATATCAGAAGACAGAAGTAAATTTCAGAAGGCTGGAAATAAAATGAAGTCAATAAACTTAAACAGGGTAATATGACAGAGCATCCCTCTAAGGTTAGGATAATTTTTATGAGTCATAAAAAATATTAAACCAAGTATTAAGTTGATAACTGAAAGTATGGGAGGTAAAGAAGAAGAAATGTCATACACATGTTTGCTGTGAGTGTATCCTACTATAAGAAAATGTAGACTGCATGATCCCAGAAGCATAAAACATCTTTCATCAAGATTGAATTGAAACAAAATGGAGAGACAGAGGTGTCAGATATTTGTCTGCCTTGTTCAAAAGGGAGAAGAATAAATAACTAGGAGTATAAGTCATCAAAGAGCAAAGACTAATAAATAAAAATTGTATGGAATTAAAAATTATAGCAATGATTTTTCGATAGTGTTCTAGTAAATTAGGAACATTATAGGTAAGAGTGGAGGTAATTATTGTTTTGGTAGTACAGCTTGTACTGTCCTCTGTACAGTACCTGTTGAACCATATTGCAATGAGTGCAGGAGAAGAATGACAACTGAATATTTAGTAAGCTTGTAAAAAGATTGTTTGGCAAATAAGTGAAAAATAGGAAAAAGAATGGTTATAGTTGACTAAGAACAAGGAAGTTGGAGTATGTCACATTGTAAGAGCTATGTGATAGTAGTAAATTTTAGCCAGCAGTTTTGTGGAAGAAAAATATACTTTTTATGATGAATGGAATTGGCACAGTCTTTGTGGAATAGAAATGAAAGAAGTATAAAAGCAAACAATCAATGTTAATGTGAGACTGATGGGAGCTAAGATTTCAATATAAGGGATAGAAAGGATAAGAATAGCATGATATTATATAGTAACAAAAGACAGAAATTTGCAGGAACAGTAAAAAAAAATTAAAGAGGGAGGTTTGAAAAGAAGGAAAGCTTTATGGAGTAATGAACAAAATTAAGACTTTTGAGGAGAGGAGCAAGTAACATGGATTGAATGACAGAAACTCTTTTTGGTATTGGATGGTTACAAATATGGTGAAGAGAAGTGGGATGAGGATATATGGAAGAGTGAGAAAGAATAAGAAAAAGTAATGAGAAAAAAGGAGTATACATGGACTTGGAGAACTTAGCAGGTATACATTAATGGAAAATACAGATTGAATAACAAAAACAAATCCAACTGCAGCAACCAAATGAAACTAAAGCTGTAAAATCCCCCAAAGCATATTATATCAAGCTGTCTTCTGCCTGCTTTGGGGATTTTTATGGAAAATACAGATTTCAATGTTAAGAGTAAAGGAAATAATACAAAAAGATGAAGTTTGGAAAGCGTTTTGAGAAACTGAATGGCAAATGAGACCTTGTCTGATATATGCAATACAATTTGCTCTACAAATGGTACAAATGTGCTGAAGATTAAGAAATGAGTATGAACAGATACTAGTCAATTGCAAATTTGAGGAGGTAGAAGCAGATAACCTCCATATGTGGTGAAATATACAAACATTTAGTGAAACTAGAAAAAAAGAAGAAGAATATGAGACAATATATAAGGCTGGGAAGCAGAGGAAAGTTGGTTACTATGCTTGTCTGGTAGCTATCTCAGATTATTAAGGCTCTGAGTTTTTAACAAGTTGCCTTCTGTAGTCAAGGGTGTAGAGTCTGATTCCTTTCACCTCCATTGCCTACTGTACAACTCTGGTAAGACTAGACTTTCCACTGTGTCTTTGCTTAAACCTCTTGTATTAGAGGCAACATTGGATATATGCAAATGACCCTTTAAAGACATGTGGTCTTTCAGCTACATAGCAATTCTAAATGTTTATGACTTTTTTTCTTTTTAAGTCTATTTATGGATATGTATCTGACATATGTTGCCTCTAATACAAGAGTTTTAAGGAATCACACAGTGGAAAGTCTAGCCTTACTAGATTTTTATTTTGATTTTTACTGATTGTCAAACATTCCACTTATGCTGTGCTGATGATGCCATAAGAAAGCTGAAACATGCATGTCCACAGCTAGTGGTGTTTGGCTTTATTGTTCTGAATTTGTCCATAAATAGACTTAAAAAGAAAAAAGTCATGAATAATCAGAAATGCCATATAGCTGAAATACCCAGTGCCCGTAAAAGGGTCATTTGCATATATCCCATGTTGCCTCTAATACAAGAGGTTTAAGGAATCAAACAGTAGAAACTCTAGCCTTGCTAGATTTTTATTTTGTTTTTTACTGATTGATTTTTCCATGTGACCTTTTTACTCATTGTTTTAGTTTGTTGGTTGGGATACTTTGCAGACACCCTAATGGTTATGGCTGTCAGCTGGGTATAACACCCTGTGTTGTTAAAAGTTAGCCAAACATTCCACTTAAACCAAACAAACAAATGGTTAAAAAACTTAGGAAAGAAAAACGTAAAGTTAGAACAAATAAATCACTGCCAACCCCAATATAAATAGTTTAGTGCTTTCATTCAATTTAATACAATGAACGTCATCAGAACTGGACAACAATCTGAAATCCAGCACTTTAAATACACAATCATTAATTATCCAATTAAATCAATATATGTGCCCACTATAAATTTTAAAAATACAATGCTAAAAATCATAGCAGTATTAAAAATACTTTAAGATGTATAATTTAATAATGGTACCTATCATTTAACTGCGATGGTGGTGCTGCGATAGCGTTGTTGCCTCACAGTAAGACATTGTCCTCTTCGATTCTCAGCTAAAGCGTCTTCTGTGTGGAGACATGCATGAATGGGCGCACCTTCGTTGAAGGTTGTGCGTCAAGGCTGGCAACTCTGTATGTAAAAATCTACTGTCAATCATTGGCAGACCGGAGTTCCGCTGTGGCGACCCCTAACTGGGAAAAGCTGAAAGATACAACAACAGCAACCTATTATTTAAAAAACGTTTAACGTTCAAAGTAACATTTAACCCAGGTGACTTATCACCATTTAAAAATAATAAACATTCCACTTATGCTGTGCTGATGGGGCTATAAGAAGCCTGAAATATGAATGTCTGCAGCTAGTAGGGGTTGGTTTTAGTGGCCAGAATTTGTCTATATATGGAATTAAAAAGAAAAAAAGGCATGGATATTTAGAATTGCCATATAGCTGAAACAACTAATGTCTTTAAAAGATCATTTGCATACATCCCTTGTTGCCTCTAATACAAGATGTTTAAGGAATCACACAGTGGAAAGTCTAGTCTTGCTCGATTTTTCTGTGGTTTTTACTGATTGTTTTTTCTGTGTGATCTTTTTACTCATTGTTTTACTGTATGATTCATTGTAAATTAGTTAACCAGAGAGAGCTCCTGCATCACCTCTAAAAAAGAACATTTGTTTCTAATGTGCTTCACTTGCTACAAATGAATAACATAAATGAAACAGAGGCAAGAGAAAGAAAGAAATACTGTGATATGGAGAAAATGAGGTAATTTGCATTGAAGTCATATGCATAGTTGCAGGGCAGTATTTAGAGGCAGTTGAACAGAAACAGAAATGTGGTATATGTGAGACTTACATAGACTATGAACAAATATTTTCTAAATAATTTAAAAGCCTAATCTTGTAATTATTTCCAAGTACTGAGGAAATGCTTACTGTACATATTGTTCAGAAATCATTTTAAATAAAACATAAGAGTGAAATGCATTTAAAAGTATGATATTTAGTATCATTACTAATAGGTCCACTGTATTTGTTCATTTTTCTGAACGGAATTACTTTTTGCTATATTATCTTTTATCCATGGCCTCATAAAGGGCAAAACGAAATAAAAGTCTTTTTAATAGAAGTGTTTCTGTTGTAAGATGCATGTGTTTATCGTTTTCAGTATGCTAACTGCATTTGTTGACTTTTCTCAAAAGCAAATTGTTTTGTGATTGCATACTTTTATAACCATGAATGTATAACAGGCAATGCTAGATAAATGCCTTTTGAGTAGTGGCATTTGAATCATAAGATGAATATATATAACATTTATTATTTTGATTTCCTGCATTATAACTTTTTGGAAGTCACTGACACTGCTGCGGCATTACTTTGAAAATAATTCCTTCACTCTGTTGTAATAATGGCATGCACTGATCAATAAATCTAACCTGGTGGTTGACTTGATTGATTAGTTCATTAAAATTATTCTCTATTATCACTAATGATACACTGGCAATGATAAATTGTCTATTGATTCTTAGCAGGTCACCAGATTGATCTAGAAATCTTCAGTATGACAGATGTAGACTTTTTTTATGTTTCATAATGGGCATCCAAGTGTCAGCAGTCCAGCCTTCAGTTCTGCAACAATAATATTAAGGAAATAACTGAATGAGGTTTAGGCTGCAAATCTGGTTTCATTTTTTTGCTTAGAGCTAACATCAATAGCTACTATACAGATAAAATCTCTCTGACTGGAAATAGCTAGTAGGCACCCTTCTAGAATTCTGAAATTACAGCAATAATTTGCATATGAAAATGGATGAATTTGTAGTTTTTTAAGCATTTTTAGTAATCTCCCAAATAAAGATAAATAGATTTAATAATTTGCGCTCTGCAAAACATATATAAATACATTGTTATACATTTTCCAAAATTACTTTTTAGAAAATAAATCATAAATGAGCCTTTAACAATATTTTTTGATGAGCGAAACAGAATACCAGCAAAATGTCTGTTTACCTCAGGATCACTAAAAATATAATGTCTGCACATTTCCAGTGTGAATTCTTTGGTGAGAATAAAACAGGAATGTTAATTTATACTGATTGCCAGCCATGCAGTTCCTAATGGCAATTATAACATACAACACCATTCAAGTGATAGTATACTGGATCTATAGCTGGAATATTATATAAATACTTAATTTGCACTAATAATTGAACAACTTCTGCATATACGGAAATGCAACCTTTTGGTTATGCTGGAATGATTTTAATATCAAGATTATTTCTGTTTAACAGATGGGTTTTTGTTTTTTGAGAGTGGTAGATGTATGCCATTGTAGATGAATGACTTCTCTAAAATTAATTTAAGCTTTAATGACACAAGGTGGTATCAGTGTCATTTTAAACAATGTGGCTAAAGTATTTCCTTTCCTTTTTTGCAAATAGTTATGATTCAGCTAAAGAAAATGTTTTAATTGCACTTGTCTGTTTAGAAGGCTAGATTCTTCTAAAATTACTTATTATATCAGGAGGTTCAGACGTAAAATCTAACATGGACACATTATTTACAATTGCATTCTTGAAAAGATGAACAACATGTTAGTGTTAGATTTATTTTTATCACCTATTAAAGCTTTTAAGAAACTTCCAAAGCGTCATTGCTTATAATGTCTAACCACTGTATACTGGAATCAGGTAAGAAGCAAAACGTCAAGGTGCTAGAAGGTTTACCTTTTGGTCAAATGTGCTTTTTTTTTAATATGATCACTGCACTGACTGCTTACCCATGGTCTGAGAATCACCAGGCTTGAGACTTTTTATGCTATGCTGATAATCTCAGGGGTACAGGGACAAAGCCTCTTGCCTACAGGACAGGAAGTATGGGATAGATCTCCACAGAAAATGCAAGAGTCTGAAAAAGCATGATGATCCCACTTTGTTCTCTGCATTATCTGTGTTAAAACTGTTTTCATGTCCCTGCCATGGGACCATGTTCTATACTCAGAGAGTTACTCAAAGAATAATTATTATATTTACTTATTTATTATAGGTTCATAGGTAAATATTAGGCAATCAGTTTGCATACCACTGCAAGCCTAGCCAAAATCCCTATACAAAAGTTCCCTCCAGCCTCACGAAAGGCAAGACAAGATAGACTGGAGAAGAATTTGAGGATGCACATCAATTTATCTAGATTTACCTTGAAAGTGGCAAGGTCACCTCTCTGCTTTATATGTAGCAGAAGCTTGTTCCAGAGGTGAGGAATAGATTGGGATATGAACTTATCACACCAAATGTGTCTTGTTTATCTGAAGCTTTATTTCCTTTCAATGGGAATGTAAGATATAAATAGTCCTGTGAAGGAACAGAATGTCAAAGGTATTGGATCTTTCATGGCTCAAAAGGCTAGATGTAGTGTTCCACGAAGGAGTCTATGAGAGTAAACTTTGCAGAGAGAGGGAGAGAGAGAGAGAGTGATATATATATATATATATATATATATATATATATATATAGAGAGAGAGAGAGAGAGAGAGTAGGCTGACCTATTAATTAAGAAATTAATATCATGCATTTATAGTGATTGCACATACTGTGACATTAGATATGTCAGTCTGTATTTTAGCATTTGACCTATACAGATCAAAACTATCACACTCAGCAGAAACATGTCATCATCTTTCATTAACCCTTAATATACTTATCAGATGGAGTACTCCCCCTTGACCTTATGAGGAACAGAACAGCTGTGCTTTCTGCTCATCTTTGTCTATACTCTGGACCTAATATAACAAACGGAAGATCTTGCAGATCTTCATCTTAAATAATTACAGCTTGTTTGTTCTCTGAATCAGTCTCATAACATGAGAATTATAACCACTGTTATGGCAGCTGAGTCAGATTTTTTATAAAAACAGCCTTATACCTGGAACTGCTGAAACATAGCACAAAAGAAAAGCAAACATTAAAATCAGAGGCAGCATGTTTTGCCATTTCTAAACCTCAACAGACTTTGCAAGAATTGCTGAAATTTCCCTCTTGACCTTGTGTGTGGCAGCATCCCATCAGAAAGGGTGGCTAATTTATTATGTTGCAGAGTACAAATCATGCACGTGACTCTGCAGTGAGTTTAGGGGTTACACTAGTGCTCCCCAGACTTCACTACTTCACTTTTCCTTACTACACATGCCCTGTTATGTATTATCTTCAGCTGAATATACTACAGCTGCCATTAGCTATGTAAAAGTGCATAAAATTTTACAGTGATTTTTTTTACCCTGTAAGCACATTCTGTTTTGCTTCTTTTAACATTCTCTTCAGCCAAAAGCATAAACAGTGGTGGGACACTATAGTGAATGTGCAAAATAATCGTGATGCAAAGTTATAATATTTCTGTATGAGAAAGACCAGCAATGTGATGAAAAAATCTCTGAATTCTCCACATTGAGGTATTTTGAGTGAATCATTTTGTGCCAGCAGTCACTGGTTCAAGTAATCCTGCTGGAGACAGTATTATAATCATAAGATATTATAAAAAGCATCCTCAATTCTGCATGACAAGTCAATCACTAACCATGCCCTTAAGAAGGAATTGCTTTAACCCTAGTAACACAGCACAGGATATGGCTATTCTTAATTTGTAGTTGCTGTGATGGCCCCTGAGACTGAACATAAAACTACAAAAAAACTGGAAGTGGAAAAGACTATTGAAGCTCAGGTCAATATAAGCTACATCTGTGACTTAAGCATTTTTCTCCTCTCCTTGCACAGGGCAATTTAAAGCCTCACCAAGCAAATTGCTGTCTACACAAGGAAAGATCAGGGCAGCCCAACTGAGAAAGCTTCTGGATTATCAAGGGCAAGACTTTTTTTGTACCCACTACTATTATTTGTTGATAAGACTAGCAGTTGTACTCAGGGTATGTTAAAATATGTTGTTTTTTGAGGTGCTCACACATTAAAAGTGTAGTTGAAGACTTTTCTTGTGAAGATGTCTGTCCCAGATATATATATATATATATATATATATACACATATATGTATATATATATATATATATATATATATATATATATGGATCTCCTTCGTTATGTCAACTTACTATTTTGTCAACTTTCAAAACAGTGAGACCACTTTGCCGAATAGCTAGAATCATGAAGTCTTGGAATGTCGTATTTTCTCTCTGGGTAAGTACCGACTTGGCCACCATGGTGAACTTTGCCCTTTTCTTCACAGTAGTGCAATCTCAGAGTTGATACATTTAGTTGTGGGGGGGGAATTTAATTTGCTTACCTCTGTAATTTCATTGTTAGTTGCAAAGTGGTTACTTACCCAGAGAGAAAATATGATGCTTTAGGACTTCATGATTTTTACCATTTGACAATGTGGTCTCACTGTTTTGAAAGTCGACAAAATGATAAGTCGGTGTAATGAAGTAGATCCATATATGTATATCTATATAGAGGCCCTGTTTCATAGGTGAACTACCTATGCATGTCCAGTGAAAAGCTTATTAAATAAAATGCTGATGTGTTTTGTTTATAAGCCAGGGAATGATTGTTTAACCTTAGTGCAAATGGGTTAAAGACTCATATTTATTTTAAGTAGGAATATAAATTGGTTAACTATGGTATAGCATACATCACAAAAGACCAATTTTTACTCATTTACTTTTGTTTGTTAACCAGGAAGGTAGACACCCTATGACTCTTTTCAGCCATAATTTAGGTGCATAATTTAATACAATTATATAGAAGTCACATTGTTAATTTTGTAGCACAAAGTTACTTACAAGTTGCATTTTCCATTCATGGGAAAGAATCTACCATGTTCTCTACAAGTGGAATTGTTCAAACTTTAGCAAAGAATTCATAAAATTATTTACAGGTTACCTGTTTTATTTTATAAGGAGTTTAAACATATTAAACATATTTCTTCAGAACATTCATGCATGAGAAATGTTTACTGTAAGATAAAATGCAATCTGGTGTATATTAAAAATATAGAATTTGCACAATGCCAGCATAATTATTTGGTGAAAATGTTTAAGACCTCAAATCTAAGAAACAGACAATCAGAAAAAGCATATTTTAATCATGTCCATAGTAAAGAAGAATGGTAAACAATATGCACGGACTATAAGAAGGACATATAACAGAGTGAAAAGGAAATGGAAGAGATGTTATATACTTTATAAATTCACACAGTGTCAAGAAGAATGTTGTATAGGATTCCATGTTAAAAGAAGAAATGCGAGAGAGAGAGAGAGTGAGAGAGAGAGAGAGAGAGAAGGAAAAGGAAAAAAAATAAAAGATTGAAAATCAAGAACAAAATAAATAGGATCAAGTAGGGGGACTCAAGTGTGGATGAATATGATCACATGGAAGTAGTTCATTGTCTATAAATGGGGAGTAATTAATGTGATAAGAAGCTGGAGGAAATGGACAGTAAAAGTCATGTGATGTGGCCTCAGGTGAAGATATTACATTTTGCCTATTTGAAAAGACATTTATATAGTTGTGGACTGAACTTCGTATAAAAGGTCACCTTTATGAACAGTGGGAAGTGACTCACAAAGTTCATTACCAAGAGCTGAGAATTTGTGGTTTGTGCACTGATGTTCAGCTTTTTTGGGGTAGAGGGGGGTGTGGTTTGTAAAACAGGACCTGCGTGTCCCTGTCCTCTAAGACTATAGGAAGGGATTTTTATGATTATTTTGTCTGTTACTGGGGTGAAGGCTTCTGCCTAAAGAAGCTTAATGGGAGTGAACCAAATAAAAGATCTGTTCTTTGCTTAATGGGAAGACATTTTGTTTTGATGATTGGCAGTGATGTTCTTTTCCAGGAGAAATGGCGATAAACATACATATTTGTTAGAAATGTTATCTGTGATTTTTAGTTCTTAGAGGCTGCAATATTTAAGGGAAGACCTTGTTCAAGCTGAACAAATGGGGCTTCTTTCAGTTTAGTAGATCTTGCAATAAAGGAAAGAAAATTTGAAATTTTGCATGTGTGAACACAACGGGCCAGATTTACGAAAGCTTGCACGGCATTGTAGAGTAGAGCAAGACGTCAGACAGCCAATATGTCTGCCGAGCGATCCAGCAACAGCCGGCAGGGGCGTGCATGAGAGCTTCTAAAGCTAGTATTGCACGGACAGTGTCATGGTATGCAAATTACCTCATTTCCTGCTGAAAGCTATGCAAATGAGGTAAGTTTGCAATCCAGGAAACACTAACCAGTCTGTGGAACAGTAGTGTTATCTGCAGAAATGTTCTCCGTTGGTAATGGAGTACAGTTCTGCAAATAGCAAAACAGAGCTATGACAGCTCCAAATAAAGGATGCATCCAGTAGAGGAAGCATGCCAATTGCTAAATATAAGACCATTGGCATTTTTAAATGTTTAAAATTATTAAAATCTAATTTTTTAGCCCCCGATCTCCCATGTTTAAGTGTAGCACAGCGCCGCTCAAACGTGTGGCGCTTAAAAAAAACAAGAAAATAATTAAAAAATAGCCAGAAATTGGCATTTTCACTAAAAAACTTATCCTGTCATGCAGGTGAATGGCAGGCTGAAGACAACATGACCACTGAGTAGTGGTTGCTAAGGGGAGGAAGCTCAGTGTGAGAGATGTAACCAAGCATTAGTAGGCAATCCTATGCAAATGAGGATAAGGATAGTGAATCTCAATTTTTCCCAGCATGTGAGCTATGTCCCAAGAGTGTAAGTGTAGGAGTAGGTGAGTAGTAGAGTAGAAGATAGGTGACATCATGAGGGTGTGTGTCAGAAAGGCTGTATGCTTATTGGAGCACAGTGCCTTGTGTTTGCCCTGAGTTGCTCAGGATTGCAAGAGGCATGTCTACAGTTGCCCTTTTTGAAAACCAGAAACCAAAGGCATACACCGTGAATATATCTGAAATTTCTTGCAAATGTGCACACAGCATGTGTGCACGTGTGCACATATGTGTGCTCGTTTGCACAGTGCTGCCCTGGGCGGAAACAGAAAGGGAAAAGGAAGGAAAAGAAGTAGTAGGAAGTTAACCAAAGAGAACTAGCAGAGCTGCCATGTGAAATATATCAGAATCAGCCAATTACAGAGGCAGCAGACTAGCCCAGCCCAGCACTTTAAACTCTGCAAACAGCAGTCTTCCCTGTTTTTTCCTAAGAACAATGCAACACTACACTATACAAAGAGGGAAACCTTAAAAACTTTAAAGTTAGACAAAATGTTAGGGACTGCTCTTGCTATCGTAAACCAACATGTGCAAGCTGCTGAGGGTGGTAATGTTGTGAATGCTGCTGAGCAACCCACAGTGAGGAGACGGAGAAGAGTGTACAGACCCAGGGTAACCTTCCAGGGGCTACATGAGCTGGAGATAGTGGAGCGCTATAGGGTGGACAGAGACCTCCTGCAGCAAATTGTTGAGTTGTGCCTGCCACGTCTCACACACAGAACCAAGAGAGGGGCACCCATCCCAGTGGATACCAAGGTATGTGATGGCCTAAGAATACTAGCTACAGGTACCTTCCAGAGACCAACTGGTGATATGATGGGGATTTCACGGGCATCAGCATCCAGGGTACTGCACCAGTTCCTGGATGCCATGTCAGCACATGTCGGTGAGCACGTATTTCTCCCTAATTCCCGTGAGGCATTGGTCAGCAATATGCGTCTTTTCCACCAAATAGCAGAATACCCTGAGGTAGTGGGTGCAATAGACTGCACGCACATACACATCAAAGCACCACCCAGTGAGTGGGGTAGGGTCTACATCAACCGCAAGGGCTTCCCCTCCATCAACTGCCAGGTCATGTGCAATGCCCAAGGAATAATAATGAATGTATGCGCTGGCTGCCCTGGAAGCTATCATGATTCCCACAACTGGCACCTGATGCAGCTGTACCAGAGATTTACCAATGAGGACATCCCTGAAGGTCACCTAGTGGGGGATGCTGGATACGCACTGGAGCCGTGGCTGATGACACCCATTAAAAATGCACACACACCCGAACAAGAACTCCATAATGAGGCACACGCACAAACAAGAAATATTATTGAGCATGTTTTTGGGATGCTCAAGTCATGGTTCCGGTGCCTGGACACATCTGGTGGAGCCTTGCAGTACTCACCAACTACATGTACCCAAATTGTCATGGTATGTGCCATGCTACACAATATGATCCTGCGAAAACAGCTGCAGCAGGAACAGCATGAGGCAGGGCCAAACAGCCCTACACCATTGCCAAGGCCTGCATAGGCCCAGCGTGACTCAGAGGAGGAAAAACCTGAGCCTGCCCAGTAGGCAGAAGGAGGAGTGCCCAGTATGCCCTGTCCTTGGCAAAGAGGCAACACATAGCACATACGCTGACTCAGTAGGAACCCTGGAAATGACACCTCTCTCTGACTCGCACATACAGTAAGGGATGCCTAACTTGACACTACCTGTTTTCAAACATGTATAGGGAGTGTACTATGTGCATCCGACATAGGCAGCCCTGCAGCACCACCTGAGGCATGAGTGCCCTATTTTAAGCAATATAAAGCACTGCTAAGCACATTTTACCAGTATTGATCATATTTAAATTCAATTGTGTGTAGCTGCATACTGCGCTAACCAGCGCAACATCGGGCAATGTTGGGCAAAGTTCAGCAAAGTCAGGTAAACACGCTTACAGCTGCTTTACTGTTCCTTAAGCAGTCTGGTCTGCCCAGCAGGAAAATAAAAAGCAGTGACAGGGCTCGAACTCAAGATACTGTGCACTATAGTCACAGTACTGAACCACTAAGCCATGACAGCATTTCACTAGCACAGACACAACTTAACTCACTCACACATACCAGTTGGGGGGGGTCACATACCTAACAGTCACAGCCAGCAGGACAAATGTAGGCAAACATAAACACAAACAAATGCTGTATCATGCCTTCTGAAGAGGCATATGAGTAATCTCCCCCCAGGCATATGCAGCCAGATAACAGCAGGCCAGGCAGTGTGATGTGGGTTGGGTAGACTATGAAGTCACAAACTAATATGCATGTAATTGGAAGCCAAGGTCTGTAGTACAGTGGTATGCCTCAAGCCAGTATGATAGGCAATAGTACAGACTGAAATGGAGTACCTGATATATCAGTGCAGGCCTAGCAAATGTGTATAAGTGTCAGGTGAACCCTTCCTCCTATGTACACCCACAGTAACAATCAGGTGTGCCCCACTGTGTAGAAATGTACAAATAATAGCTGTCCCCACTGTATGTAGAATGACTCATGGAAGCCCTGCAGGCACACTGTGCTTCCTGTCGATGTACAACACAAAGGTGAGCCCTGAAGTAAAAATCAACTTGATTTTCACACACATATAGTATATATGCTCATACTGGGCATGCTCACACACTTAAAATTTAGCAAATTTCAGTCAGCAACATACTGAAAGGTCATACTGGGCATGCTCACACACTTAGGCCATGTCTGAATACAGCAGTGGGCCACACATATCTGGCAGTTGCATTTCTTACTCCAGACACTTGTCACTATTCACCAATCCTGCCTTCTGCACACATTGATATGAAAACAGCCCCGTATACTATATTGGACACCTGTCATAATCAAACTATGTACTCCAAGTACTTAAGTTGTTCAAAGAAAGTGAAAAACCAAAGAAGATCAATAATTCTCCAATCAGTATCATCAAGAAACAATGAGTACTCCTAACATTATTCAAGCCATGGTCAAAGAGTCCATAGAGAACCATGAAGCTTTCTTTCGCTATGTCATAAATATCAATGTAAACTCATATATGTTCTGAGTCAGTGCAAACTGTAAATGAATACATGTACATGACGTACATTGCCAACATCTTGTCAGACAGGTTCATACATATTTTCCCCCTTCTCACTGACAAAAGGGCCCATTATCATACCTCGAGATTGTGAAAACCCAGAAATCACATATACAATGGTTAAACAGCTCTTTACAAACCTAAAAACACGGCGTGTATGGGATAACATGGTTTCCCTGGCTGTGTCATATGTGAACTCCAAAACAAACAGACCCTGCACCTGAACAGTCTGTTGAGACTCACCGTCTGTATAGGATATGAAACTGTTGAACGGATTACAGCAACGTTTGGCACACTCCATGAGTGTTGGTGCACAACAGACCATGGGAACTATTGTCTTATAAGCCTAATAAGCCTGATGTGCAAGGCCATGGAGTCCATCATTATGGATCTCATAAACAAAGCTATTGAGAGCCTACAAACACCCAACCCTACCCATTTTGGTTTGGTCAGGGGCAGATCGTGGTTCCTAAACCTGCTAGACAGTTTTCAAGGCAGTCAACCAGGACATGCATCAATGAAATGAGCTACACACGGCCTACATAGACCTTGGAAAGCCCTTTTCCAACATCCCACACACATGTCGTATCCACAAAATCAACAACCTGTGCATAGACACGTATGTCATCTGATGGATTGCCAACTGGGGCACAGATAGATCCCACAAGGTAAGAATTGTGGTCTCCTGTTCAAGCTGGTAACAACTGCTGTTCCCCCATGGCTCAGTCCTGGGACCCCTCCTTTCTGGTGTTTACTTTTCAGAAATACAGTCAAACATGATGGCTATGTTTAGCAAGGTTTGTGGATGACTGCAAAAAGGTTGTCATAATCGATGTTTGGGACAACAGAGACATCTTTAAAAAGGGTCTCAGACAGATAGATGTGGTGTCAAACTTATGGGCACGAGCTACAGTCATACAAATACCACATAGGTGCCAACACCCTAAATATGGAGGTAATAATAAGGGATTTATGGACACATGTGGATAGTCATCATTACTTCCAGAAACGCATTCACAAAGTGGTTAGAAAATCATGCTATATGTTCCCACAAACTGCCAAGGTCTTTGCATGTAGGTCAAAGGAGGTTCCCTCTACTCATCAGTCATCAGACCCATCATAGAGTATCACAACATACTTGCGATGAATCTGACTAGGCACCTTCAGCAGCTGGAAAGACCACTGACGTACCTCAACAAGAGCATTACTGGCCTCAAACAGTTGCCCCATGAAACAAGACTAAATTTAACTCAATCTGTACTCTGTTGCATACTGTCTACTCAGGTGATCTCTGCCCAACAGACAGGTCCATGTCCAATGCAGAACGGATGTACATGTGCTATCTGAAGTAACCCCAAGCTCACTGTACTGCATGCTCTAGGGATAACATCATCACAACAATAAATAGAACATGTTGGAGGGATACATTAATAACTCACAGGCTTCCCTTTCTTTGGAACATCTCTCCCAACCTACATTAAGCTGAGTCCCTCACTGACACTCTTCCAGAGGAGCCTTGATGAGTGTATGTGAAACTGAACTGTCACACCATGGATCACTTCATCAGCTCTACTACACAGAGGCCTAGGGAACTAACTCCATGGGTGGTGATAGCTGCACACTCTGGCCACACTAATATATGCCTTCAGGCAGATAGCCTATTACCTACCTATGTACCTATATATATATATATATATATATATATATATATATATATATATATATATATATATATATATATAGATAGATATATCTGTAGAGGGAACACAGTATAATAAGCCAAAGATGGATGGGCAGAGATGCGTGTAAGAGGGTGACCATGACAGGGAGCCATCCAGGACTGTCCCACGCAGCACACATCCCAATGGCACAAAAGACATGAGGTGCACATCTCACCCAGTGTACATAACAGCCACCAGTATCTGTAAACATTACAGTGTATGTGGTCCATGTACCTGCTGTACAACATGACGGTACAATGAAGTACACATCTACTATCTGTAGACATGTACCTGTCACGTAATCTACTATATACCTATGAACCTATCTTCAGTACGGCATATGTTAGCCTAGGCAAGTTGTGCAGCTTTCACCACCCCAATGGGTAGTCTCCCAAGCCCTCATTCTAATAGTTAGTACCCTAAGCCCCTTTTTAATGGGGCTGTTGATGTGATGGCTGGTGTGAATTGTCTGTTTCCTATCCACTCATCAAGGTTCCTATTGAAGAGTGTCAGTGAGGGGCTCTGTCTGATGTACATTGGGACTCTGTTCCACAGTAAGGCAAGTGTCTGGGATGGTATTCTACCCCACCAGCATGTTGTATTCATTGTTGTGATGAGGTTCATATCCCTGGAGTGTGTAGGGTTACTCAATTTTGTTATCTGTAGATGGAGCATGCTCAGCAGTTATGTGTTGGACATGGCTCTGTATGTTAGGCAGAGTGTGCCTCTGAGTAGACGGTACTCAACGAAGAACAGATTTAGTTTTACCACTTGTGTTGCATAACACTACTATTTGAGGCCAGTAATCTTCTTGGTGAGGTACATCTGTGGTCTCTACAGCTGCTGGATATGCGTAGTCGAGTACATGCAAAATGGTGCATTGTACTCAATAATGGGTCTGATTACTTAAGACTAGAGGGCCACCACTACCTCTTCGGATCCTGATGCAAACCCTTTGTTGATTAGTTGGGCCATATAGGATTTCCCAATCACTTTGGCATGGTTGTCAAAGGAAAGATGACTATCTACTTGCGTCCCCAGATCCCTTATTACCTTGTCAGTTTTAAGGGGGTAACACCTATGTTGTAGTTTGTGTGTACTTTGTTTTCACCAAAGGGGATCACTATGCATTCCTTCACATTGAGCTTGAGGCCATGATTCTGACACCACACATCTGTCTCATAGAGTCTCTTCTGGAGAATATTTGTGTCATCCGGGGAATCTATTATGGCAAGCACTTTACAGTTCCCAGCAAACTTAGTCAAACACAACCCTCCTGTGTTGGCATGTACATTTGAGAAGTCTATACCAAACAGGAGGGACCCCAGGACTGAACCCTGGGGGCCACCAGTTGTTATCGGTGTAGAGTCTGACATGTAGCCAGCAACTCTTAATTTGTGGAATTTATCTGTGAGCCAGTTTGCAATCCATCTTGTGATGTATGGATTCATGCCCAGGTTGGTGAGCTCATCTATGATACCTGACTGGAGAATGGTGTCAAAGGCTGTAGTGAGGTATAGGTAGGCAGCGTTGAGCTCATTTCAATCACCTGTAGCCTGGGTAATAGTCTCAAAGATATCCACCCAGTTCAGGAGGCATGATCTGCATACGATGAAGCCAAACTGGGTGTGCGCAACTGTGTGAAGGTACACAATCTCTTTATTGTTGACTTCCATTATGATTGGCTCCATTACCTTAAAGATCAGACTCGTCAGGTTCATAGAGCATGAATGGCAAGGTTTTTTTTGTGGTCCCACCCCTGTGGAGTGTGAGGAATGTTGCTGTGCAACATTCTATGGGTACATATCCTGTACAGAGCATGTAGAGACAGGTGTAAGTATCCTTGATGAATATGGATACATCCCCACCCTATGTGCTATGATCCAGGTCCTGATGCTGGCAGGTATGGAATGAGTAGTATCCTGGTAGTGCCGGTGTGCTCTCTGGAGCCTTGAACTAGGTTTCTGTTACTGCACAGATATCAATATTCTCCATACTGAGATGTGCCTCAAGTGTGTGCATCTGGAGGCTGAGACTTCTGGCAATGAGTAGCATTTAGCTAACTTTGTGGTTATTTGTGTTGGTTATGGGCTTTGGTTTGTCCTGAGTGACCAGTGTTCCACACCTGAAGTCAATGCCTCATTGGTCCCATCTGACCATAAGCTAATTACCCTACATATCCACATTCTGGGCCCAGCTACTGTTATGACTACTGAATCCTTCACAATTGCACTTTATAAGCACTTACATGAGTGCATGCATCGTGCTATCCCAAACAGAACCAAGATGCTATCCTCCAAGAAAAGGAAGCCAATCTCGTGGTCCCCTGCCATAAACAAACTGCACAACAGAAGAAAGAAACTGTTGCAAAAGAGTGTAAAATCCCATGAGTGGAGGAGCTCCCTGGTCAGCCTCAGAAAGAAGCTGAGATCCCTGATAAAATCCTCCAAAGCTAGTTATGAAAACAAAGTCGACACTGATTCTAAAGACAACCACAAAACATTCTATAGCTATGTCAAGAATCTCAATGGCAATACTCAGATCTGCTCTGAGTTACAGCACTGCACTAAATATACAGACCCAACTGATATTACCAACAGCCTGGCAGATAGGATCAGTGCTAACTTTACCCCCCTCTCACCCATGAAAGAGCACATCTCTATAATGGAAGAATGCAAAGTTGCTGTCATCATGGCTGCACAGGTAAAAACCACTCTCCAAAGCCAGGAACACAGCATCCATGGGACCAGATTACATCCCAGGCTGCATTCTACATGAACTACAGAATGAACTGGCACCACACTTACGTACCTTGTTCAATCATAGCTTCACCTCAGGCTTTGTGCCTGCTGAATGGTGCACAGCAACAGTTATCCCACTACACAAAGGGGGAGCCACCATGGACCCCAGGAACTAGTGCCCCATTAGTCTGATGAGCCTGGTCTGCAAGGCCGTGGAACGTATCATCATGGAACTTATAAACAAAGACATTGGTAATCTCCAAACTCTGGACCACAGCCATTTTGGGTCTGTAAAAGGCAGATCATGTCTCCTAAACCTGATAGACTTATTTGAAGCAGTCACCAAAGCCGTAGACAAAGGTAAGGTGGTTCATGTAGCCTATGTAGATCTTGCCACTGCTATCAACATCACCCCTACTCTGGAATTATGGATAAACCCACTAAACTAGGTATAAATCCCTATGTCACAAGATGGGTTGCCAAATGGCTCACTGACACAACCCACACTGTGAAAGTAGCAGACTCCAAGTCTGACTTCGGACCAGTGACAAGTGGAGTACCACAGGGTTCAGTCCTGGGTCCTGTCCTGTTTGGTATCTACTTCCCTGAAGTACAGGTTAACATGGAAGGTCTCTGGCTAATGAAGTTCCCAGATGACTGCAAACTAAGAGCCATAATCGAGACTACTAACGATGTGGACATCCTACAAAAGGGCCTCACTGAGACAGATGCCTGGTGTCAAAGCCATGGGCTCAAGCTCAATGCCAAAAAGTGCATTGTCATCTCCTTTGGTTAAAAACACTGTACCCATAAACTACAACATAGGTGGTGGTATACTTAAAATCAAAAGTGTGATAAGAGAGACACAGGTGGACAGTAGACTCTCGTTTGATAATCACATTGCCACAGTAGTCAGGAAATCCTTCTACGTGGCACACCTCATCACAAAAGGTGTCTCATGCAGAATAAAAGAGGTCATTTTTCCCCTCTACTCATCACTCATTAGATCCATTATAGAGTACAATACCCCTTTTGCTATGTACCTCACAAGACATCTACAACAACTGGAAAGCCTGCAGAAATACCTCACAAAGAGGATTAGCAGCCTCAAATACATGCCATACACAGACCATCTCAAAACACTACTGCTTTACTCTGTCGTATATCGCCTACTCTTAGGTGATCTCTGCCTAACATACAAAGCTATGTCAAACACAGAGCTGTTGGACATGCTCCACTTAAAGAAATCCCAGTCCCTCTGAGCGTCAGCCCCAAAACCCAGGCTGAAATACAAAAGCAGGGGGTGTATCTATTTTCATAAAGGATACCCACACCTCCAGGTTAGTGGCACAGCACGAGGCCTTGGAGACCATGCAAGTGCAACTAACATTGGGCAAAGCTGCTTATTAGATCGTAGCCTGCTACAGATCACATGCCTTGTATCAGGACCCTCACTCAGTATTCCTGAGAACACTGGGAAATATAAAGGTCCTACCAAACACCATAATATGAGGAAATTTCAACTACCAAACATTGACTATGAGAATTACTCGAGTACAAAGTCCTTTGCCCAATGCTGCCTAGAGTTTATAAACTCAAATGGCCTGGAACAGCTGGTCACCACACCCACTAGAGGTGACAACATACTGGACCTGATCATCACCAACATGGGGGATCAGTGTTCCACACCAGAGGTAAACCCCTCGCTGGTAATATCAGATCATGAAGTAATCACACTGGGCATCCACATCCCCGACCCCTCCCCCCACCAGTCAACAAAACCACTGTGAAAAACTTTTTAAAAGCAAACTTCACACTTCTCAAGACCAAAGTGGAAAGTTTCAAAGCCCCCTTGTTACAGGATAATGCTACCAATCTGCAGAATCCTTTACAAGTGCATTCTATGAGCATGTACAGGGATGCATGGATTGAACCATCCCAATTAAAACCAAGACTCACTCCTTCAAAAAGAAGAAACCAATCTGGTGGTCTTTGCCCATAAATAAGCTATACAACAGAAGGAGGAAACTAACACATGATAGAGCAAAATTCCAAAAAGGAAAGGCATCACTGATCATTATTAGCAAGAAACAATGATCGCTCATAAAATAATCCAAGTCCAGTTTCTAAAGAAAAATTGCCAAAGAATCTAAAGATAACCACAAAGCCTTCTTTAGCTATATCAAACATTTAGGTGGCAACTCTCAGATATGCTTTCTGCTACTGCAAAATGGCAAAAAATACACTGAACCAACTGACATTGCCAACATCCTGGTGGACATGTTCAGTGCAAACTTCAACCCCCCCACCCCCAAAAGGGCCTGTGTCCATCCCAGAAGAAAGCAGAGCCCCAGATTTCATGGACATGCAGGTAAAAACAGCCCTATCCAAAGCTAAGAACACAGCATCAATGGGACTGGATGGTGCCCCAGGCTGCATCTTACACGAGCTCCAAAAGGAACTAAACCCTCACCTACATTCACTGTTCAGACTCAACCTTACCACAGGCTATGTACCCACAGAATGGCATACAGCAATAGTCATCCCACTCCACAAAGGTGGTGCCACAACAGAACCTGGGAACTATCACCCTATAAGCCTGACCAGCCTGGTCTGCAAAGCTATGGAGCAAATTATCATGGGACCCATAAACAGAGACATTGGGAACCTCCAGATACTAGACCCTACCCAATTTGGCTTTGTTAAAGGCAGATCCTGGATCCTAAACCTAGTTGAATTCTTTGAAACAGTTACCAAGGCCATAGATGAAGGGAAGGTAGTCCACACAGCCTACCTGGACCTCACTAAGGCCTTTGACACCATTCCCCACTCTGGCATCATAGACAAGCTTACCAGCTTGAACATTAACCCCTATGTCATGAGATGGGTGGCCAACTGGCTCACGGATAGAACACACATGATCAGAGTTGCAGGTGCCATATCCAACTCTAAACCAGTTACAAGTGGCATCCCACAGGTCTTGGTCCTGGGACCCCTCCTGTTCAGTATATACTTCTCTGAGGTACAGAAAAGCATGGGAGGACTATGGCTGACCAAGTTCCCAGATGACTGTAAACTGGGGGCCATAATCGACTCTGTTGCTGACACAGACATCCTCCAGAAGGGTCTTACAGAGAAAGATACCTGGTGTCAAAACCATGGCCTCAAGCTGAATGCCAAAAAAGCATAGTTATCCCCTTTGAAAAAAAAAGTTCCCACAAATTACTACAATGGTGGTAATTCACTAGGTACGGAAAATGTAATTAGGGACCTGGGGACCCAGGTAGATAGTAACCTCTCCTTTGATAATCACATTGGCAAAGTGGTTAGATATTCCTTCTGTGTAGCCCACCTAATCAAGAAAGGGTTCACTTCTAGATCAAGAGAGGTCATTGTGCCCCTCTACTCATCACTCATTAGGCCCATAATAGAGTACAATGCCTCATTTGGTATGTACCTTACTGGCACATGCAACAGCTGGTAAGACCACAGAAGTACTTCGCCAAGAGGATCATGGGCCTCAAAGAGATGCCCTATGCAGCTCGACTAAAGAAACTCCAGCTCTACTCAGTTGCTTACTGCCTGCTCAGAGGTGATCTATGCCTGACGTATAAGGCCATGCCCAACCCGGAATTAATGGACATGCTCCACCTCAAGAAAAACAAACATCTTAGAGCCACACGCTCCAGTGAATTAAACCTCAGCAAAGCAATAAACAGGATGTGCTGGAGGGATAGTTTCCTGTCCCAGAGACTTCCTTAACTCTGGAATAGAATCCCAGTTGATGTTAGCCAGAGCCCCTTGCAGACTCTCTTCAAGAGGAATCTTGATGAGTGGATGGGAAATTGTAAATTTACCCCTGGGATCACTTCAGTGGCCCTGCTAGACAGAGGCCCAGGAAACTAATATAAAAGGGAAGCGAAAGCCAACACATTCTGGCTTGGCTTATAAATACCCTTGGGCAGATAGCCTAGTACCTACCTATGAACCTATGAACCAACACACTCTAGGGACCTAAACCTTGTCACCACAATAAACAGAACATGCCAGAGGGATAGATTCCTGTCCTACAGACTTCACATACTCCAGAATAAACTACCTATCTATATCAAACATAGCTCCTCATTAGCACTCTTCAAGGAAAATCTTGATTATTGGATGGGAAATAGGAAATTCAACCTGGGGATCACTTCTGTGTCTCTGCACAACAGTGGCACAGGAAAATAAATTTCTTGAGTGGCAAAAGCCAGGGTACCTTTTTGGCTGGCCTTGTATAGGCCCCAGGGCCGATAGACTAGTACCTACCTATGAACCTATGAACCTTTGAGCCTTACATAACAAAGGTAATATGGGGATAGCATGAGCCTTGGCCAGTATTCAAAAGCATAGGGGGGACAGTTGCAAACCATCTGTAGTGAAGCAACAAGGCTTGTCTATCATGTCATCACAGGCAGACAGAGACTGGATCCCCTTTGAATGACACCAGAAGCTCAGCCAATTGTTGGAGTTTATCATCTTTCTGTTATATTGCAATATCATGTAGGTGAAGGTAAGATGCTACTCAAGGTTTGACCCTGTGTGTGCCAGCATGTGGTGCATCAAACCATATATGATATGGTCATGGTCTATGCATACAATACACTCACAATACGCCTAGTATGATAAGCCAGCTGAGGTTAACAAATGTGAAAAGCACCTTTGTGCAAACTGTCAGAAAGTAATGTCTGTATTGTACCCTGTAACTCCATATTGCTTGCTAAAGTGTAAAGACGTACTTAGTTTGGATTAAAAACACTGCACTTGCCAGCTGTGTGTGTGTGTGTGTGTGTGTGTGTGTGTGTGTGTGTGTGTGTGTGTGTGTGTGTGTGTGTGTGTGTGTGTGTGTGTGTGTGTGTGAGAGAGAGTGAGTGTGTCTCCCTGGGGAGGAGCAACCTTTTTGGAGACAACTCAAACACCTTAAAAGTGGTATACTCATCTTTGTCAAGTCTGTTGATGTCACCATCCTACAGATATACCTGTGGAAAGATAAAATCCCAGTAATGTGTATAGCGGGTTGTATAAATGCATACTGCTGTAGTTTCATAATGTAGTTAAGTATGGGTTTGAATCCTATACTTGCTAACCATCTGTGTGTCTCCCTGAGGAGGAGCAACCTTTTTGGAGACTGCTCAAATACCTTAGAAGTGGTATACTCATCTTTGTCAAGTCCGATGCTGTCACTATCCTGCAAATATACCCGTGGAAAAGTGACAACCCAGTAATGTGTATAGTGTGTCATGTAAATTTGTGCTGCTGCAGTATCATAATATAGTTAGGAAAGAGTTTGAATCTTGCACTTGCTGACTGTGTATATGTGTTTGTGCTTCAGGGTTGTGACACAATTGGCCAACGTCAAGTAGGTTTTGATTTTTCTAGTGTATGACATATCACAATGACAACTGTATGTGCATTACACATGTAAGGTAGCTGTGGGGCAAATCCATATACATACATGTGACCTCAAGTATTTCATAGGTGGGTACTCTGCTTTCTCCATGAATGCATGTGTTATCTTTGCCAGAGTGTGCTAGCACTTTCCAGACCTTAGGTCACTTCTGTATGCTTGTGACAAGCTTAGCCACTGCACTGATCCCTGGGCAACGGCTTCCATTTCACATTCACTCATCACGGTTTCTATTGAAGAGTGTGAGTGAGGGTTTATGCGTGAGGTATATTTGAAACCTGTTCCAAAGCAAGCAACGTCTGGCAAAGATGACTAATCATTATAGGCGTGCAACAACCTCTGTGGATCTGCATGCAAACCCTTTATTGCTTATGTGCTCCACAGAGGGATTTCCAAAACCCTTTGGTAATGTGATTATCAAAGGAGAGATGACTTAACATATGGCTCTATGTATACATTAGTACCTGTTCCACAATTTGGGGGCTACTACCTATGTGGTACTCTGGGGATACTTTGTTTTCTAAAAGTGGATAACTATGCTTTCTTAGGCTTATAGCTTTACAGCATGAGTTTGACACCAGATATCTATCTGTATGATACCCTTTTGGAGGATGTTTGTGTCATCTGGAGAATAAAGTACAGCCCACAGTATGCATTTTCATCAAACGTGGGCAGACATATCCCTACTGTGTTTCCTTGTACCTAAGAAAGCTATATGCCAAACAGGAGTGGTCCCAGGACTGAGTGCAGGTGAATACTACTTGTTACTGGCTTAGAATAGTACATGGAGGCTGCAAATGTTACTGTGTGCGTCAGTTGTCAAACCATCATCTGACAATCATTTATGGTCAGTCTGTTGAGGTTATGTCTAATACCAGTATGTAGGATGGGTATGATTTGCTGGTGAGCTATAGCTTGGTTGTGTTGACCTCCCCTCCCTCACCTATAGCCTTGTTGACTGGCTTGAAGTCTACTAGGTGTAGAAGCCATGATCTGGCCTATAGAGAACCTAAGTGGGTATGGTGCAGTGTTTGCATGTTCATAATGTCTCTGTTAATGAGTTCCATAATGCTGTGCTCCATAGCCTTCCAGATAACATTGGTCTGGCTTATAGGGTGAGAGTTTCAAGGACCTGTTGTAGTTCTACCCTTAATCAATTTATGTTAACATTTGCACTGGGTGTGATGAGGGTGGACAGGTTTAAGAATAAGTATATTAGAGGGTCAGGCCAGGTTTGAAGGTTAGTAGACCATGCCAGATAGGCAGGATTAAGTTGGTTTGTACATGTGCTGAGGAGGAATGCAGAGTATATTGTGAAATAGATGCTAAGGATGAAGCCGCCAGGTAACAGGAAAAGAGGAATGCCTAAGATGAGGTTTATGGCTGTGGTGAGATAGGACATGTTGGTGGATGGTGCGACAGCACAAGATGCAGAGGGCAGGAAGACATGGAAACAGATGATGTACTGTGGCGACCCCTAATGGCAGCATCCCAAAGGAGAAAAAGATGTTATAGCTCAACCCTTGTTGATTGTGAACACCATTACCATACATCATTCCACATGTATGTAACCTGTATAGAGGCTCCATCTGGACAGAGCGTTTAGGTGAGTGGTGACTTCATATGTCAGCTTGTGTATGATACAGCCAGGGACACTGTCCAGTACCATTGTCACTGTGGTGTGGACCTTGTTAAAGAGATGTTTTAACTAGAGTGTCTGTGAATCATCAGTTATTATGTTCTGCAGGTCTGGAAATGTGGTCCTTGTATAGCGACAGGGTGGTGAAATCCATATTCAAACAGTCTGACAAGGAATTATTAATGTCAGTCAGATAAGTGTACTTTGTGACCATTTACATTAACTGTGACCCAATCTGAGATTTCCCCTGTAGATTATGAACAACAGTAAAGAAAGCTTTAGTGTTGTCTATATAATCATTGCCATTTTGTATTTTGAAGCTTGCCTTGTATGTTTATTGAGGGATTGAATTTTCCCAATGATACTGACCAGAGAGGTTACCCCTTCTTGGTATGTAATTCTTTTTGGGTATAACTTCACATTTTCTATTATATATTTAGTTTATGGCAAGGGTCCATGAGACTAATGCACATTTACTGTATAAGTGAGAATTTCTTGTGTTTGTGATAGCACAGTCCATGCAACCCTGTAGGTGAACAGTGTGCATTATTACAGGATTATGCAGCTGGGACAGTGTTAACCTTAGTAATGCAAACCAATGACAGATAGTAACAACAGCATCACCCACAGCACAGTGTCAACCTGTGTCATACACACACATGCATACTCAAGTTCCATAATGTGTGTAGTATAATGCATACTGGCCACCAATAGAAACTATGGAGTGTTAACACTGGCCAATACAGGGCATGTCACCTTGCCCATGTGTCCAATATGCATATACATGCAGACAGTGCACTTCCACCATGTTCACAAATGTACATCTGCAAACCTGTGCTGCACACACCCCACATTTACTGTCCACTGTATAACACATGCTGACACAACTACACACATCAGCCAAGTGGCACATGGGCAAACAAAACACAATTGGAATAAACACTGGTGTAAACAATACAACATTGCTAATTACAGCTTTAATGCATCATGCCTGCTCAGCTACACCTTCAATGATATCATTCCACTTTACTTTTGACAACATGCTACACATTCAACCATTGCTATACTTTAGCAAAGTCACCCTGTGCATCAGCACCATGTTAGCCTGTTCCTGCATCAATGTTACAGATGACAGGAGGTGGCACAGGTTTCATCATATGCACAGGGTGTGTTGTTGGTTTGCCAGAGGCCTACATTGAGTCATACAATCGACATGTATGTGTGAGTGTGTGTGTGAGGGCCATGAGTTTTGATATGGGCCAGTGTTGATGTAATGTGTGCGGGTATGTGTTTGCCCTACGTTTCTGGTTTATGTGTGTGTGTGTCTGTGTCTGCATGCACACAGTTCCACCATGTGGCTGCCATATATGGGGATTTGTGGGACAGCTACAGACTGTATCTGGCAGGCTTTACAGATCACCATCTCTGGCCATGGATATGGAACCTGTGCCTGGCAGGGGTGCTACAGACAGTATCAGGTACTAATTCAGGCTGGGTACTATCCGAAGAGATTGACATATGTCCGCTGGATCCATGTCTCTGCTGGAACTGGCCAGAGCCATGTGCATGTGGTCTTCTAGGACGGTCTATGCACAGCCCCCCCAAACATTGCTGGGGCTGGTACTGGCACTAAGGGAGCGGCTGTGACTTGCTGGATGTCCACAGTGATCTCCAGCTGCTGATGTTGCTGCCATACTTCCATGTCGACATCTCAACCATCCCGAACTGTCCTGACTCATGGACATGACATTGTGGAGGACATCCAATGTCTCACCCCAACGTCTATCAATGACCTCAGTGTAATTATGTATGGCACCTGCTAGGTTACGGATACTGTCATTTACAGGGGTGTTATGAGCCCTCCGCCCTTAGTCCCTGTCTGGTGTACTGCTCCATTTGTGCCTATGCCTCCATGACAGCCTGGAACATGCGTGTGGTTGAAAGAGTTGTAGCACATCTGCCAAGTGCATGATGACGAGCAGTGCTCTGATGAGAACCCCTGCGCATCTGCCTATGTGGTACCGTTCCAGACATCTGGCTATGGCTGCTTTGTCCTGATACCTGTGCCATACATACCACACTGTGCCAACTGTACACTGTCCCTCAGCTAAGGGCAATGGTGATAATGGATGTACAGGCAGTATGACTGTGTGCATGGATTGGGTGGAGACTTGTGTACTGTCAATTGGTGGCACAACAGACCCTGACAAACCTGCCTGTGCCTCAACAAACCTATCCTCATGATCACTGTCTGTCTCAGTGACATCAGGTTCTCTGCCGTACTGAACCAGCCCCACATCAGCACCTGTGAGAGGAAAACAGGAAACGCACTTTAAGACCTGAACATGATGTCAGACCACATGTGCACATGCACGCATGCACACGTGCACATGCACACATGCACATGCATACATGCACATGCACACATGCACACACACAAATACACTCCTTCCTAAAGCAGACATACACACACACAACACCAGCAATCTCAGAACATACATAATAGCAGGTGATGGTGGGGTACAGTATCACAAGCAAAACAGTCATATCACACATGTCAGCATGCAGGACATGTGTTGCTCAACAGCATGCAGTGCAAGTGTAGACAGTCCTTGTTACTAACAGTATACATGGCTTTGATGCATGTGTTTTGTTATTAGATAATTGGCCTCCCCCTGGAACGCAATGCCTACATGGACACAACATTGCTGTGCAAGTTTTCAAACTCTGTAATGTACTGTGCACCATAACTCACAGGTCTGAATACCATGGGTGGTTGTGTATCTGTGTGTCCGATAGGTATCCAATGCTGATTACAGCCTCTGTGTCTTTAGAAAATCATTGTGGACACAGTTTTAGCACATGCATGATGAGCATTCACACATCATCAGTGGTGCATGTATAATTGATGGAATACCATTCGTCCACATACCCAATGTACAGTAGTTATGGTGAGTGTAGATCATATTGTGGACATGCCAGTGTCATCCATGACATGGCATGCTAAAACACAACTGCATATTTAAACATCACACATACCCAATGTGTGTCATATGACCTAGCCACTCAATAGCATCACAAGACATATATGTGTCAGTTGTGTAAATGGTGATTGGTATGCATATTGTTTAGAGGTGCATATGTTTGCACACACAACATTGCGGTGTATAGCAATGAAGGCTATGTGTAGTACTATGGTTACAATAACTAGATGGGGTATAGTACCATAGGCCATCATCATGAAGCATTATGCGGTCACTCAAGGCTACAAATGTTTCCCAAACCAGCACTAATCATGCTGTACTGGAACTGTAGTACCTTGGCTACAGTCACCATTTCACAACCAGTTGTTACATGGGTTTGTAAGGAGGCCAATAAGGAGCATTCCATGACATGAATGTGTAGTGTGTTACAGAGTGTTTAAATGCTCCATGATGGGCCTCTACCCTCAGGTATATTACGTGTAATGTGTGGATGAGATTTAGGATACTGGATTGTGTATTTACAGAAGGTTTGTGAATCCTTTATGTGTAGCATGTTAAAATGCTCTGTGTATGACAGTTGTGTATATTATGTGCATGTTGAGTATCAACTTTTCCATTCCAATGGTCATTACAGTGTAGCCACATTTGTTTGAGATGGCCTGGGTATTGCATGTGTTTGAGGCATCTAATCACATTAGTGAGATGTGTGGTCTTACACCAAACATGCACAGCATGCATTATGGGTAGGTGTGATACATGAGTACATGGCCTACACCTTAACTATGACATGCACTTTTTATTTACAATAATAAATGTAAACCACACTCACCAGCATCAATCTGCTTCCTTGATGTCACCCCAGAGGGACCTACATAGAGATGAGACAGTTTGTCAGTGGCCACAACTGTGGCATTGCTACTGTGTGTTTGCAATCTTACAGTAGAACAACAGTTTACATTCACAGGCCTACAGATTATGTTTCAAATGATCAGTATTGCACAACAACAGGCTCCACATTTTCTAACTACACACTCCACATCTCACATATGCATGATCTACCAATACAGATAACAGTAGTCTACAGATATGCCATGTTACCTGCATGCTCCATGTGTGCTTGCTGGGTGGCTCCAACCTCCATCATTGTGTATGACTGCTGCTGTTGTTGTTGGGCAGGTGCCACGAGGCTCAGGAGCATCTCCTCCACTCTGGTGAGGAGGGTGGATAATAACACCACCTCCTGTTGCAAGCTGTTGTCTCCACACATCAGAAGCATGCTGACGGACATGTCTGAGTAGATTGCTGCAGTGGTGGCGTGCCTGCTCATATGTCTGGCTATGCAGGCCTATCTCATTTACTCACCGGACAGCATCTTGCCACATTGCAGTATGCTCCTGCTGGTTCTAGCTGGTTCGTGAGTACATTAGACTGTAGTGCTGAATCATACAGCTAGTAATGATCTCATCTTCAGCACTACTATAGCTGGGATTTCTGTGATTTTAAACCTAAATCCCTAGTAGAACATCCCCTAGGCTTCTGCATGGTGTGCTGTCTCTTGAAGCCCTGTGCTGTGTCACGGGCTATCTTTTCCAACAGCCAACATTCTAAAGAACTTCCCAACTCAACTGAAAGCATACCCTATCGGTAGAACCTACCCTGGACTACCCAGAAGTGCTTCCAACTGATTCATTGTCTTGAAGCCCTGTGCTGTGTCACGGGCTATCTTTTCCAACAGCCAACATTCTAAAGAACTTCCCAACTCAACTGAAAGCATACGATATCAGTAGAACCTACCCTGTACTACCCAGAAGTGCTTCCAACTGATTCATTGTGCAGGTGATAACCTACTGGGTTTTACTGTAATTCTTAATAATTTTGTTTATCATATTCCTGTTTTGGGGCCAGCACACCTGTGGACCTGCCCCGGGGCCATCTTATCCACTTTCTCCCCTTTTACAAACCTGTACTAAGTTTAGGCATCCTTTCCTTTATTTGCCACTAGAGGCAGCAAAGCACATAACCCTTATTTTCCCTTTATCTTACTTGGAGTTTTAAACCTCCCTAGAGTTACTGCTGAAACCTATTTTCAGCCTTCCAAGTTTAACATTGCACATAGCTAACCCCTCTTAAAGGAGATAAAATACTTTAACCTTAAGCTAGCCAGGCAGTAAATCTGAAGGACTAGAAACTAACTTACTTTACCTAAATATTGCTGCTATCTTACTGCTTCTTTTATTTCTCCCTTAATAAGTAGACAAAAAGAATCCTCTCCAGTAGTTCACAGAACTTGGTCTCTCAGAATTATGCCACAGACCTACCAAACGTCTTGTAAATCACAGGATCACTGGAAAGCTGATTACCTCTAAGCACCTCTTTGCTCTACCCGCTCCGTTCGCCCTGCGGGCTCACTCTGCTCCCCTACACTAACCCCAATTCCCACCCACCCCGAGGGGTCCTAAGCTTATACTTCACATAACCCCACCCTCTCAACCTATCCCAAACCCAATTCAATTTACGGTAGTCACACCCATCCTACACTACTGTTTCATTACTCTGTCTCTTAATACCTCCACCTATATTGCTTTAATCAGCCTCTCCACCCCTATCAATTTTCTTCTTTTCTATCCTACTCTTTATTCAGTACTACCTTAATTAACTTATCAACCCTTAAAACCTCTTATAGCTACTATTCTTCCTTAACATTAAACAACATTAACCTTTTCAATTCTTCATTCCAGTTACTAAGCTACCTACTAGAATACTGCCTAATTAAACTATTCTACCACAAGCATATCTCTTTACTACTAACTTACCTTAACTTTTAGTGTGATACTATTACATCTTAACCCTGCCAAATAATAATAATCTACACTTACTTAACAATATGTCTACAACAACTAAAGCCATCCCATCCTTAGCAATACTCTTAGCCACTCTTATACCTATCCTTACTACTTCCTATCTCCTCACCTCTTTTGAAAAGGTGAACTACTATTACCTCAACTACTCACCAAAACAAACAACTATACTTTACAATGCCCTTACCCATCCCCAAATAAATATTACCTCTACTTTCTGCTACTTGCTAGTTAAATATAATTGTCTTACACCCATGAAACTAAACCACCCTACAGTAAAAAAATTGAAATACCAACCCAGCCTTAACTCTAACCTACTCTCTGCACTGAAATACCCTATCTTAAAAGATGGCAACATCCACCATACCCCAGACCCGTCTAATCTCCCTACTACTCCTATACCTTCCACCTCTCCCAACACCCTTATTACCCAAACAAGTCCCACTAACTCCTTGATTACAGGTCACCTCAATATCAGCAGTATAAACAACAAACTTGCCCATCTCCATGCCCTTCTTGATATTCACTCCTTTGACATCCTCTGTCTTACTGAAACCTGGTTAAAACCCTCAACAAAGGATAATGAAATAATTCCCCTAGGGTACAATATACTAAGACAAGACAGAATTAAATGTAAAGGGGGTGGAGTAGCCTTATTATATAGAAAGGAGCTACTCATCTCCTCTATACCTTATAATCCATCTCAAGTCAATAAAGTGGAACTGTTAATCACTAAATTTCAACTCAACCCAAACAAAGCATTAAACATAATCTGTATCTGCATACCCCCAGGCAATAATATTACTACAATAGAGGATACCCTATGCTGGATATCTACTGCCTTCCCACAAGAAACTGTTATTCTAGGCGATTTCAATTCTGACTGGAATAGCATCAAAACAGACAATCCCTCTTCCCATATTAGCTTACATGGCTTTCACCAAACATTCAGCGCCACCACTAAAATTAGCAAACCTAACAATAAAGAAACAATCCTAGACTGGATACTTATCAATAAACTAGAACATAGTTATATAACTGGAACCTTGCCTGTTGATGTAAGTGACCACATGCTTACTTACATCATAAGACATAAGAATGACTTTAACAGAACACCCAACTATATCATCTCTAGATCTAAGAAAAACTTTAACCCAGTATTATTTCTAAAGGAACTTTATGCCTGTGACTGGAATCCCCTAAAAACCCTCCCTCTTGAAGACGCTGTTACATATTTCAATAACAAATTCTTAACAATCCTTGACAGGCATGCACCTAAACGTTCTATTAGAATAAAATCCAAGCCTGCCCCCTGGCTCTCTAAAGATACCAGACAAATGTTATTACTTAGAAATAAATCCTGGGCTAAGTGGAGAGCAACTAGAAAGGTCTTAGAACAACAAATATTTAGACAGTTAAGAAATGCAACAAAAAAAGCTATTCTTTCTGATAAAAAAAACTACTATTGTAATCTACAGCAATCTCACCACAATAATCCACATAAATTCTGGGCAACCTTAAATAACCTCCTTCATCCTGGCCACTCTAGTACACCTTCCCCTCTAGGGTCTGAAAACAATACCTCCCATCAAACTTCCCATGCCTTTAACACCTTCTTCACAAACACCATACAAACTCTTGCTACTCAACTAGCCTCAGACAACTCTGATCTACCTAACTCCCCACCTGATTCTCAGCCACCATTCCAACTACAACCTATATCTACCTCATACATCCAAAAACTCGTCCACAAACTTAAGTCTAGTACCCCTTCTGCCAATCAGTTACCATCTGAATATCTACAACGTTCAGCTAAAGTAGCCGCTTATCCTATATCTATTCTGATAAACTGTACCATTATTGAAGGAACCATTCCAAATCTCTGGAAAATCTCCCACATTATTCCATTACACGAAGGATGCAACTCTAATGACTACTCTAACTACAGGCCTATATCTCTGCTCTCTCCTCTAGCCAAGGTTATAGAAAAATGTATTCACCATCAGCTAATGAACTACTTAATTCAACATAAAATTCTTGCAAACTGTCAGCACAGGTTTCAGGCCTTTTCATAGTACCACTTCAGCTCTCCTATCCTTCACCAATACCATCAATAACAGCCGTAATAATAACACCCTCTCATCAGCACTCTTCATTGACCTGTCTAAAGCCTTTAATATAGTTAACCACTTCTTACTCCTAAACACTCTGTCATCCCTGTCTCTAGATGAAAAAGCAATTCTCTGGTTTAGAGTTTACCTTAGTAATAGACAGCAAGCAGTTCTTTGGGAGAATCAACTATCATCTCTCCTACCTATTTCCATTGGTGTCCCTCAAGGCTCTATTCTTGGTCCTCTCCTTTTTCCTTATTCATAAATGACCTACAAACAGTTATTCCACAAGCCACCTGTATACAATATGCTGATGACTCTACAATCATATGGTCCGCCAACTCTATATCTGAACTCCAATCTTTAACCCAGACAGCCTTCAGCACAGTAGAGGCTTGGTTCTTGAAATGGTGCCTTCTTCTGAATGCCAAAAAGACCAAGCTACTACTGTTTGCAACTAATACCAAGTCCTCACCCTTAAACTTCTCCATCCAAGCCAATAATGGTACTATGATATCCCCCGACTCTTCCACCAAACTATTAGGTGTCACAATTGATAATAACCTTACCTTTGATATTCACATCACTAATACTATTAAATCTGTTAATAAAAAATTGGACTCCCTTTACAGGATAAGACCATTCTTAACTCCCACAGCCAGAACTATCATTGCCCACTCCCACCTAATTTCAACTCTTCTATATGCTGCACCCATATACACTAATCTAAAAAAAAGTAATCTTGCTAAGCTAGCCAACTCATATAACAGTATTGCTAGATTTGCCACTGGAAACCCATACAGAACTCACTACTGTCTTAACCTTCATCAGCTAGACTGGCTCGAACTAAAAAACATCCTGATACTTTCTCAACTTACCATTGTTCATAAGATCTTTTACCAACCCAACAACACACCAATACTCAACAACCTTATAGTACCCTATATAAATCTTAATTCTTTACGCTCCTCCAATAAACTCTTAGCTAGCACCACCAAGTCAAGTAACTTGGCTGGTGACTCACTGTTCTCCAATACCGCAGGAAAAAAATGGAACCTCCTGCCATCTGACCTAACCTCACTCCCCTCCCTTCCACTCTTTAAACAAAGACTTAAAAAACACCTTAAAACTAACTGGCATTGCCCTTGCTGTTACCCAGACTAATACTATGCAGTTTCTCTTAACTAGCTACTGCCCTCCCCTCTATGCTGTATACTCCTCTGAATGTTGTAAGTCCTTTAAGCTATCTGTGGCTTATTTATAATTATTTAAAATGCAGCCTCTTATGTATCCAGAAGGCAGTATTCCTGTCAAGTCTTTACATTTCCTCCTTCTCTCCCTTTACTGACTAACCCTTAGGAAATAGACTGGCAGGATTACACTACAGTAACTAAGGTTGTAAGTCTTTCCTAACAATGTCTTGGAGCTATCCCCACATATTCTAACTTTAAAAATATCTGCATATGTATTATGTGTTAATATAATGTGTCTCTTAGTAGTCCCATACTTTAATTGCAAACTCAATTTGTGTCTCATAGCCTACCATAATTTATATTGTTATACCCTTCTTGAATTTTGTAATAATCTGTTTGGTGTTGTTTATTTGTGGAGCTTTTCTCCCGGGCCTCTACTGAAAATGGAAATATATCCAGCTAGACCAGCCCAGTCAACAAATGTAAAATAAAATAAAAAAAAAAAAAAAAAAATGTGCAATGATCCCTGGAAGACATAAAGACAAAATATGTCTGAGCAAGTCATATGGCACATTTAACATTATACAGTACAGATATCAATGAACTGCCATATATAGCAACATATTAGCTAACTGAGAGTGAAGCACTTTAACTACCACTTATCACTGCTCACACCACAACTGCTTGAAAGTGCCTGGCTCACTATCTAATGAACCATGTTCTGCACAGCAACAAAATAAAATCACTATGTAAGACTATACAAGAGTACCTGTCACACTGTATGCAACACAATGCACCACCTAGCCACAGCAGATATACATCAAGCTGATGTGTAAATAAATATGTCATCCATCACAATGAGTGTAAGGTCCAGTAAATGTATTACTATTATACCACACAACTTGTTAATGGCAAACCCGTGGGCAAAATATGTGCACAGTTGGGAATATAGGCTGCATACTGCTGTAGTCCACTATAAATGCTGCTAGATACGCAGTTATATGTTTTACCGCACATATGACAGAGGATATGTTACAGACATACCCACACACACATCAGACATAATTACAGGATACAGAGGTATGGCAACCCAGATAAGCTTTATGTGTGTACTATACAGTACTGTGTGTCAGTACTTACAAAACCTTAATCTTGAGGAATGTAATCTGTGATGAATACAGGGACCACACAAAACAGTGGATGCAAGCAATGTGGACATACACCATACTTTGCTGTACAGGCCCAGAGCTTCAAGTAGTACTACAGTACACACAGGATTTGGATTCAACATCAATACCAATCCATAATCATAGATGTAGTGCTTTAGCCTCCAATGACACACCCCAGTTAAAACCAAGGGACTTAATCACACTGTATGCCATAGCACTGTTTCTGCCTAGCAACAGAATACACAGCTTTTGCTGGGGTCAAAGCAAGGACCCATAATACCATGACATAAACAGTTGCCCCCTAAGCTATCTCACAAATACATATCTTTGACATATTCACAAACACATTGACCATCACAGTCAGTTAACAGTACAGAGAATCTATTGCAACAAGTAGATGTAGGTGTGTATGAGTATATATGACTCTCTCTCTCTCTATATATATATATATATATATATATATATATATATATATATATATATATATATATATATATATATATATATATATATATATATATACATATATGTATATATACATATACACATCCATTGGTGTAGACATACATATACCTATAAGCACATATACAGTCCACCTTTCATGGTGGGAATATCAATTATAAAAGGATGTGAGGTATACAGTAATGTAATAATATCGCACAGTCTTGTGATAAATGCATTGAAAGTGTTCACAGCCCAGGTAGCTTTAACAGGCCTCACTGGCTCCAACATTGCAAACTGAACAAACAACCCACACTGTTTAACCACCACATGTCATATACCACCACTGTATACCATCCTGTCTGTCACACACTAAAACCTACATACAAATATGCGCATACTAACCTTCACCAATATGTATATCTCCACCCTTCACAAACAGTTGCAATATGTCCCCTGCTCTATGCACATATACAGATGTTAATATATATGACACATATATATTTATCCGTATGTGTGTGGTATACACACACAAGGTCCACACTGTTCTAAGTCCCTGGACCTCACAGTTGAACTGTTGGGCCTTGCTGCAACACAAACAGGTGTCACATGTGAACACACACTAACATTAGAGGGGGTATATATAGCTACAGATGCTAGATAAGCATTCTAGACTGCTACAGCAATTGCCAATGCTACGCTACACTTTAATATGACTATCATGCATGTGTTGCTCTGTCACACCCATGCTTATATAATGGCAGTGCTAATCCCCCCAATAGCCATTGGCCACACTACTGTACAGAACACTGATAATATGGATCAGATCTTTGACATTTAATGCTGAGCTACACATTTCACAGGTATGTCCCATTGCCCACAGGTATACACTGTATTGTCCATAGCAGCAGTTAAGCAGGACATCTGTGCATATATAAGAATTGTTGCCACATATGAATGGTTCACATTATGTAGACTACTCTTCAAAAACATCTACTACATGCTAGTAAATACATATGTGTCGCATACCTTCCCTTTGTATGATTTGGTATTATTTCTTTTTCTTTTTCCTTTTCTCTGTCTCTCTCTCTCTGTCTCTCTCTCTGTCAGTCTCTGCAATAGAGTGACTGAGTTTGTTGGCAGCGATTGCAGCCTGCTTTTGTAGGTATTTGTACATGAGCATGTGATGGCATCTGCACCAATTAGTGGCCACCATGTACTAATTGCATGTAGCCTGCTGTATAGTAATTGCAGTAATCACTGTCATAGCAAACCAGTACTATAAATTGCTAACTCAGGTAGGCGTGGCCCTTTCAGCTTTCCAAGATGGAGATCATCCTTGTTTGCTGTGGACATCATTGTTTTAAGACAGAAGGTTGGTATAGTTCTTATATCAGAAGCCAGGGGTGTAGCCAGTGATTTACATTCTGTACTCAGACCTAAATGTTGCTGCTTCCAGTACACACTTGTCAGTGTAGAAATGTACTCACCCCTCAAAATGCTAACGCAAGATACATGGGAGGATGTACTTTCTTTTCAAATTTTACAATTAACTGCCATACAAAGCTAGTTATTGAGATGTATTCCTTTGGCACAATCATTGTTTGTGAACTGCTATACTGTGAATATTCATTTACTCAGTTCTAAGCAGTTTGTGTTTTTTTAGTGTTGACATTAGCACAAGCTGCTCAAGAAAACTGGAAACATTTCAGTACTGTTAGTATGCTTACCTACATCCTTGGTAGACCCTGCACACACAGGTATATTCTACATTTGGGTAGGGGTGCAGAAGTACAGAGAGCGTATGTATTATTGTGTGAATTTTATCTTGCTGGACTTACAGGGTTGCTGTGTACATGTTAGTTTATCAAGGCAAGTAGTCTGTCTGCGTAACTCCCAACTGTGGACCTATCCACATGGTAGGCAGAGATTAGCCTGTTATTCTGTGTCTGTGCACCACACATGTCTTTTCAGCACTAGAGCAATGGCATTGTTACAGTTGGTTGCTACCAGTACATGGCTACATCCTTTTGTATTTCAGTGTTGTATTCCTACATAAGGGTATGCTTCCGGAACTCCTTCCAAAGCTATTTGCACAGTGTGTAACAGCACAAAGGCTGAAATGCCTCTGTGTTTCTGCCTCTGCCAGACCTCTCAAACACTCAGGTACATATTTGAACAGACTCAGGGAAAAGTAGAGAAAAAGTCAGGGACACCTTTAAAATATTAGTGCCATTAAGTTGAGACTTTGAGAGAACCAGAGCATATGGATTAATACACCTTTTCTGAAGTAAAAGAATTATTATCATTACTCATTACATGTAATTCACCACCTTTCTGGTCAAAGTCAGTAGTTTTCGGAGGGATTCAGAGGGACAGAACTAAATTTTGTTTCAAAATCAGGGACATCCCAGAAAATTAGGGACAGTTTGGAGGTATGGCCTCTGCCCTAAACAGATATGCCAGTGTTTGTCCTGCTATGATGCTGTGTGGGGATTATTAAGTGATGGTGTAACATTATTTCCTGCTAGAATGGCTGCTTCTCTTATCACAGTCATGTAATGTAATCCCACAACAACTGTTGGTAAAGATCTACAGAACGAGTTGTGTGGTATGGCATTCCTATTTTTCCTTTACATTCACTCATTCTGATGCATGATATATTTATTTCAGCACCAGCTTGTTGTACATCTATTGTGGCTTAGTGGTACTTTATGCAGTTTAGTGTGTACAAGGTCCAGGGCTGGAGACTGAGAGAGGTGTTTTATTTTGCTGCTAAGCAGAACAAGAGTCCTCACATACAGAGTGACTAAGGCACTTTTAAGCAGTTGTAAGTGGGTTTGCACTGGTTTGCGTGATGCTTAGCAATGCTTAGCTAAGCACAAACAAGCGCACACTTATGCAAACCCGCTAACTACTGCTTAATAGTGCTTAGTCCCGCTAACCCCCACGCTCATTTCTTTGAAAGAAAAGAAAAATGGGGAGATAGGAAAGTGGTGAAAAAGGGGCACAAAGAGGGAAAGTCAGTAGAGAAAATAGCTCGGGATGTGCAGGATGGGTGTAGGGAAGGTCCATAGCTGCCCATTTCTTTAACAGCAACAGCTGTGCATATGGAATACATTTGAAGGTAAATATGAAACCTTCAACCCCTGAGAGAGGGGTGAGGACAAAAAAGTTTGTTCTAATGCCAATTAAATTACATTTTATGTGCCCAGGGGACATGTGTGCAAAATGGGCAGCTATGTATGGGGCATAATTTTTTTTTGGGAGCAGATTGCCCTTTTTTCAGGTGAGAGTGGAATGTGGGGTAGGGGAAGTAGGTATATTTGGGGAGGTAGGGTGGAAAAAGCTCAATTAACAGCTTATATATCCTTCTAGTTTACTCTACATTCCTATTAACTGCAGTTATATGTCCCTTACATGTATTATTACACTACCCAATATCCTTGTATTGTGCAATTGGATTTTGCTAGATCATTATATACATGAGCTGTATCTGACATACAAACTGTCCAGGATGCAGATGTTACTGCTACATATTTTGAGAGTTGCTCACACACACTACTGCTGAGATGGTACACTGACAGCTCTACTTTCATATAATTATCTAGATATGTTCAGGTGAAATTATCAGTTATATGTAAACAGCTCCCTACGTTTCTGGCAGCACACTGATATTTTTGGGGAACACAATACCAAGCTACTCATGTGCCAGATTAACCTGTACATGCTGGGCATGAACCAACAGTTGAGTGCTGTAAATATGCACAAAAGCTACTGGCACTCCCTTCATCCACTTTATATGGGCCTACCCAAGTGTGGGTTAACACTGCTTAATACAACAGTACTATTTCTAAAATGCAACAGTACAACAACATATCAAAGAAAATCACACAGACACACTGCAGGAATTATACCTTTATTAAAGAATTATTGCACCTTTATCTATTGGGTTAAAACACTTTTTTGAAGGCTCTCTCATTTATTTTATATATCAGTACATGCAGAATAATTATTAAAGAATTATTATACCTTTGTTTATTGGATTAAAACACTTTCTTGAAGGCTCTCTAATTTATTTTATATAACAGTACATGCAGAATAATTACTAACCTGCCTGGTGACACAGCCTTTGCAGCCTATCTTCATGGGCTTGCTGATTCATAGCCCAGCCACCTGCAGTTGTGAAGTAAATGCAGTGATATTGAGACATAGCTATCCATAGTATAGACAAGCATAGCAATTCTTAACTACTTAATACAATGGCTACTTACTCAGTACTGGGGCATTTGCTATCCCACAGGCCTTCTGGATCCACTGGTCCAGTTGATCCTCCTTACATCACTTCAGGTCAGAGTAATGGTGCCTGACCTGCTCACCAGTCCAAGGAACGCCAGTGGCACTGGTGAGATCATGAGCTAGACAGTTCCAGGCCTCCGTTTTGTATTGAGTGCCCTGGTACTGGCCCCGCAAGAGTCTTTCCTTATGATTGTGGACAAGGAGCCAAACCATTACTTTGGTCTCCTCAATGCCCCAAAGTTGAGCTCAAAATCGAATGCCTTCTCCAACAACAGCCATGCTGACTGCAGAAGGGAGCTCCAACCAATTATGGCAAGTATTCCCACCTGTGGAGCTTATATATGCCTCATTTCCTGCACTTATTTGTGATTAGCCAGTTTTGAAAAAACTGCTTAGCTGATGTTAGCAATGTTTAATATTCTTTTGATAGATATGTGTCTGTTTAAAGTGCATGGTTATGAAATGTTGTCATAGCTTAGTGGTTATGTACTGTGACTATAGTGCACAGTATCCCGAATTCGAGCCCTGTCACTGTTTTTTATTTTCCTACTGGCCAGACCTGAATGGTTAAGGTACAGTAAAGGAGGTGTGGCCGTGTTTAGCTGACTTTGCTCAACTTTGCTGAACTTTGCTCAGTGTTGCTCGACGTTGCCTGACATTGCCCAATGTTGCTCGATGTTGCCTGATGTTGCTCGACATTGCCCAATGTTTCACTGGTTAGCGCAGTTCTGTTTGCACTAGTTTGCGCGATGAGCAGCTCCGCACAAAGACATTGCACTAGTTAATGCAGTGCTCAGCTACGAGCAATTAAATATAAATATGCTCAATACTGGTAAAATATGCTTAGCAGTGCTTTACATTGCTTAAAATAAGTTACTCATGCATCAGTATGCATAACCATTTCACACACACACACACACACACACACACACACACACACACACACACACACACATATATATATATATATATATATATATATATATATATATAAAAAAATCGTTCACTACTGCATATAACATTTCAATGCTTTTTACAAAACTTTAACTGATTACAGCCGAGTGACATCTCCAGGCGTTTCTGCAGTTACATCCTACTGCTCCTCTAGGCGTCTAATATTGCCTGTTCATATTTGCATTAATAATTCCAAAACCATGTTACATACAAGGTATCGGAAAATTTTATCTTGAAGCATACATGACGACAAACACAACTGTATTGACATATGACCTCTGTCAATGGATATTTGTTAAAAATGTAAGGTGATAACTTCAATTTTTAAATGCTGAAGCCACGCCCACTAGGAGTTAAAGGTATTCACTCAAATGAGCTCTACTGGAGAGAATGAGTTAAATAATAGATGTCAGGAAATAATTTTGTATACAGATTTCCAAAAGAAAATGAAAAGTGTAGTGGTGGGACTTGATCCGGGAATGCCTCGTCTTTGTGCGAAGGCTCTAACCACTCCGCTATCGCTATTTTGCTTAATTTGCATATATTTTTCTTATTATCCTCTTCGGTGTCTAAACTGCTAACTGTAGCTAAGCAATGGGCAAACACGCGCAAATACGGGCAGCTATATCGGAAATGAAAAAAAAAAAACATTTCTTTTACTTTTTATATTTGTATGGGGTTTACTATATGGGGGAGTGTAGTGTTAGAATGTACACATGTGAGCGGACTCGCTCATGTAACTAAACATTTCCCGAGTTTCAAACTTGCAGGGGCATGGATTTTTGGACTGATCAGCAGTCTGACATACCCCCTACACTTGTCCACGCTCTGTGTTAGTTTTAGAGTTGAGGCAGTGTGCCCTCATTAATATGCATGGCGCACTGCTGTCTTACTCTTAGACTGGCTCTTCCATGTAAGACTAATATAGTCTTACACGGAAGATTAGTGAATCCTGGGGAACATCTATGTAAGATGATAAGCAGCACCATAATAGAAATCTATGTAATTTTATATAAATTTATCTTTTTATAACACGTTTGTAGCAGAAAATGAAGCACAAAGGCACAGAAAGTAGCATTGTTGTTGATGGTTTAGTTCTTAGCTAAGTGCCTTCTGTATGAAGTCTGCATGCGTTCCCTTTATTTCTATGAGTTTTCATGGATTCTATGGTTTCCTCTTCACATCACAAAAACATGCAATAAGATGATAGGCAGCTCTAAATTTTGTGTGTGTGTGAGTGTGTGTGTGTGTGTGTGTGTGTGTGTGTGTGTGTGTGTGTGTGTGTGTGTGTGTGTGTGTGTGTGTGTGTGTGTGTGTGTGTGTGTGTGTGTGTGTGTGTGTGTGTGTGTGTGTGTGTGTGTGTGTGTGTGTGTGTGTGTGTGTGTGTGTGTGTGTGTGTGTGTGTGTGTGTGTGTGTGTGTGTGTGTGTGTGTGTGATACCGACAAAAGACGAGCAGAGGTACACAACAGTAAGTATTTGGCAGCATATCTAAGACAATCCAGGCAGAATGCTGGGGACTACATACTTCAGAAATGGAAGAGAAGTAGGTAGGGAAGCTGAACACTAACATTAAGAATGTTGTATAAGTAGCGTGGGAGAAGACATTACTAAATAAGAAAACTGAAGGCACATTTGCAGGGCCAGTGGAGAAACAGTTAGTGCACTCTCCTTTGGTGCAGAATGCTGTAGGTTCTCTTTACATACCAGGTAGTTGGACCTGGTGGATTTTTTTTAAAAGGTCACCAAATTAATGGATGAAGATAAAATGGTATGCACTACATACCTCGACCTAGCGAAAGCTTTTGATGAAATTCCCAAATCAGACATAGTAGAAGAGCTAAATAAACTAGGGATAAACCCCAGTGTCACCAGCTGGATTGCCAGATAGCTAACAGATAAGATGCAGGAGATTAAAATAGAAGTCACCTCCATCAAACTGACCAGTCACCATTTGAGTCCCAGAGGGTTCTATGCAGGATCTCTGCTGTTTGGCATCTACTTTTCTATATAAAGCAAATACAAAAGGGCTCTGACTGAGTTTACAGATAACTACAAGCTAGGAATAATCACTGAATCCACAAATTACTTTGCCATCCTCTAAGGTTGTTCAAAATAAATAACTGGTGTCAAAATCATGGACTGAAACCAATTGACAAAAAATACATTATCGTATCCTTTGGGAAGTCATCTATTCCAGGGAACTACCACATTAACAACATGGCCCTGATAGTAGAACCAGGATTTGGGAATGTAAAGTGGTCAGTAACCCAACATTTGATCAACATGTGCCCATTCTTGTAAGAAAGCCCTTCTATATTGTACAGGTTATAAACAAAGAGATTGTGTCTAGATCTAGGGATGTCATTGTTCCCCTTTACTCATACTCTTTTAAGTCACTCATTGACTATAAAATCCCCTTTGGCAGACACATGAACAACTGGAATGACCACATAGATACCTTATTAGTATTATAGAAGGCCTAAACAATATGTTTTACATGGACTGACTCAAAGCCTGTTGTTATACTCAGTATCCAACAGACTGCTAAGACATGACATGTGTCTGGCATATGAAGCACCCTTTGACCAAATACTGATTCATTTACTGCACATCAGCAAATCAAACTGCATCAGAAATACTCATCCTAGGGATATAAACCTCTTCTGCATCATCAGCAGAATGGTTTGGAGGGATGGGTATATCTCACAAAAGGATACCACTGCTCTGGAACAGACTCCACATCCACACAAAACAAAGTTCATTCCTGTTCATATTCAAGCACAACTTGGATCTATGGATAGGAAAGAGAAAAGTTGCCCCGGACCTGCCCATGTACTTCTAATGGACAGAAGCAGCTCCTAAATGCTTTATCCCATGCATGTGTCCACTCAAATTATTTATGGTGTGATCCCAGTTATTTTCATTAATGGTAATATATAATTATAGACCATGGGATTAGTAAGGCCAGTCTCTATATAAATGAGATCAGTTTTAGCATTCCATTTCAAATCCCATCATTTAGCTACTTTATAGTATTCCCCCTCATTAACATCTTCAAACTTTTTCTTTTTTTTACCCAGTTCGCATACTTCCCTATACTTCTCCCTTATAACTTTTCCAACAGGGTCTCTCAACTCCCAATTAACTTTAAAAAAAAAATCCCATTCCTATGCAACAAAGCAAGACAAAAATTAGGATTTTTATTCCCAGTCCTCCTTGCCTATAGTTACAATGCAATACTCCTCCTTTAATTGAATTCTGTCTAGAACCCATGCAAAACTAAATATAATTTGAAATTCTTCTCCAAATCTTTTGTAAAGCAGCAAACACCTCCCAAAATTGGGTCTATATTAGTTTGCCAAAATGGCATTCCAGTGAACAACTAATCATCGACCCGTGATCAGAGTAAATTGGGTCAGCAAGTCACTGAATTTACTAAGGGCAATGAAATAGTTGCCCGAAACACAATGGAACAACGTACAGTAATTTGCCCCCCACACCGCCCTTAACTATATATACCAACTCTGAGTTTGCACTACAGTGGAGAGAAGAGCAAAGGTCTGTACTTGTTCATTGTGTTTCAGGCAACTATTTCATTGCCCTTTGTGAATTTGGTGAATCGCTAAAGCGAGTTTTGTTGATTACAGGTCAAAGATTAGGTGTTCGCTGGAATGCCATTTTGGCAACCTAATATAGACCTTCTAAATATCCCTAATTTACCCAAAACGCATAGAATGCTTTAAATTAACATTATTAAAGAGATAACTCAAATGTTTTCACATATTAATAATATTCTCCAATACAACAACAGTCATTCCCATTGTTTTCTTGCAATATCAAAACATGAAATTCAATCTATAACAAATTAAAAGAATGTTTGGAAAAAATCCCTACTATTTTAACAACCTCCCAAAACCCTTTACTTTTTTTTTTATTCAAAATTAATCATGCATTCTTCAAAACTATTTTAGCTTCACCATCATTTTCCTCTAACAATTATCATCAAATCATCTACATAAAACATATATAAAAATATCTACATTATACATTTTAAACACATCCCTCACCCTAAGCCTTAATCAAAACATAATTCATCATAACTGCTAACAAACAACCACATAACGGACAGTCCTACTTAAGTCATCTATTTATTCTAACCTCTTTACTAAATCACCCATTAACCTCAACTTTTACACAAGAAAAATTACAGATTCAGTCACATTCAAAATCATCTCACCAAACCCATGACTTTTCATTATCTCAAACATACTATCATGATCTTTAGTATGATATGCCTTCTCTACTTCATAGTTCATTCTCTACCCAAATTATTCCTAACAACTTATTTAACTTTTTCCACTTCTTCTTCTTTCAGCTTTTTCCCAGTTAGGGGTCACCATAGCGGATCACATGTCCACTCATGATTGGCAGTGGAGTTTTACGGTGTCAAGTTGCCAGCCCGGCGCCCAACCTTCCACGGAAGGCACACACATGCACACACTCATACCTAGGGCCAATTTAGAGCGTCCAATCCACCTACACTTATTTAACAATTAACAACTAATCCTTCATGCTCTTACCTTCCATACCATATGCACCACTTCCTATAATACCATTCATCACTGTACCTAATCTTCTCTGAATTATTCTCATAAATGTTTTGTGATATATATTATTAAACATTAAAGGCCTCCAATTTTTAATCTTGATAGAAAAACAGCATAGTTCCTTTGCAAATTCTTTTATCCTCAATACCATAGTCCAACCACTCATTTATTATCTCAAGCAAAACAATTTTTCTTTCATCTATCTCTCCAAAAAAAATCATTCACTATACCATCTGACCCATGATCACTCATTTTTCATATACTTTTCAAAACCTCATTTAACTCTTCATTCTTTTAAAAAATGTAATATTGTTCTTCCCTCAACCCCTAGCTTCTTAACATTCCAAATTATACTTTCCTTTGACTCACTTTCACAACACAAATTCTGCACAGATTTCTATATTACATTCTTAATCTCTCTCATCTTATGCAGTACATTCCCTCATCATGCTTTACTTTCCTCCCAAAAGGAGAAGCCTCTTCTTTTTTTTACCTTCCACAAATTCCGCACATATGTCTCTATCACCCACATAACCTCATTTATCTTATATGCCACATTCCTTAATCATACTTTAATTTTTTTCCTCTTCTTTTTATCTTGCAAAATATATTTCTACTTATAAGTAATTATAACTATTTTTATTTCATTCTCCTGATACAAATCTCAAAATCCCTTCTGTCATCTCCACATCCAAACAAACTTGTGTCATACTCATTAACCAAAATGTTATACCTCTCTATTTTCTCTTTCCAGAATTTTTTCCACACTTATATACTCTACTGTATATGTCTTCTTAAACCTTAACTACATCTTAGTTCTATTACTATAAAATGGGAACATAGACAAATAATCTTCCCATAATTTAGCCATCTTTAATGTAAACCAGCCTAAATATCTCCAAATAGCATTGTATCTTTCCCTTCTCTTATATAACTATTACCATTAGAAAATTCAGAAATAATAGCACAATGATCTGAAAAATTAACTTCATCAGTCTCAGCCTTTATCTCATATAACAAAAGTAGAAACTCCTCAAGCACAGAAGAAAAACTGGAGCACTGGTGCAGTAAAATAAATTCAATTTATTAACAAACCATTTGAGTGCTTTCATTCAATGTTATACAGAACTTCATCAGAACTACTGCACTCTTACCCCACAACCACTTATAAACCCAAAAGTCCAGTCACATGACCTCATTAAACTATTAAGTAATTAAAACAAAATAAATTTTGTTACAAAGTTAATGCTCAAGTATTTTAAAAATATATGATCATAAAAAGCTACTATAAAAAACTTGTAGTTAAATAAACTCATTAATAATGCCTTATATTATAATTCAAAAACCAAAATGTTTGAGTTTTAAAGTGGAGCTAAAGAGCAAGCTTTATTTAATCCTGGATAAGCTGCTTCCTTGGACCTGTCAGGCTTCCTTCTTAAATTCTGAACACTAGATAGAGAATGGACCTTTAAGAAGTACTTCTTGAGAGGGGCACCATTTTAGAAGATGGCACCAGGCACCATAATAGCCAGCTACACCTCTGGTCATGGGTATTAAAAATATCAATTGATTAAAAATGTTAAACAAAACTAGATGTAGTTGATGAAGGTGCATATATTGAGATCAGTACAATAAGGCAATATAATAAAGGGTTTGTGCATTCTACGCTGAAGAATCTGCCATCCATATCTGCCCATGTCAGCATCACCTAGAAAGGAAAATTCCTTTATATTAAAAATGCAACTATTGAAATGTTTGTAGAGTTATATGAGGCTAAGATATGACGAACCCACTTTTTCTTAAAAGCATCAAAGTGTGTAAGACACATATGTGCCTCCAATATGAAACAGACATCTGTATTTGTATTTTAAAATAAGTCTGAAAATGGATTCAGACCCATTGGTGTTGAGGTATTTTGCTGCAGGGACAATTGGTTAAGGGAACATGAGTGAACTGTAATTCATGTGGATAAAAGCATGCCTCTAACAGATTCACTGGAGGAAAGAGGGCAAAGAGAAGCTCACAGTGCAATATCCACAGCTGTAATAATTGAATGTGGTTGCATGTGATTTAAGAATAAGAGCTCTACTTGTCCAGAAAATTTGTGTTATAGAATATAATTGTGCAATGATATCTATTCAGTGTAAACTGATAACCTTCGTTACGGGTCCTGATCGAACACCATTATTAGAAATTACTCAAATGAGGCAAAACATAATCCATCAAACTAAGAAACCTAGAGCTCCCCTGTGACAGAAGAAAAACTTCTAACCAAAATGTTTATAGTAACATGCAAACCAGTCATAAGCATTGTCAATTCTATCTAAACCAAGTGGAAATGAATCACTGCTCAACTCTATAAACTCATAAAATGCATGTTTTAAACTGAGTTTAACAATACTTATAGTCACAGTCTGAATGCAACAGATATGCCTGGTTATAGTATGCAAACCAAATAAATTATATTAGAAAACAAAATTTTACTTAATATAAGTTCTAAATCCTGAAAATATAGATATTGACTATCCATTATGAAGTTTGCTAAATTATTTATATGATTACCTAGGGAAAGACTTAAGTGTAAAAGAACTTTGTACAACCTTTATTAATATGCATGGTTGAAAAGCTGAAAAATATAGGCTTCCCTATGGAAACAAACCTCCCATAATATAAAAGCTTCATAAGCTAGATGGAAGTATAAACTGGATTATTAAATAAGTTAGATGCATTAAATGGATATCTGTTAAAAGATTACTTAGTCTAACTATAGCTTCCAATGCTGAATGAGTATATGATAGAAAAGCATTGTCATATAAGGGAAATGGAAGGAAAGAGATAATAGATTTATATGTATATTTATTTATCTATCTGTATACAGGTCAATACATATACAGATATAGAAATACACACACACACATATGCACACACACGTATACAAAGATGTGTATTGATATCTATCTGTACACACACACACACACACACACACACACACACACACACACACACACACACACACACACACACACAAAGATGTGTATCTATATCTATCTGTATACACACACACATATATATCGATAGATATAGATACAGATAAAGACATAGATATTGATATAAAAATATATATCAAAGTTCTAAAAATTGCTTATTCTAAAAAGGAGGTGCACAGAAAATCAAAATATTCAAAAGCAAAAAAAAAAAAGCATGCTAAGAAATTGATTTCATTCCAAATGGACATAAGGCAAATTTCTACAAAAGACCCAGGAACCAAGGTTTCACCAAAGATTTTTTAAAGTTGAGGGATTCCACGTAACCATTTTATATTATGTTACAACATGAATATCAAAATTAAAACTCAGTTAGTCACGTATTCATTATATACCAAAAAAATCATCACACACACAAATATGCCAGGGTAAATTTACAATTGCAGAGTAATCTGGCAGACAAAAACATCTCATCCAATCTCCTAACCATGAATTTTAAAATTAACAAATTTCATTTAATCCAGGCTTTAACAAAACTTCTAGATCTGCTATCCATCTTCTCTCTGTTTTATCTAAAAGTTTATGTCTTTGTTACGTTACATTAACAAATGCAACATGAATGCCTATAGAAATTTAAGATGTTGTTCCAAATGTTTAAATAAATCACAATGTTTTCTTTTGCATCTTAAATTGCTCAAATCCATAGTTATCAATAATTTTCATGGAAGTGATGTCTGTTCCACATAAAAACTGCAACAATGGCACGTAGCAAGATAAACAACACAAGCGGCAATATAAGTAACCATACCACTAATTTCAGGAACCTTTTCTGTATTTACTGACTTAAATGCTTTGGTTTCATAACATGAGTACAATATACACAGTTACCAATTAGCAGACCCCATTCAATCCTTCCCTTTTCTGACAGAATTTAAAACCAGAATAAAATACATTCATTCTGTGCGCGTTCTTTCTAAATTAAATTTTCAAAACTTCATACTAATGGATGATAGGAGAAGGTAAAGTCCGATTTGTAAAATTTAGATCCTCCCACATCTGCTATATCAGTGTTGTAAGTTTCAGACCAGTACATCAGGTTTAAGATTTCTTTAACTCAGAAAGAGATTCAGAAGAAAAAGGAAAATTACTCAAATTCACAGCTAAATTAATTTTATGAACTCCTATTTTATCATATCCCTGAACATTTCCATCATTTTCTTTTATTTCTGTGTTTTCTCCCACGTTTTCTGTGGCAGTTTGTCCTTTTAAATTTGACCTTATCTGCTGTGGAATAATATCATCTATCTCTGTTTCTGTATTAGATGAAATATCCATAACTGTTTCATAATCTCTATATGAAGTACCAGAAATGTTCCTTTTATGTTTAGGGCTACCCTTTCTTTATTTTCAGATCCCTCAGTAGACCTAAAAAAAACATTTTTTCTGTTCCTTACTACACATAAACTGTGTAATGTTATCACTAAATCTAATTTAAATTTCCTACTTTTCCTAACTCATAATTCCACATCCAGATTATTAACACTCACTTTAAATTATTCAAATTTTCAGGGTATTTAAGGTAATTTTGAAAAGAAAGAACTTGATTCATGCAAACAGTAGCATCATTGTTCACTGTTACAAGTTTAGATTCATAATATTCAATAATAATATTTACAAACATGAAAGAGACAATTTTTGTAATAACATGGTTACAATTGGAGAATTGATCATAACCCTCCCTCTCTCTCTCTCTCTCTATATATATATATATATCTGTATCTATCTATATATAAATATATTTATATATCTATATATATATATATATATATATACATATCTATATATATATATTTATATATATATATAAATATATATATATATATATATATATATATATATATATATATATATATATATATACACACATATTAAATATAGATATATTAGAATGAGAGGGAAATAATATATACATATATATATATATATATATATATATATATATATATATATATATATAGAGAGAGAGAGAGAGAGAGAGAAGGGGGAGAGAGAGATTAATACATATGGATGGATGTGTAGGTATATGCATAATACAGATATATGTGCAAAGGGGCCATATGGTAGGTACTATTCACCATTAATTTCTCTCTTATACAAGTCATGTATTTTCACGACCCAAGCAAGATGGCTATAAATTGTAGTGACCAGGTAACATAAATGTTTAATGAGTAGTTAAATAAATTATTTTCTATCTGTAATACCTGTAACATATATATTATTCAATCAGCCAGCTGTGTAGATAATTAAACTTGAAAACAGTGTTATAATTGTACTTTAAATAAGGGAATGCATAGATTGGTTGTGCTTTATTAAGATGGCCTGTCTGCCTTTCCAGCTCCACAATATTTGTGAAAATGAAGCATGTAATAATATATTAAGCACTATCAACATAAGTATTTATTCTTCCTTAGGTTTATCATAGATATCAAACAGAAATGCCATAAATGCAAACATTATTGGCTTTTTCAAACTATAAGTTAAAGGAGAGGGAGAAAAAAAGAAAATGTTGGACATATCTCTAATGCCTTATTATCGTTTTTGGAACTCATATTGGGAGGCCAGGCATATACTGTAAGGAAGTAATAGCGCAATTAAACCAAATTACATAGATAGATTAGCATTTCAAATATTCATAAATGTCTGTATTAAGTGATATCTGCTCTATAATGTTGGTGGAAAAAATCAGTTTTAGTTAAAATATATTAATGCACTGAAATGACAGATGAGACAGGAGATGAAACATAATCTGCAGTAATAGGAAGCAACAGAAGATAGTAAAATGGATCTGTGGCTATGTACTGAAACATAACTTGGGGAAATAGAGCATCGTAAGAATTTAGCATGATATTAAATGAAGTGAAACATTCTCAGATGCTGAGTGCCATTGGTTGCTAAATGTACTGCCCATACACTATTGCTTTTACATAAAACAACCAAGACATTAGTTGAAAGTGTAGGGTAATCACAACCCTTATGTTGTCAGATATGAGTAAATATTTTTAATGAGAGATGTCAGTAAGATTCTGTAAGAATACCCCTACACTATAAATGTTTCTTCTAGAGTGGCAAGCTCAAGCATTTCAATATTTAAGGTAGCAATGTCAAGAATTTAAATAAAATACTGTTATGTAGTATCAGCCCCATATGGCTAAACAATTAAAATAAGTGAACCCATAACAGCAGCATGATGCATCTCTCCAAAACAGCTAACTGAAGACAAAGTTTCTTCTTGAAAAGTAGCAATGTATATTGACAAAAATATGATTTAATGTGCCTATGAGAAAACTGTATAACCATAAATAATAAAACTACAGAATTTTTAGCCTGAAGTACTCAAGTTTTAAAAAGCTTTTTGCAAATACTGGACAGATGATATTTGTTATTTGCCAAGCAGGCTGACCCCTTCCAGAAAAAAGAAAGCAGTTTTGGAGATGATGTTTAAAAAAATGATACTGCATTGTAACAGAACTTGAATGTGAGGTATCATCTTGAATTGTTCTAGTTTTACTTCCCTTGCTAAACCAGGAGTTAAATTTAATGTTGAAACCTTTCTATTGTATCGGTTTATGTTTTTAGCTGTTACTAAGACATCACATTGATCAACTGCACAAAGAAGTTTCACACAGATAACATAGGAAAGATTCCCTTGTTGAGGGTGGCTCCATTCTTAGTAAGCTTTCTCTATAACAAAAGTGGGTAAAGCCTTGTTGGTACAGCATTTTTAGTGAAGATTTTGTGGTCTGCTACCTCCAAATGATTGGACAGATATTCCTCTCCCAAGCCACTATTAATTAGATTGGCCCTCTAAGATCTAGTTTACAGGGCTAGTATATTATGCTGTAAAAATGCTGGAAACATTGAAATGATTAATCTTGGGCAACATACAATTATGGCAGTCTTTTAAATTTTATATTCTTTTAGCTGTATCCATGCAGTGCTGAGGGATAAAGCTTTTAATGTGGCCCAGACATCCTGTGTTTTACTAGTAGTGCAGGTGCTGGAGAGGATGATGTTTGCGCCACCATCCGGGGACAGTCTAGGCTCAGTTTAATATATAGCTGTGATTATTCTGGGGAGCTTTGTGCTGCAAAGTGGATGTACCACTGAATCAGAGACTGGGCATGTGTGGAAGTGAGCATGCACCTACTGATACAACACCTTGAGTGGAGCTTGCCCAGCTGCCAAGAAGTGAGAGAAGATAGGACATACTCCCTGCAGTTGTCAAGGAGTGACAGAAGGTATGATATACTCCCTGCAGCTGACAAGGAGTGAGAGATGGTAGGATATGCTCCCTGCAGCTGCCAAAGAGTGAGAGAAGGTATGACATACTCCCTGCAGCTGCCAAGGAGTGAGGGACAGTAGGACATGCTCTCTGCAGCTGCCAACGAGTGAGAGATGGTAGGACATACACCCTGCAGCTGTCAAGGAGTGAGAGATGGTAGGACATACTCCATGCAGTTGTCAAGGAGTGACAGAAGATATGACATGCTCTCTGCAGCTGCCAAGGAGTGAGAGACAGTAGGACATGCTCTCTGCAGCTGCCAAGGAGTGAGAGAAGGTATGACATACTCCCTGCAGCTGCCAAGGAGTGAGAGATGGTAGGACATACCCCCTGCAGTTGCCAAGGAATGAGAGACAGTAGGACATGCTCTCTGCAGCTGCCAAGGAGTGAGAGAAGGTAGGACGTATTCCCTGCAGCTACCAAGGAGTGAGAGATGGTAGGACATGCTCCCTGCAGCTGCCAAGGAGTGAGAGAAGGTAGAACATACTCCCAGTATGGTGCTGCACTTGTGTCTTCATTCTCCTCACTGCCATTGGACTGGGCTGAGTTGATCCCAAGGAAGGCTAAGGCAGGTCCTTTAGACCTAGTGAAGAGGAAATGAACTTAAGGCAGCTGATGGTCAGTTGACAGAAGAGGAAGAAAAAAAATAATATTCTTTTTTCAAACTCTTGAAAAAATACCTCAGAGTTAAACAATATGTTTTAATGTCTTCATTGTTGCTTTGTAAGTCACAAATAAATGAACACAATGGTGTGATTTCTTTTTTTAATGGCTGAAGCAATTATATTGATAATAATTTAAATTCCAAGACGCATATGCATGAGTCCAAGACTGAATATGCAAATAGGTGACTTAGATATACTAAGTTTGAAAACTGCTATGTCTCATATTATTCCCTTTTGTCCAAGGCATGGTGATCTTCTATGTACCACATACATGTATTGGAGTTTGAGATGTGCATCACCCCACATGGTAGGATGCAAGGGAGATTTGTCGCCTGCAAAAAACAGAACTTTAATGGAAACAGCTATTGTCTATATTCTTTCTTTCCTTTTGTTTGTATTATGGGACACACAGTTATGGGTTACAATAGGGAAATAGGGAGCCATTTTATTATCATAATTATTAGAGGAAATAAGAGGGTCCCCTTGACTTAATACACTGTCTTGTAGAGCATTTGACTCTAATAATTCCAGGTTAAAGCAGTGTGAAGGGTGAGGCAAACACAAAATGAAAAATGTTAGAGTGTGTTTTTCATTTTAATATGCTTTCAGTAACAAGATGCATTCCTGAATACTTTGCAGTATGTATCTGATGGTTGTTTCCTCCCAAGTATCAGAAACTGCCAGCATGAGAGAAATGTGGAAAATTCTATTCTTTGTAGAAAGTTCTATCCTAGAATTTGGAATTTGAGCCTAATATGGAAAGTCACAAAGAGTCACAAGATCTTGATTAGCAAAATTAATGCTGTAGCGTTCATTTTTAATTGATAAGTGATTGTTCAAAGGTTGTTGCAATAATGTCGCTTTTAATCCAAAAAAGTATAAAAAATGTATGATTCTATTGTTCAGGGAGGCAGGACCTTGATGTTCCTAGTCTCGCCTGTATGTGGTTCTCTTTGCAATAAAGGAGATTATAATTTTCTGCTTAAATGTGTTGTGCAATAGTTATTTGGCACCATAGCAGTTTGTTGATGTGTCTACTTGGATTTCCAAGCTGTTTGCATGCTGTTGCATTAGAATTTGCCACTGGGACCAAATGTGACAGGCTTTCTATCAGACAAATTTCTGGTGTAATAATACCCATTTTCTTTCTAAAGATCTCAGCAGAGTTGTGTCCACAAGAAAGTTTTATTAAATGTTCTTCAGTAGTTATGATCATATGCAAGTGTGTAATTGTATGCATCTCAGAAACTGGATGCCTGTGTAATTACCCATACCAACAGCATTAAGTTGTTTAATTGAGTGCTAGTGGGGTCTTATCAATATATACAAGGAAAGACTATCATCTTTCCTTCTCAGAAGTGATACTGATTTCTAAACAAATATAATAGGAACAGAGAGAATTCCCTCATTGGGAATGTGAGTGAATCTAATTACAGTTGCATAATCTATCCTTTTGGTATGAGAGTGAGGTTTTATAATGGACACCCGTACTAGTGGTTTAAAAAAGCTGGAGGTTGGCATTCCAGGTATGTTTATGTTTAATAAATATGGACGAGACAGCTGTAGTTATTTGGTAAAATTGTCTGAGTTCACTAGAAATTATACTGCTTTACAGTTTCTGGAAAAAAGGTGTTTTTAATAAAAAAAAATACAAAACTTAAAAAATAAATTGAAACCGAAAGGCAGTAATGTACTTGCTGGTCTGCTTTAAATGACTGGTAAGAAGAAGCCAAAAATAAGGAAAAGGAATCTATAGTTAGAAGTTTAAAATATAATTCTGCTAGATTAAAATCATAGCTGCAGGTGACTAATCGAAAAGTAAATTCATTTCAAAAATATGCAGGCGAGAAACCCATTCCTGGGGTATGTATCCATTAAGGAAATTAGAAAATGTATCCGTCACAACAGGCATAATCATCAGACAATGGCTGGACTCTGTTACCTTCTGTACTCTTTCATCTTATGACACACCTGTGTTTCAGGAAGCTGACAGTTCTTCTTCCCCAAGAGGGCAGGTGGAGGTAAATGTTGCTGAGATAGCTATCACTTTCCCAGATACAGCCCAAGTCACTTCAACCACTTCCAATCATCCCTCTGGGTTGGCTTATAACACTAGATAACATCAACAACTGCATTCAGTGCCCACCATCAGATCATCAGATCAAATGTTAATGCAAATAGCTAATAAAGGGAAACAAATGTATCCTAAACATAAATATGGAGCTAATGCTAAACATCCAGGAAAATTAAAAAAGATTTCCTAATAAAAGTTCATCATCAAAAACTAGTACTTTGAAAAAAGATTAAGCACATTATTACCAAGTGTCCAATTGTTATAGATAGGGAGGAATATCAGTGGACACCCTCTGCCAAACATACTGCTGAGGAAGAAACATATTCTGATTCTTCTACTCATTCTACTAGGGTCTATATTAGATAGTCAAACTTTCAAAAGTTCGACTGTCATATGGTCGACACCATATGATTGAATTTTTGAAAGTTCGAACATTTTAATGGAGATCTCCCTACAGCATGGAATGGGAAGAGTTCCCTTTTCTGCACTGTAGTGCAATTTCGGAGTTGGTATATTTAAAGAGCGGGGGTTTGTGGGTGGCACAGACCCCCATGTGGGGGGTGCAGGGGGGCTTGCCCCCTGCTTAAAATTTTCAGGTGGGTTATTTCTATAGTTTATTGTTTTATTAGGTATTCGAACTTTTAAAAGTTCGATCATATGGTGTTGACCATATGACAGTCGAACTTTTAAACATTCGATTATCCTATATAGACCCTTCTATTATACCTTCCACACATATACATAACTTGCAAGAAGTACCAAATTCAGCAACAACAGCTAGTGATAGACAAGCTGAACATACCACAAGAATGATATGACCATGGACTGCAGTCAATTTTCAAACCAGTGTCTGTCTCTCCTACTTGAACACATTTTGCAAAATATGCAAAAATCTTAGGACATGTACAGTTAAAACCCTACTATTGAATACCTGAGAGCAGTATTAAAAGCCTCCACACCCTTGATATTTTTAGAAAAAAATATGGGAAAATTTGAATATAGCTGATAACATCCCAAAACAGACAGATGTAGGATTTTTAGCTGCTAGAAATAATTTATTAAAAGCCATAACTACAGCATGGTTCCCAACCTTAATTGGGCATGAATTAAAGGTATTGTATTGAAAGAAATTAAGTCTATTGATGCTTATTTGCAATGCATGATAGAGGCATTGGAAGCTTTCTCTGTGCATCCAGAGCCTATATAATGTGCAGCAGCCAGCAGGTTGGCAGCAGCTTTTATACAGGTCTTATTACCACCTATGCAAGAACAAATTAAAAAGGTTTATTTAAACTGGCCAAGTTTGGGGATTCGTAAAATTATGAATCAAGCCAATATGTAGCAGAAAACATACCTAGGGAAAAATAGCAAAAAAAAAATTTGTAGACATTCATCTGCAGCAAGTCAATACTGACTCAAGAGGGCAGGGAAGAAAAAATTGTGGGTGAGGGGGTAGGTTCCAATATTTCTGATAGCAATCCACAGGACAATATCCGCAAAATTATTATCCTCCTGCTTCACCACATTCACCACAAGGAGTACCATATTTGATCACTTGTTTTAATTGTGTTCAGACTGGGCATTGTCAAAATAAGTATCCCTTGTCTGGAGAGAAAGTGAGTTTACCAAATGTTCAGGTAACACAGCCGACTGAAGAAACCCTCCTATGTGGAATACTACTTGTCGGCCATGGTGTGACAGCAAAAACATTAAGGCAGCCATGGGCCAGAACCACAGGGATCCTTTCATCAATGTTACAGTGCAAAATTTATCTAGCCCATTTCTAGTCAATACAGGAGCTACTAGAACTATGATTACTTTAGCAAATGCTGAACACCTTCCACTTTCTGAACATATGATTCAGGGTGTGAGCATGTCTGGAGTTTCTTTAGCCTACCCAGAAACAAAATCTGTTCTTATTCAAATTGATCTGCTAAAAGATTAGCAAACTTTTTATCCTGCCCCCTTAAATCTATTAAGTACAGATTTATTGTGTAAATTGAGAAGTACTGTTTATTGCACACAAGCTGGTGTATTTCTATACATTTCTAATTAACCCTTAGGATTATACTCAAATGACATTTGTACAAATGAAGATGCCCCTTTTGCTATTTTAACATCAGAATAAAATGCAGAAACTGTTTTTTATTTGGAGGAATTTAAAATAATCCATCCCCAGCTCTGGACCACACATGAAATTGAGGTAGGTCTCACAAAAGATGCAGAACTTGTGCATAAAATATTTAAACCTTGTAAGTGGCTGCCTATGGTTGTTCATTATCTTTAGTTGGTGGAAACAGAAAGGAGAAGTGTAATTATTTCTGATTTATTACAACAAGGTATCAATGTTATAACTCACAGTTCTTGTAACACTTCTATTTACCAGTCAAAAAAACAGGAAAAATTACACATAGATTTGTACAAGATTTATGAGTATCGAATGCAGTAGTAGTACCAATATTTCCAGTCATCCCAAATCCTGCAGTAATACTGAGTTTGATTCCATTAGGTGCCACGACTTTCTCATTGATATGTATTTCATCTGCTTTCTTTTCCACCCCTATACTTCCAGATAGCCAGCATCTGTTTGCGTTTACATATAAGCAGCAACAGTATACTTTGACTAGATTACAGAAAGAGTTGTAGAATCACCCACACTTTTCTCTAATGAAATGAAAAAAGAGACAAGACTAAATTTCCCTGTGTGTCTACTCTAATTCAATATGTAGATGATTCCCTTTTAGCTTCAAAAACTCTGATTGACTGTAAACAGGATACTGTTTTTCTTTTGAGTCAGTTAGCAAATTAGGATTCAAAGTTAATAAATGCAAACTACAGTTACCGAAGTTGAAGTTTCAGTACTTGGGATATCTTATTTCAGAAGGTGCTAGACAAATTTTGCCTTCGCATATTGCTGTGATACAAACTGCACCACATCCTTCTACATGAAAGCAGTTGTGTACTTTACGGGGACTAACAAGTGACTGTCATTAATGGATTTTTAATTATGCAGAAGTAGTGAAACCTTTATTAGAATTGTTAAAGAAATAAACCCATCTACCTTTACCTTGACATGATTTCCATAAACACGCTTTTGTACAATTAAAAACATTGTTACCATCCAACAAAAGTTTTGTACAATTAAAAACATTGTTACCATCCAACAAAACTTTTATACAATTAAAAACATTGTTACCATCCAACAAAACTTAACTCCTCCACTACTACTTTTTGTTTGTCTCCTACCAATTTCCTCAGTATGACCCCTCACTATCTAATTATACACCTTCTCTTACTCTCAGCTCTATCTACCTCATACCATACATCACTTCAGTACCCCACACCTACACCTACTCTCTCCTACTGCCACTTCTCACAAAACCATCCTCATACACTTCCAGTTTCCCCTTTCCTATTTCCTATACCCTCTCCATCCTCTTTTCAAACAAACCTTATCCAAATGAACCTCTTTCTGCCTGCTTAAAACCTAGAACACCCCCTACTGTCGACCTTCTCTCCTTTTTGATTTCTTTCTTTGATTCTTTTCTCTGAGATGGTGACATCCATCCCAATCCAGGTCCTACTATCTCTACCCCGAACCAACAACCTCCCACCTCCTCACCCCCATAGTCTTCTCCCCAATTACAAACTCAACCACCTAAATCTCTAACTATTTTCTCACTGAACATCCAAAGTATTGTAAACAAAATTACTGAATTGCACTCCTGGATCTGCCTTAACTCCCCCATATATTAACCCTCTCTGAAACATGGTGAAAGCTTCACATCACAAACTCTAAAATCTTACCCCCAGGCTGCAACATCTATCGATAGACAGAGCAAAAAAAAAAGGGTTGGGGTGTAGCCATCCTCTATTCTGACCAACTGAATATCGTTCCACTCTAAGCCTCTTTACGCAGCTTTGCTCCTGCAGAAATACTCATTGTTAACTGCCATCTCAACACCCATAAAAATTGCCATCATATCTGTCTATATCCCTCCAGGAGACAACATTCCTATTCTTGAAAACTTTCTCTCTTGGCTCACCCAAAACATTCCCTATGAAGCCATCATACTTGGTGATGTTAATATTGAGTGGCGATCACTCTCCTCCTCTCCATCTACTCATAGCATCAATTTGTATGGCTTCCAACAAATCATATCTTCCCTACCAGAAACAACAATAACTCAATCTCTAGCTCCATCTTAGACTGGATCCTTATTTCAGACCCTTTTGTCTATTACAACCGTGCCATACTTCTCAATTCCCTAAGTGACCATTCCCTTATCTACAGCCATAGATACTCTCAACAGTCACCCAAACAACACCTTTAAAAAGAACATTGTAATCTGACTTGATTTGACCCAAACAAATTTAACTCCACATTGGCCAACATCAATTGGACCTCCTTATATAACTTCACCCTTAATCATGCTGTTACTGCATTTAACAAGATATTCCTTGATATACTAAACAACATGGCCCCATCCAGAAAAATCAGGATAAAATCTAACTGTGCTCCCTGGCTCACCAAGCAAACATGCTCTATTATGCAGCAGAGGGATGCTGCTTGGAAAACCTGTCCAAAAATAAGACTCCAAATCTACTCCAACATTGCAAAAAACTTAGAAACACATTTAAAAAAAGTATTATCAAAGATAAAAAAAATCTTTCTTTGCTTCCAACCACAACAGCACACATGCTGACCCTAAGAAATTTTGGTCCATTGTTAAAAATATCCTTCACCCTAGTACCTGTCCTACCCTCAACTCCTTCCCGATTAAAACTGCCACAGAAACTGCTACCCTATTAAACAACTATTTCATAGACACAATTCAAAGACTTACTCAACTTAGTCCCACTGCCTCTTCTCTGCCTCCACATCACAATCCATCTTCAAACTTTCTCCTTAAAACCTGTTCACACTTCCTTTATTAAATCCCAATTGAATAAACTCAAACCTTGCTCACCCACTGCTGACAAGCTACCTACCTGCTTCCTTAAAGTTGCAGCCAGCTCTATTACCTACCCTGTTTCTATCCTTATTAATCACTCTAACAATGAGGTTCTCATTCCCAACATATGGAAATCCTTTTACAGAATCCATCTCCACAAGGGAGGTAACTCTACTGACCCCTCGAACTTTCGCCCAATAGCTATACTATCCCCAATTTCCAAGATACTTGAAAAATGTGTTCACTCCCAGCTACTTAAATACTTGCTAGAACATAATCTCCCAACTCCCACCCAGCACAGTTTTAGACCCCATCACAGCACCTCTACTGCACTTCTCTCATTCATCTAAACAGTGGCAGAAGCCCGTGATAACAACCTACTTCTCTCCTGTCTACTCCTGGATCTGTCCAAAGCTTTTGATACAGTGTTCCACTCTAAACTATCTAAACTTTCACACCTTCCTCTTATTCCACTATCTCTATCCTAGTTCTCTAGTTATGTATCTAACAGACTACAGTCTATACACTGGCAAACCATAACCTCTCCTTTTCTACCCATCACCGCTGGTGTTCCCCAAGGCTATATCCTCGGTCCTCTCTTGTTCAATATCTTTACTAACAACTTACACTCTGGCTAGGCTTATAAATGCCCTAGGGCAGATAGCCTAGTATGAACCTATGAACCTATGCTACTAACCTCTCAAATCTTCTACAATATGCTTATGACTGCACCCTTATAATCACTGCCCACATCATCCCTGAACTCCTTTCTCATACACAAGACACATTCACCTGCATCAAGACCTGGCTCACTGACAATCAGTTAATATTAAACCACAAAAAACTAAACTTTTGCTATTTCTTCCTAAAAACCTTATACAGCATAAATCCACTTTTTTTATTACCTCCCTCAGCAGCACCACCATCAGACCCGAACCACACATCAAATTGCTTGGTGTCACCATTGAAGATGAGCTTAAATTTGAAACAAATATCAATCTTTGTATAAAAAAAAAAAAAAACACCAAAAACTTGGCATCCTGTACCGAAATCAGAAATTTCTTTCTACCTCCTCAAAACCCTCTCGAGCCTCATCTCTTCTATTACACAGTCTACTTTATGCAGGCCCAGTCCTTACTAACCTTCAATAATCTCTTCTCAGCAAACTAGAACAAACTTACAATAAAATAGCTAAATTTGCCGTAAACCTCTCCTATAAATCTCACCACTGCCTTGCTCTTAAATCTTTGCAATGGCCTGAATTCTAAAAACAACTTCTCCTTCCACAACTGCATATAACTCACTCAGTTCTTTATAACCCCACATCCTGCCCCTCTGTCTCTAATATTGTATCACAATATAACCCCCGCTGTCAACTCCGTTCATCAAACAAACATCTTCTGAACATCTACAAACCACCAAAAGACATTGGCAAGTCATTATATAAATCCTCAGTTGCTCACTCCTGGAACTCCCTTCCTCATAATATTAGAAGTACCCTCCATAAGTCCCAGTTCAAACTGGCACTCAAGCACTACCTACAGAACATCCACCTGAGCCCACTTACCTTCTTCCCTAATACCACCTCCCTATACTCACCATCTTTTCTCCTTCCTCTCTTCTTGCTCCTCTTCTTAGCAAAACAAACCTGCTCCCACTACAAGTGAATAATCTTTTTTCTCCCTTGTACCCTCACCATAATGTTGGTACTATACATATGTATATACATTTATACAAAAACCCGTACAAAAACCTTATATTTGTGTTAACATCCTTGCTGTATAAATTCTTATTGTGATGTAATTTCAGTTTTGAATATTGTAATTACATTTGGAGGAATCTGGTCTCCTCTTGTTCTGTAAAGTTTTATTGTGAGGTAATTTCTTTTTTTGAATATTTGTAATTTCAGTTGGAGCATTTCTCTTCATGTCTCCACTGAAAATGGGCCATCTGGACCAATCTGGTTAACAAATGACAATAAATAAATAAAATTGTGTTTAGATCCTCCTGCATTTGGGATACCAGATTATTCTAAGGAATTTGTTTTTTTTTTTAGTGAAAGAAATAAAGTAGGATTAGGATTAATAGCACAATGTAGAAATGATGGTAATGGACCTATGTGCTGCAGGATGATGGCCACAATGGCATGCTTAGAAGAAATGCCTGCTGCTCTAACTCTCGGGCACAAGACTTGCATGTCATTTCTGCATTTAATAGAAGCTTTGTTACTGAAGACTAGAATGCAATATATTTCTGCAGCATTATTGACTAAATATGAATTGTCTGTACTTAATCATTCTTCTTTACAGATTATTCAGTGTCCACCACTTAATTCTGCTTCTATAATTCCTACAACAGAAAAAGCTGAACCTTGTAACTATGTAGTTGTTACTAACACTGTGCTTCCTCCTAAGTTAAATTTGATATTCTTTTGCAGAATCCAAACCTAATTATTTTTGTAGATGGCTCCTTTGTTTGAAGAGACAATGGTGTACTCACTATAACATTTTCTGTTTGTAATCAAGACAAAATGTTATTAACTGGGCAATTAAATGTAAACTTATCTTCTTGATTATATGAGCTTATAGCTCTTATTAAACCCTCTAATACTGACACATGTCAGTCGGTAACAATTTTCACAGATATTGGTTATGCTTATTAAGCAGCTCATGATTCTGGAACATTTTTGAAAGATCAAGGTAATTTAAAATGCTGTTTTTGTTAATGATTTGTTAAATGCTTTATTATTACCAAGACAGATTGCCAGGGTAAAGTGTGTCACACATAAAACATCTTTTGTAGCAAATGAGAATATGTTTGCAGATATGGTGGCAAGCTACATTGTGTTATCCTGTCCCAGCTATATTTTTGCAGCAAATGAATGACACTAACAGCTTTTCTTTACAGGAGATGTTATGTTTTCAGAATCAGACACAGGATTCTGAATGAATGTGGTGGATAAGTAAAGGCTATAGTCAACTTCTGAACCTTTTTTGGTGGACAACTAGTAACCTCACAAAATTTCTTAAACCAATTGTTAAAATACTATCACTGACTTTTTCACTTGGGCAAAATAACATTAATAAAACAAATTTCCACTGACTGGTATGTTCCTCATCTTTCAGAACTTTATCAATATTATGTAAATGCTTGTGTAGTTTGTTTAGAGATAAAGTGTCTAAATCAGTACATGCACCTATTCAGTCATTGAAAAAGCCTTGCAAACCATTTTGTTATCTGCAGTGGGATTTTACTGAGCTTCCTTTAGTGAAGAAATTTTGATATGCATAAGTCATTGTTGACATTTTTTTTCATTATTAGTAGAAGAATATCCCTGTGTGAAAAAATGATGCTAGAACAGTAGCTAAAATTCCTCACTGAGTTGATTCTGAGATCTGGTTTTCCTTGTTGCATTTAATCAGATCAGGATATATATTCTACAAGTCAAGGAATCAGCAGATTCATAAAATCCCGAATGTACACTTGCAGTTCCATTGTCTCTAAAGACAACAAGCCCCAGATTTAGTGGAAAGAACTAATCAAAATATTACAACCCAATCAGCTCAGTTTTGTGAGGGAACTGGTCTCAAATGAACAGGGGTGTTGCCCTTAGTTTTATTAGTATGAGAAGTGTAGTTATTGTGACTAGAAAATTGTCCCCTCTTGAAATCCTCATGAGTAGAAACATGAGATTGCCTGCTACACCTCTTCCCAAGAATTAGAATGACAAGATGCTGGTACTCTTGTATTGCAAAGCTCTTTGCTCTAGTTTGCACAATTATCATAAAGTCATTCTGTAAGCAGACCAGCATCCTACAGAGCAGGCAATCATAATTTGCAGCCTGGAGATTTTGTCTACATTAAAGTACACTCTGGAAGAAAGTCAATGAGTTCCCGGTGGAAGGGACCACACTTGTTTTTTCTCACAACTGCTAATGCCATCCATTGTGAGGGCGTACCCCCCTGGATTCATGTGTCATATGTCAGGAAGACCATCCCTTGTGACAAGTGCAGCTGAGATTCCATTGACATCAGACCATGTTAACTAGCAGAACCTATTGTCAGCAGAACCAAATGAAAAACAAGAGATATCATTACATCCAGAAATGATAAACAGTGACATGTTACATCCAGACCTACTTATGAACTGTTTGCCACCCATCTTAATTCCAGATCCACTATCCAGTTCAAACCCTTTTTTGTCTGATCAATCTGAAGTAAACCCCAGTGATTTTTCAACAACATTTTTCTTATTTATGAATCTAACATCACAGATTAATTGTGCCTGTTGAATATCAAAATATACATTGGTTCATTCAAACAAAATTCTTCTGTGAAGTCATCTACAATTAATACTTTTGGTTTGAGATTATTTTGTGATCAATTTTGTATGAAAGATGAACAGACAATTAAACCTCACTTTTGGCAATTTCTTCAAAACCATGTCCAGCCTCAACATTCCTGTTTTCCTTATGGATATATCATTGTGGCAGCTACTGTAATTTTCATCATCATTTTATTTCACTTGCTTTTGACATCCAGAATAGTAAGTGCATCATCATCATCATCATCTGCAGCCATTGGAACTGTAAGTACTAAATCATTTCTTAATAGACATACATGTGTAGCTAAAAACAGAGACAGGCATTTGGTTCAAATTGTATTGAAAGTACCTGAAAGTCATCACAGATGCAATACTTTGTCTGCTGCTTTGAATATTTATAGACAGACCCTTAATGCTAGTATATGCTCAGTTTGTGCATATACCTAACGCACATGATGGTGGTATTCCATCAATTCCAATACCAGTGACTGACTCAGAGCATCATATTACAATGCATTTTATTCTTCTTGTTAAAATCAAAAGACTAAACATGCTTCCATCAACTGTACAGCAGTGCCACTTCAATTATCAATGACTGTTAAAGGATATGTTTATCATAAGACTGGAACACTTTTTGCTGGAAACAGTACTTGCAATTTCACCTGGAGAATTTATGTTAGGGCTGGAGGGCAGAGCATGGCAGCATTGCATGAATATTATTACATTTGTAGAAATCAAGTTTATCCTTTGCTACCAACTGACCAGTTTGATTGTCGTTATATTAGTCATGTTATTCCAGCTATACAATGTAAAACAGTTTTTACTTCAAGGGAAAATTCATAATGCTCATCACAGGAGATAGACTAAAGACATTCTGAACTCAGTTGAAAAAATAGATTCCTTCTCAGTTTATCATAATGCTGTACAAAATAGTGCTTTTAAGAGGCTTGATCACATGGATCTTGGTGAGTGGTCATTTGGAGAACAGTAATTATACCTGCTTATGGGGCAATGAAGTCAATATGGAGGCTTAGAAAGTTTTCTAATGCCTTAGAAATTTTCAGTAATTCTACCTTTGATTCTATTAATGTGATTACTGAATAACTAATTGCAATACACAGTGTTGTATTACAGAACAATGTGGCACTTGATTTCACTCTTGCTTCTAAAGGGGGTACATATTCACTCATTAAAATGGAGTGCTACTCATTTATTCCTGATAATACTTGTGCCATTCATAGTCAGCTTGAAATAATTCAGGAAACTGCTGAACTTTCACATGCTAAAGAAGGTGATAGCCCCAGTGAGCATGGTTAATTAATCATTTCTCCATTAGCTATTATTAGGCCTTATTTTTTTATGGTAAAAGTCTGCATAGCAAAATTATTAGAATCCAGATGAAATGTTACTGTAAATGCATAAAGTTGAATCAATACCACTGACCACACCTGATAGGAATTGCACTACAGCAGAAGAAGGAAATAAAGTATTATAAGATTTTAGTAAAATATATTATAATATACACAAGGGAAATGGAGAATGTGAAAATAAATGTAGACATAGAAAATGTATAACTGAATATTATTTACAGTATTCAGGTTGCATTTTGTTCCATCAAGACTTAGATATGTTTTTATTGCTAATAAGACTACATTTTTGAAATGATTACATAAGAATTGATCAGGGAAGAACAGAAGGAAATCACATGTAAAGAATGCTTAATAGCAAGTGAAAAGTGTCACTTCATTTGAGGCTCTGTAATCATTGTCCTGTCATTAAGAACTACTATGATTTGACTGATGCTTTAAAAGACCAAATGGGGGAATGTGAAGGGTGAGGCTTATAAAGAAGGAAAAATATTACTGAGTGTATTTCATTTTAATGTGCTTTCATTAATTAGATGGATTTCTGAGTGCTTTTCAGTATGTATCTGATGATTTACTTCCTGCCAGGTAGTATAAATGTAGAAAGTTCTGCTCTTTGTAGAAAGTTATGTTATGGAAATTGGAACTCTTGCTTAATATAGACAGGGAGTCTGGATATCTTGGTTGGTAAAATTAATTATGTAGTGCTCATTTTTAACTGGTCAGTGGTTGTTCTAAGACTATCAGAGTAATGTTGTTTTTAATCAAAAAGGGTATAAAGAATGTATGGTTCTGTTCTTTGAGAAGAAAGGAGCTTGGTTTCCTAATCTCCAATGTACGATAAAGGAGATTATCATTCTCTGATGAAATTGTCATGTGGTTGTTATTTGGTACCATAACAACAGCCTTTATATTTTAGTAAAATATCAATTTCTCCCTTCATGTACTTTAACATTTAGCAACCTTCCTGCAGGCATTCTGAAAAAATGCCTTTTATAATATCTTTTCATTGTGAAACCACAATGGCAGATATTTAAGAATCCATGCAAATTTGCCATGTTGAAACCAATATTTTGACTACACAAATCATGAATATGCACTTTTTTCCTATATTGGCACTCTATCACATAAATATAAAAAGTTCAGTAGTGCACAACAGCTTCAGAAGAAAATATGGAGCCCAGTGTAAACAGTATAGCAGAAGGTGTAAATGGCATAATCTGGCAATTAATTCAGAGAGCTAAGGCTGTGATCTGTAGTCCATGTGGTAAACACTTTGATTTCTCCAGCCCTCATTTGCCTACTGTGTGACCTTGACTAAGTCACTTAATCAGACAATGCTCCCAGGTTGATCCTGAAACAGGACTGTGGCTCAATAAGTTAACCTGGTTAAGAAACAGGTATGCTCATAGTTCAAGAAGATTTGTAATGGAAGCTCATTTTCTTGTAAATAAATGTTCAAGTTGTTAATGATATCAAGAGGTAATACATTTGTCTTAACATTCTTGGAATACAATTATGCTACTTTACAGGTGCTGCATGAAGTGGCAATGCTGACCCAGAATGAAGTGACTATTTATATACACCAATGGGATAAGAACACTGAAATGGAAAGGACTATTTTTTGTACTTTAACTGTTCAGATTTCTGCACTGTCTTTATTTTTGCTTGACTAAATTGCTTATATATTTGCTGGCATTGTTTTCTGATCTGTGCTGAAACTTTTTTCCTCCACCCTCCCACCCTATGCTGCTGTGTTCTTACAGTTGGTAAAACTGGTCCAACAGCTTTCATGTTATCTGATTGCCTCAAGGTGTGCTGGTATCAACATATTATCTGTAAATTCCTGCATATCATTGCTAGAATCTCCTTGTGTTCTGACTGAGAGTGCTTCTCAAATAATCTGGAAATATAGAGCTGATAAGTATATTTTTTGCACTTTAATTGTTTAAATATATTTTCTGGCATTGTTTTCGGATCTGTGCTGAAACTTTTTTCTCCTACCCTCCCACCCTATTGCTCTTGTGTTCTTAAAGCTGGTGGCTTTTGCAGTTGCCCACCCCTACTGTAAATATGATCTGGGACACTCCTCCCAGTCCCACCTGTTTAGCTCATTCTACCTATATTTAATCTTGAATTATCTTCTGTTCCTGCTCTCTCCCTTTTTACTTTATTAAAAATGACACTTTATTCAACTGCTTATATTTTTCTAATTTGTATTTCTTCATACTACTCTGTTACTTCATCTTGCTTTGCTTTATCCTGCTAATTGCTGCCTGTTCTCTAACGTGTTCAACTGCATCTTTTCTGTTGCATTTATTACTGCTTGTTTATAGCCTGTCTAAATTGTTAAGTGTTATTCTAAGCTCTTACTTTGGTTTAACCACTTGGACTATAGGCCCACCCCTTAGGTCTCCCAAACCTTTCTCCCTCAGATTCTGACAAATATGGATGGACAATTTCCTACAGTTTCTCTTGCCAGTCTTGTTGATATGGGCATCCTGAGACAGTGTAGCAACAGTCTCATGTACATAGACAACCATCTACTACTACCACCTAGGAACATGATTTGTGAGAGATGCAATTATATTAGGAACCTAGAGTCCAAGCTCTGGCACTGAAAACCACCATACATGCATTTATATAGATGCATGGAATCAGGAATACCCGAAAGGACTAAATTATCCCCCGCAAGGAAGAGTAATCTAGTCTGGTGAACATCTGTAATAAATAAACTGTATAAAAAAGGAATACAATTGCTGTCCAAGACCAAAGAAGGAGAGGTGCCCAAATGAAAGCAATGTTTCCTTAGCCTGAACAAGCAAATAAGTGCACTAGTAAAATCCTCCAAAGCAAACTTCGAGTCCAAATTGCCAACATCTGCTAGAGACAGTCATAAGGCTTTCTTCACATATGTCTGCAACCTCGAAGGAAGCACCCAGATATGTTCAGAACTGGTGGCCAAGACACCACATATACAAATGCCATAGATATATCAAACTTGCTGGCTGACAGATTCAGCAAAACTTTACCTCTCCGTCTCCCCCATCAGTAAATCAGGACATCCCTATTACCTGCCTCCTTCCCCTTATATCTAGGGAACAGGTCACCACTGCTTTCTCAAAGGCAAAAAATACAGTCTCCATGGGACTCGATTACATACCAGGCTGCATCCTACATGAACTCAGGCTAGAATTAGCAGCACCAATAGACACCCTATTCAACCAAAGCCTGAGTACTGGCTTCATCCCAGCTGAGTGAAGGACAGTCATTGTCATCACTCTGCACAAAGGTGGGGCATCCACTAATCCCAGAAATTATAGACCCATCATCCTAACTAGCCTGATCTGCAAGGCCATGGAATGGATTATCATGGACCTCCTTAACAAGGACGTTGGCAACCTCCAAACACTTGATCCCACACAGTTTGACTTTGTCAAGGGGAGGTGATGTCTGCTAAATTTGGTCAGCTTCTTTGAGACAGTTGCCAAAACTATGGATGAGGGGAAGACAGTGCACACCACCTACCTTGACCTGGCCAAAACCTTTGACACTATTCCCCACTTGGGCATAATAGGTAAACTCTCTCAACTAGGCATCAATCCATATGTTAGTAGATGGGAAGCAAACAGGCTCACTGATAGAACCCATGTAGTCAAACTAGGGGAAGCCACTTCAAGCAGTAGACCTGTAACAAGCAGCATACAGTAGGGTTCAGTCTTGGGGGCCCTGCTATTTGTGATATACTTTTCTTAGCTGCAGGCCAAAACCAGTGGGCTATGGCAGAGCAGGTTTGCAGATGACTGCAAGCTGTGTGCTGTCATCATTTCCCCTAGTGATGTAGACATCCTCCAAGAGGGTCTCACTCAGACAAATGACTGGTGCTAGAAACATGGCCTCAAGTTAAATACCAAAAAATGCATCATCATCATCCCTTTTTGGGAGAGTGACTTTCCACAAATTATCATATTAATAACAACATCCTAAGCACTCAATTAGTCGTGAGGGATTTGGGCACCCAGGTTGATAACCTGACTTTTGACCACCATGTTACTTTCATTGTATGGAAAGCCTTCTACATGGCCCACCTCATAATCTCATCCAGGGGCAAAGAGGTCATAACATCCCTGTATTCTTCCCTTATAAGGGCCATTATTGAGTACAATGCCCCTTTTGGCATGTGCCTCGCAAAGCACATGCAGCAGATAGGAGAGACCACAGAGGTTCCTCACCAGGAGAATCCAGGGCCTCAAACATCTGCCGTACACATATAGGCTAAAAACCCTATCCCTCTACTCAGTTTTATATAGAGTCCTCAGAGGTGACCTCTGTCTGGCATACAAGGTGATCACGGACCCCATCTTGATGGGACTGTGGCATATCTGCAAGTCAAGCTCGATGAGTAACCAGTATGCACGGCCTCAACCTGATCTGTGACATCAACAAGACTTGTTGGCAGGACAGATTTGTGTCCCAGAGACTCCCCCCATCTATGGAATAGACTGCATCTCCACATCAAGCAGAGTACCTCTTTACCTCCTTTAAGTGCAACCTGGATAACTGGATGGGAAACAGAAAATATACTCCTGTGATTTCACCCATGTCCCTGTTGGGCAGGGCCATTGGATGCTGATTTATCTAAACATGGACTAAACTCTTGACTAGGCTTATAAGGGCCTCAGGGCCAATAGCCTAGTAATCTCCTATGATCCTATGATCCATAGGCAAAACAAAGCACTACAATGCTAGGCTAGTACTACAAAAAAGAGTGAAATACAGGAGCAGATAGGTACACAACTCAAAAATTAAGTATTGATATGTGGAGCAGTATCTAGACCTCTCCTAACACAACACCAGCATCTTGTCATCTCTGTGTTAATGTGGATTTGATCACTGTAAAGATCCCTAATGTATTGATAAACATTTCAGTGAACACATAGTTGTCATGGAGCTGAAAATAAAGACAAGGACTACTGATGAAAAAGGAGGGAAATGTGTGTTTAATTAGGAATAGCCATGCTCTCAACTTTTTACTTCTAGAATAAGGGGCAACAGGAAAATAATCAGTGACAGTTAACCTGGGACATGTTCTTATTTTACTTTATTTAGCTATTTCTTTGTTTATTTAATGATTTATTTTTTAGATTTTGGTAATAGTGACTTAGAGATTTGATAAATTGCTAGAACATAAATTAATATACAGTTCCTAAAGTAAACAAACTTTGTAGCTATAATAACTGACATTGGGTGACAAGTCATATTTGATTTTTCAAAAAAATGAAACATTTTGGACTAGAAGAGAAAACATCTGAGCACAGATCAGATAGCTGACAATGATGGAAAAGTTTATAAGTTGTAGATCTTCAGTAGAAATGTGACATGTATGCATTTATGTTTGTTCATGGGGAGGTAGACACATAATGAGTGAAAACACAAGGTTCAGCGAACAACAGCAGATGGGAAATCCTTTTGATGATTTGTTTGGACAGGAGGAGAAATAATATCATGGAATGAGTAACAGCGAGTAGTAAGCAACTCCAGAATTGCTTTAGATGAAAAAGCTTGATACGTTATGGTAGCAACAGTGGAGGTAATGCAAAGTTGAATAAATTAAGAGCTAGGGACCAGGTTTGAAAAGGAAGGTGCCATTATAAAGATGTAGCCATTAAGCTGTTAGAGGTGCACCAAATATCAGAGTTGTTAATTGTTGTCAGGTTATCACTGTTATGCATCCCAGTCTGTGTTGGACACTATGGGCAGGATTCACGAAGCCTCCGTGTAAGAGTTACAAGGCTTACACGGAGGCTGCAGTTAAACGGTGTGACGTCAGCATGCCATGCATATGCATGAGGGCATGCTGACTCACACCTAAGGCTAACAGTCCGTGTAAGACAGTAGGGGGCGTGTTCATATGGCGAGCCCTGCAAACGGACACGCCCCCAGAAGAGTAAAAGTCCCGAAAGTAAACCCCCATGACAGAGTCCGTGTAAATGTGAATAAACACAACACAACACATGCCCCCACAGACTATTAACATAAAATGTAAAAATGAACATGTTATATTTTTTTTATAAGTTTTAAAGATGTTTGCCCGTGAGTGCGCTCGTTTGCGCGGGCATGCCCATCGCTTAGCCACAGTTAGCAGTCAGTGGAAAAGCGTATAAGAACTAAATATGCAAAGTAAGCCAAGAAGCAATAGCGTAGCAGTAGAGATGTCAGCTGAAGAGGAGGCAGTCATGGTTCGAGCCCCCAGAACATCAATTTTTATTTTTAGTGAAATAAGCACGAAACAATCCCCTGACATATATGTATATGTATAAAATTATTTTTATGTAAAATGTAATGAAATGGGCCATATATTATGAAGAAATGTGTGAAAAAAAAACAAATGTCAGAAATGCCCATAGCTGAGCTACACTCTAACAAGCTGAGTATATCTGCCCGTAGGTGAGCAGTGTTTTAACACGTGTAAAATGAGTGCCCGTAGGTGAGTAGTGGTTTAACAGGTGTAGAAGGAGTGCCCTGGGTTGAGCAGAGTTCTAACATGCTGAAACTGTGCGCCCATAGCTGAGCTGAGTGTAATATGCGTGCTGACAGCCGAACGTAAGCCAGCATGACCCGTTTGCACGGAGCTGTGAACCGCGCCAATAAGCTAACCAATGGGCAACGTTGAGCAAGCTGTATCAAAATTGCCTTTACACAGACACACCTCCTAGCCTGTGTAGACAGTCATAAAATATAAAAAGCAATGGCCAGGCTCGAACTCAGGATACCATGCATCATAGTCAAAGTACTGAACCACTAAGTCATGACAGTTGCTCTTAGAAATGCAGTAATAGCATATATATAGGAATGAATGGAAAGAGAAGCATGACAAAGCAGGTTTTGTGAAGCTGATACAATTCCAAAATGGCCAATCACAGATAAGTGCAGGAAAAACAGCATAATACATAGGCGGGAATACACAGCATAACTGATTGTGGAACCGATTTGCAGTCAGGATGGCAGGTGTAGGAGAGGGTAGTTGCTTCCGAGCACAGAGGTGGGGCATTGAGGAGTCCAAATATATGGTTTGGCTCCTCGTCCATGATCATGAGGCCCAACTCATGCAGGGCCAGGTCCTGTGGGGAGCATTTACGGCTGAGGCGTGGGACCGGTTGGCGCATGATCTCACCAGTGCCACAGGAATACCAAGGACTGGTGAACAGGTCCATCACCACCATGTGGACCTGAAGAGACGGAAGCAAGACCAACTGAACCGTTAGATCCAGGAGGCCCGGCAAATGACCAACGCCCCACTACTGAGTAAGTTACATGTAATTATTTATGTAAGAAATTAGCCTAGCTGATATTATGGAGATGTGTATTACACTATTACTTCATTTATATTATAGCTGCAGGTGTCCATTCTGCGAATCGTCGAGCCTATGCCGATAGGTTTGTGTGGTTGCACCACCAGGCAGGTTAGTAATTCTCTCCCTGTAACTGTAAAAAAATATAAGTATGACAGCTTGCAAAAGAGTGCAGTGTAGTCACTTATTAATAAAAAGTGCAAGTAACAGTGTAAGAGTGATTTTACTAGTATTGTTTGATTACATAAGTGTGATGCAACCTGTAATCCAAGAATAAAAATGAAACAAGTCTGAAATAAAGATGTTCCACCTGTAATATAATAGTACATAACCTGCAGCAGGCTGAAAAGTACAGCTACACAAGCTGAGTAAAACACGTGTGAAATATATCCCTGTTTAAATTCTGAAACATGACACAAGGAGACTGTTGAAAAGGATTGTCATAACTAAGTAAAACATGTCAATAAAGCCTAGAATTAAGTACCATCCTGAATTGTAAAAATAAAACAAGTGAGAGAGTGTGAGAAAGAGGTATGAATCCACCAATAAAGTAGTAATAACTCCTGAATAAAGTATACTGCAGTCAGTACAGAATGAAATGAATGTGACAGGCACAACCAAACAGCAACATGTGTTGAAAAAAGTACTGAAGCTGGAATGTGTGTCCCAAAATCTGGATATGTTGCTCTCAGTTTGCAATATGCAGATAGTATGGTTGTATGAAATACCAAACATCCACAGTTGTCTAGAGCCATATAAAGCAAATGTAGCAGGATGATGTAGCTGAACAGAGCCAGATATGAATGTGTATGAATAAAAATGAAATGTATATTGATGTAGCAGTAACATTCCTATCACCAGCATGCATAAGTTGTCACATAGGAAACTGTAGTCAGACCTGTAGTGTGTATATATCTGCAGCTAGTAGAAATGTACAGCATATGTATAGGTATTTGAAGTTGTTAATGAAATATTTCTTCACCCTACCCTATAACCACAAATAATCCATTCCACGTGAAATGGGTATGGGTATTCACAATTAACTCCCCTGGACAATTGTCCTGTTGGTTCATACATATTTGCATGTACGTTGATGCATGTGCCCTGTTCATACATCCAAACCTGATGGCCTGTTGCCATCACTCAACCCTGCATGTTGTTGGAACGTGTACTGTTGTTCAAATTATGCATGTGTTATGCTTGCTGTTCAATGGCTTGAATTTATGGGTGTTTCATTAATGGGAATACTAATGCATGCTGTTACAACTAATTGTGAATGGTATTGCACGTTACTAACCCAAACTGTCACTAAATAATGCAAAACATAGGACGACAGGGAAGGCGGGTTCCAGCGGACCCACCTCTCCCACCTCAGCTGGCGAGTGCACCTGGCAGTAGTGCCCAGGCTGGACCCTCCTCCGGTGGCCCTGTGCCACCTGCAGGTGGAAGCGCTACAGGGGATGGGGCTCATCCCCCCTCTGCAAGTGTGGCCGGAGGAGAACATCTACTCACCCTCCATAGTGTCTGGACTGTTGTGCGTAGGGAGATCCGGCACGCTGTGCTTGTGCCCCTACGCCAGCTTGAGGCATGGGTGGCACAACTCACGGCCGTGCCTGCTGCCCGTCCTACACAGCCCCCAGCACAGCCCCGTCCTGGGCAGTGAAGGCACAGTAGCAACTGCCCATGGGTGGGGATCTCAGTTCCACTGTTGCCATCTGTGGGCTCATAGGCTCGAGATATCCAAACATCCATCCCTGTCAATTGTGTAACCCCCCCACATGTGTCAAACACCACCCCTGTATGCATCTTGTTTGTCTTATCTGTTAAGCTCCCCTACCTACCTCCCCAGCTATACCGACTTCCTGTACCTGACATACCACTCTCACCTGAAAAAAAAAAAAAAGGGGCACTCTGTACCCACAGAAAAATTATGCCCCATACATAGCTGCCCATTTTGCACACATGTCTGCTGGACATGTAAACTGGCAATTACAATTGGCTGTACAACGAATATTATTGTTGTCCTCACACCTCTCACAGGGGTGGAAGGTTTCAAATTTCACACCAAATTACAAACATATGCACAGCTGTTGCTGATGAAGAAATGGGCAGCTATGGGCCTTTCCTACATCCCTCCTGCAAAATCCGAGCTTGTTTTCCTACTGTCCTACCCTCTTTGTGCCCCCTTTTTCACCACTTTCCTATCTCCCCATTTTCTTTTCTTTAAAAGAAAATAGCCTGGGTGTGCGCGAGAGTAAGCACTTTTAAGCAGTAGTAAGCGGGAGTGCGCTTAGCTAAGTGTGTGTGTGCAAAGCTAAGCAACAGTGCGCATGCGTGACCTCCGTGCAAACCAGCGCTAACCCGCTTACAACTGCTTAAAAGTGCCTTAGTCACTCTGAATGACAAGGCCTGTAGTTTTCTCAGCAGCAAACTAAAATACCTCCTTCAGTCTCGAACCCAGGACCTTGGAAACACTAGTCTGCATGACTTACCACTAAGCCATGATTGCTATACAAGAACATTGTGCTGAAAGAAATATATCATAAAATAGTAGGAATTAATGTAAAGGGAATATAGCAAGTCTAGTACACAAAGCATGTCATGTATATTTACTGTCAAATCTAGTGGATTTGTAAAATAGTACTGTGTGATGAGAAACAGTCATGCTAGTTGGTAGCTACTAGGTAATAATGTCACAGTAGCATCTGGCAAGCCACACACATACTCAGAGCAGGATAAACACTGGCATAGTTGAATAGTTAAGAGATCAGACATAGCAACTGTGACTGAGTTACAGGGATGTCCCTGATGTGAAAACAAATGTCAACTGTGCCCCACTGACACCCTGTCAAATGTACTAACAGTAGGCAGAAAGGTGTAACTACACATGCAATGGTAACTGTGAATGACTGAAGGTATGCACCACCTGCACGTTACAAATGGTGTACTAATACATATGCTTGAAATAACCCACAGTCACAACTGCAGAATATCAGAATATGTTACTGGGGTATCCCACTGATATGTACCATTCCATGAGGCTGATAAAAGACGCACCTGAGAGTATCTGAGGCCTGCTCAGCAGCATGATCAAATACCCTTGTAAGTGTCAAGGCCCACACCATGGCCAGACCACACTGCATGCAGTAACACCCTACCACAACAAACACATAGGGAATTGCTGCCTAAACAGATTTAGCAAGCATTTCAAGCTGTGAATGTAAATGGAAAATAGGAAAGCCATAGCAACACATTACAGGAAAGACACCTAGCAGGCATACAAGGAGTGAATGTAAAGGCCAAATATTGAAGCCATAGCAACAGATTGCAAGAGCCACTGCTATATACCAGTTACACCACAATCCCCACAGGAAAGCACACACACCCATATACACAGTATTACTAGTCGTAGGTGTCAGTTTACATACACACGGAGAAGAGGACACTGGAGGAAGGAATACTCAGCTTACAGAACAACATGCACTGCAGTGTCTACAACACAGACTGAAATATGAGAGACATACCAACCCTTACACTCATAGAACAGTGTCGACAGGAAACCAGCATGGTCCCCACCCTGATAATCTGAAAGGGCTACACCTACCTAACAGACCTTTTTATAGCACAGTCCTGTAATCACAGTGAGAACTGCAATCACTACACAACAGGCTGCATGCAATTAATAAATGCTGGCTAACAACTGGTGCAGAGGCCATCACATGGACATGTGCAGATACCTACAAAAGCATCCTGTACTCCCAGTCCACACATGCAATACTTTCATTGCACCTGCTGGAGGTAGTGAGAGAGAGAGAGAGAGAGCGAGCGAAAGAGAGAGAGAGAAAGAAAGAAAGAAAGAAAGAGAAAGAGAAAGAAAAAAAACAGTAACAACAAAACAAAGAGGCTGACAGCAGGCCAAGTAACTGCAAGCCTATGCAAACAGCTGCAACAAACACAGGTAATGTATAGTACTACTATAATAGTCTACATACTGTGAACCCTCCAGATGTGTTATTGGTCTGTATCTATGTATATGAAGATGTGCATAGGGCCGGGGACATACTGCAACTGTCACTGAAGGCTCTACATACATATGTATGTGAAGGTAGCTATGTGCACATAGAAATGTAGGTTGTAGTGCAATGTACAAGTAGGTTGTACAGTAATGGATGTTCAACAGTACATTACTGTGTGTATACATATGTGGAACTAAAAAGGAGTATATATATATATATATATATATATATATATATATATATATATATATATATATATATATATATATAGCGCTAGCTAACATGTGTATACATATGTATATCGAGATATGTATGTATATATATATATATATATATATATATATATATATATATATATATATATATATATAATATGCATATGTGTATACACAGATAGAGAGGGATGTAGAAATATATAGACATATATAGTTTCACAGTGTCATAGTTTAGTACTAGCCTATCTGCAGACAGTGTATAGAATAGATTTAGAAAATTGCGCCTCTGTATAGTAGTGACACAGTGAAGACCCCCGTACATAATAGCATTAGTTTACTGTGCCTCTGTCTAGTAGTGACACAGAAATTACCCCTGGTGTAAACCTATGATCTCCCATCCACTCATCAAGAATTCACATGAAGAGTGTCAGTGAGGGTCTCAGCCTAACATGAACTAGGATCCTGTTCCACAGTATGGGAAGCCTCTTAGTGATGGATCTGTCCCTACAGCATGTCCTATTCATATGCGTGCTGGGGTTTAAATCTGTAGCTGTTGTGGTTCTGATGGATTTGGATTGTATGAGGTGGAACATGCCCATCAATACCTGATTGGACATGGCCTTGTACATCAGGCACAGATTACCCCTAAGTAGGCAGTATGCTATGGATAGAGCATGTGTTACATTAGTCTGGCAGCATACGAAAGTTGTCGGAGATCCTTGATCCTCCTGGTGATGTACTTATGGGGTCCCCCCTAGCTGTTGCAAGTGCCAGGTGAGGTACATACCAAATGGGGCATATTACACAGTCATGGGCCTGATAAGGGAGGAGTATAGGGGTACAATGACCTCTTTTGATCTGGATGTGAATACCTTCATGATAAGGTGGGCAAGGTAGGAAGTCTATCCAACCACTTTGGCAATGTGGGTGTCAAATGAGAGGTCAGTATCAATTAGTGTCACCAGGTCTCCGATTACTTTGTCTGCACTCAGTCGGTTACTGTCTATGTGATAATATGTGGGTACCTTGTCCGTCTGAAAGGGTATGACTATACATTATGTGGCATGTAGTTTAAGGCCATGACTCTGGCACCAGTTGTCGGTTTCCGTGAGGCCTTTCTGTAGGATGTATGTGTCAGCTGGTGTATCGACTATGGCGCCTAGTATGCAGTCATCTTTGAACATTGTCAGCCACTACCCTCCCATGTCTGCTTCCACATCTGAGAAATATATGCCGAACATGAGTGGTCCCAGGACAGAGCCCTGTGGGACACCACTTGTGACTGGCTCTGAGTCTGACATGGCACCAGTGAGTTTGACTGTAGGGTTTCTATCCGTTAGCCGGTTTGCAACCCATCTTGTGACATATGGATTTACATTTAAGCTGTTGATCATGTCTATGATGCCAGAGTGCAGTATAGTGTCGAAAGCCATAGGCAAGTCCAGGTAGGCTGTATGGACTGCTGTGCCCTCATCAATGGCCCTAGTGACTGATTTGAAAAGGTCAACCAGGTTCATAAGGCAGGATCTGCCCTCTACAAAGCCGAACTGGGTGGGATCAAGTGTCTAAGTCCCCAATGTCTCTGTGTATGAGTTCCATAATGATTCTTTCCATAGCGTTGCAGACCAGGCTGGTTAAGCTTATGGGGTGGTAGTTACCGGGGTCTGTAGAGGTGCCTCCTTTGTGGAGTGGGACTACTGTTGCTGTATGCTAGTGTCCAGGTACATATGCTGTAGTAAGGCTACGTGTGAATAGCATTTTATGCGCGTGTGTAGCTCCTCTTGGAGTTCACGTACCATGCAACCTGCGATACCGTCGGGTCCCATTGATGCTGTATTTACAGCTTTTCTGAGGGCGGTCCTCAGCTGGACATCTCAGATGACAGGGAGGTTACAGTCAGCTGGGATAAGTAATTCCTCATGTGTGGGTGAGGGAGGGGAGAAATCGGCACTGAACCTGTCTGCCAGAATGTTGGCATTATCTGTGTGTTCAGTGTAGCTTTTGTCACTGTGAACTAACTTTGAACATATCTGAGGGTTTCCACCCAGGTGTCTAACATAGCAGAAGAAGGCCTTGTGGTTATCTGTAGTGTCCATAGCGATTTCCCTCTCATAGTTGGCCTTGCATGTTTGTATGACAGAACGTATCTTTCTACTAGTGCTGATCAGAGATGCCTTATCTCTATGGAATTCTGCTCTGCCGTGCAGTAGCTACCTTCTGTTGTTATACAATTTGTTCATGGCTGGGGTCCACCAGACAGGACACCTGCCCTTGGTGGAAAGGGTCTTGGTTTTATTTGGGATTGCATGATCCATGCATTTTTGGAGATGTCCGTAGAAAGCATATATGAAGGTGTCTGCATTGTGGGATGTGGTTTCCACTGGCCCAGTTGGCTTAAAGGATACCAACTCAGTTTTAAGAAGTATAAAGTCGGCATGTGAGAGGTTTCCCACTATAGTCTTTTGTGTTGTGGGGGAGGTGGGACATGTATATCCAGGGGGATTAGTCTGTCGTCAGATGTGACTAGTGAGGGGTATACTTCCGGTGTGTAGCACATTGTCCCCATGTTTGTGATGATCAGGTCTAGTATATTATCTCCCCTTGTGGGAGAGGTGACTAGCTGTTCCATTGCATTTGACCTAGTGAATTCCGGGAACGTTTGGGCTAGGGTGTTTGGGCTAGAATAATGCACCCAGTGTATGTTAGGGTAGTTGAAGTCTACCAATATGATGGTGTGTGGTGGGACATTCATATCCTCCAATGTCTTCTGGAAGGCTGACTGTGGTTCCTGAGATTGGGAGTGTGGTCTGTAACATGCTACAAGTTGTATAGTAGGTTTGCCTATGGTTATTTGCACCTGGATGGTCTCTGATGCTTCATGTGTTGCCACTAACCTTGAGGTGTGGGTGTCCTTCATGAATATGGACACACCCCCTCCCTTTTTGTTTTGTCCCGAGTCCTGGGGCCAAAAAGCATGATACGAGGTATAGCCTGGTACTGCTGGTGTGCTCTCAGGAGCCTTGAACCAGGTTCTCACTTACTGCACAGACATCGAGATTGGTAGAATATGTACGTACAGATATATGTAATACACACATACATATATAGATATATGTAGATACATATACATATACAGATAGATCTGACTGACAACAGATATGTCTGTATATGACTATCTCTCTCTCTGTCCCACCCACTCTCACTCTCACTCTCCCTCTGTCTCTCTCTCACTCTCCCCCTCTCTCCCCACATCTATTTGTATATATCTACATCTATATATACAAATTATATACATGTATACTAACATATATATATATATATATATATATATATATATATTTATATATATATATATATATATATATATATATATATATATATATGTATATATATATATATATATATATATATATATATATATATATATATACTGTGTGAGGCACATGTGTGCAGATGTCTTACAATAGGTGCCTGGTGTCAAAGGCATGGAGTGAACACCAGTGTGGATACTGGTGTACCATACCCCATTCAAAAACACTGACACCAGTAACCACCACATATGTGCATGCCTGCCCACCACTGCATGTGTCAGGGGGGAACAGGGGCAACAAGTGTACAATAGGCTCCCCAGTGATATACACAGTGGCACACTAGTCCTGTAATACCTGTACATGGAATGTGTCAGCGGACATGGTGTGTCAGCTATGGACATGTAGGTCACTGTACCCCTTCACACCCCACAATATCCCACATGGTATGTACCTCCCATGACAGCTACAGATATGGAGAAGGACACAGACATATGCAAGTAACTGTGACAATGCACTCAAACACAATACCTATGCAGAGTGACTGACAAGACCACAGAGCACACACAGACTACCTACATAGAGGTTACCACTGCTGGATATACATAGTTCGGTCACACCCATGACAGTTGTCTAACAACCATGGTAACACCTCCAACATCCACAACACGAATTATTTATGTCTGTCATCCTTGTCACTGCAGTATAGAGCACATGGTGGAGGTACAGGAAGCTACCCACAGATATTACATACCCTGTAGTAAACCACACAGAATTAAGAAGCAAGGCTCCCCATGAGTAGATGCCAGACATAACCCTGCTGAATATTATGCAGATAGGTAATATGCCATATGAGTCACCCTGTGTAACTGTTTGTAAGGAGCAGGTGCGATCATAACACATGTGTCACAAGGGGCAGGGTAGCATAACAGTATGCTGCTGTAGGCCCAGGGCCAAAAGCACACTACCTACCTAAGACACAATGCACACCCATGAACACATTGCAAATGAAATATGTGAGGTGGAATGAGTGTGCCAGTGACTGGGTGCATGTTGTGTACTGGTGTGAATGCTCACCATGACTGTCTGTCTATCATGGTAGTGTGTGTTCTTGGTGTGAGGCCAGAGACAGATGTGTGTGGTATTGCGATCAACACATACTACATTGCCATATGTTGTGCTGTGTTACCCTGTATGTCACTGTGGTGTAGGTAGGGTTATGGCAAGTAAGAGTAGTGTGCATTACCAGTGAAATATGTAATGTGCATTGTGTGCAGTGCATGGGCTGATAATGTTCCCCATACAGTACCTTGATACAAACCCCCAGTGTGAGGTTGTGCATTGTACCTTAACCAGTGTGTTGACTGCTGCAGTATACTAGTCTGTCGTATGGAGTGTGCCAGGTACTGTTGCACAGTTGTCGGATGAGCACTGATATCTGGTCATTTACATGTGTATCCCCCAATAGACAGACAGATGCTATATATGGTGGTTAAGTTATATCACTGCAGTCGAGTATTATGTGTATTATGTGTATTATGTGTGCCATAGTTTGCTGACAGATATTGCTGACATATTTTCCTTCTCCTTTTCAGGGCTATGGTTCACCAGCGGAACCCTGTCTACTCCACTGCAGAGGAGGAAGAGATACACCAGAGCCTGGTGTGGGATTTAACAGTACTCTTTTCCCGCACCAGCCAGAACCAGCAGGAGAGGGCTGCACTGTGGTAAGACCTGGTCCATCGGGTAAATGACATAGGCACACATAACCGGACATATGAGCAGGTACGCCATCACTGCAGTGATTTAATTAGAAATGTCCATCAGCATGCATCAGATATCCACAGGCAGCAGCTTGCCACAGGTGGTGGGGTGTCTAGACACCCCCCCTCACCAGACTGGAGGGACTACTCCAAAGTGTTGTGGCTCCAGACCAACAGCAACAGCAGCAGCATACATGTGTAATGATGGAGGCTGGAGCCACACAGCAGCAGGACACGGAGCATGCAGGTAACATGCCATGTGTATAGTTGACCGTTCTGTACACTGTTAGGTTATGCATGTGTGAGGTGTGTCCTCGTTTTGTAGCTGTAATCTTGGTAATTATTGTGCAAGAGTGATATCCGCAATATCAGCAGTACACCTGTGGAAGCTAACTGTTGCACTACTGAACTGTATCAGGCCCACAGTATCAATGGCACAGTTGTGCCCACTGACAATAAATGTCTCTTTTCTGCTGGTCCCTCTGGTGTAACAGCAAGGCAGCCTATCCATGCTGGTGAGTGTGTAATACCATTACCTTCAATACTCTTGATACTAACAGTAATAATAGGCTGAAGCAGTAGTGCTATGTGTTTGATTGCAGGTGTGTTTGTGTCTGTGTGTTGATATCTCATATACTGAGGTGTGTGCATGTGCCCATGTGCCCATGTGTGCATGTGTGCATGTGTGCATGTGCCCATGTGCTCATATGTGCATGTGCCCATGTGTGCATGTGTGCATGTGTGCATGTGCCCATGTGCGCATGTGTGCATGTGCCCATGTGTGCATGTGTGCATGTGCCCATGTGTGCATGTGTGCATGTGTGTATCGGTGGTGACATTGTGTACACATTGTAAATTGTGTTTCCTGTCTTACTCCCACAGGTTCTGGTGCTGCTCTGGTGTTGTGCAGCAGGGAACCTGAATCAGCTGCTTTGGATAGTGATAATGATGATACCTGTGTAATGGGACAGGTAGGTGTGCCAGGGTCTGTCACTGGTCAGCCAATTGACACTACACAGCTGTCGACCCCATCAATGCCCACAGTCATCCTGCCAATACATCCTTTGTCACCAATGTCCCTAGGTGATGGACAGGATACAGTGGGCATTGACCAGGGTAATGTGGTATCGGTGGCACATGCATCCCCACACAGCAGCCATGGCCAGGGTCCTGACATGGTACCACACAGGCAGATGTCCAGGGGTTCTCATGGGAGCATCCGTGTGTGTACCACCCCTGTCAGACATGCCCACAGAGGTCTTTCAACCTCAGCTATGTTTCGAGCTGTAATGCAGGCACAGTCACGTATGGAACGGTACACCAAACAGGGTCTGAGGGAGCTGAGAGCATGTCGCCCAGCTATGAGTGACAGTATGCGTGATGTTGCGGCTGCCATCCATAACTTCACTGAGGTCATTGACAGACGTTGGGGGGACACACATTAGATCTGTTCCACAACTACATGTCCATGAGCCAGGGCAATGGTGGATGGTTGAGGCATCGACGTGGCTGTATGCCAGCAACAGCAGCAGCTGGCAGCCGTTGCAGACAACAACAGGCCCGCAGCCACTCACATAGTGCCAGCAGCAGCCCCAGAAATGCTGGGTCTGTGCTGTCATCAGACCGCCCCAGGAGACCACGGGCACGTGGCGCTGGACAGTCCCAACAGGGACCTGTCTCCAGTCACCAACCACCTGCTTCTGATGACAGTACCCAGTCTGGCTTAGTACCTGATACGGTCCGTAGCACCCCTGCAAGGCACAGGTACCGTGTCCATGGCCACAGACAGTGATCTGTATGACCTGGCAGGTACAGTCTGTGGCTGTCCGCAAACACCTGTATATGGCAGCCATGAGGTGGGACTGTGTGCATGCATACACACATGCAAAGTGATAACACCTAGGGCTACCGCATACATGCACACACTGCATCAACATTGCCCCATCTTGTACTGCTGTCCCTCACCAACATACACACACACAGACATGTCAATTGGTTGTATCAGTGGCAGACTCAGGCATACCAGATACGCACCCTGTGCATATGATGAAACTGTGCCACCTCCTGCAATCTGTAAAATCGGTGCAGAAACAGGTTAACATGTTGCTGATGCACAGGGTGAATACATAGATGTGTTGTTATAGTATGATATTGACAACAGTACAGTGTAATGATATCATTGTGGGTATATACCAGCATGCCTGATGCAGTTACAGTATGAATGTCATTGTATTGTTTTGTACACCCATAGTAATTACCACAGTGTACTGTCTGCACATCTTTGCATACTGGTGGTGAGGCTGTCAAGGGATGGCCACCTACATAGGTAGCACAGGGGATACGACAATGTACATATTGATACTCAATGATGGTCATGTCAACTGGGAGTTGCATGCTGTCCACACACGACTCTGCAATGAGGATGTTGATATCTGTGCAGTACTACACAACAGGTTCAAGGCTCACAAGAGCACACTAGCACTACAAGGTCACACCTCATACCATGCATGACAGCACCAAAACACAGAACTAACTATGACAGGAGGGAGAGTGTCCATACATGTCAAGGATACTCTGGTGCCAGGACAGGTAGCATACATCATACTAAGTCTGGAACTGCTGAGTGAGGGCTCAGTGTCTGCTATTTGACATGTGTATTATTACAGGTATGAGCACGGGTATCAGGCCAGTTATTCAACATTACAAAGGTACGTGGTCTATACACTTGTGGGGGTTGTGGCTGGACCCAGCCCGTCTGACCTGTGAATGTCTGGGTACAGGCTTATAGTGCCTGCATATATGCACTGTTACCTACTGGAAGTCGTACACCTTGTTTGTTGAAGCATAGTCTACATACAGGCCTACTGACTGTAGCTTTGTTTGTATGCATGTTTGCTTGCTATGTTCCTGAAACACTGATTCCACCTGCAGTGCAGATTTACAGTGCCTCTGTGGATCCCTAGTGACATCTGTACTGCTTACTGTACTGATGTCCATGTTTCACTTGACAGAACATCACTGTTTGTCCTGTTTGCATGTAGCTTGCCTGTAACATTGCATATGACTTACCTTGCATTTGCTCAAGACAGCATTCATATATGCCAGCACTAACAAATCAGGAGCACTACACCCTCACATAGTCACCTTGAGTACATTGTTCCCCATTGGCCCTATGTGTCGTTACTTAGTATGGGATTCACAATGCTATGGTAGCATGTGCAAAGGTCACCTGTCGATCAACTCTCAGGTCCAGTTGGTGAATCTGTGAGTCATGTGGCAATGTTACAGCTGCCTCATGTACACAGACAACCCTCTCCCCTTCCCATACACTTACAACACATGTGAGAGATGCAACCACATAGCCAAACTGGGGGCTAAGCTCTCTTAACTCAGCACTGGCATTCCCTGTCAGGTGGAGTGGGATACTACAGTGAATACAGTACCAGTCTCCCACAGACCTGCCACGACCGCAATCCAAACACAGAAAACAGGTACATTATTGGACTCTCAGAATACCATCCTGCCTGAGCAGCTGACACCTGCAAAGCAGACACACAAGCAAACATTAAGCCAGAGTAGAGCATGTGCAACACATAGCTCACAAAGCCTGTGTGCCAAACAGTCACAGGCCATACGGCTTGACAACACACCCGCTACAGTTGTATGAGGTTCCTCTATCGTCAGGTACACTGAGGTCCTGCTCACCAGGCTGAACAAGGTGAAGGTCATGCTGAGCTGCCTGTCGGTGACTATGATCCACCACATAACACAAGCATGCCGATCACTCCAAGGAATGTAGACGTATGACTCAGTCATTGTCTGTGCCAGTGTGTATGACCTCTGACGCACCTCCATGGACTACATGTTAGGGGACATAGAGGGGCTGTCTGAGCTTGTGGCACAGGCTGGTATGACCCTGACCTTGAGTAGCATGTTACCCTCACCAAGAATGCTGCCACAATATGTAGACAGGATGATCAGTTTCTGCAATTAACGTATGTTTCAGTGACATTCAAAGGGGATCCAATGCCTGTCAGTGTGGGATTACATACTGAACAAGCCACATTGCTTTGCTTGGGACAGCTTGCACCTATCACCAATGGGCCGCTGTATATTGGCAGAGGCTATTGCTACACACATAGTGCCTTTGTATGCGAGGCTGACATTATATAGCCACCTACACAGGTATCACATGGGATAGGACACTAATAGAAATGCTACTCAACAGCAGCAGTGTAAACCTCAAGATGCATGCAGTGGAAACTGTCCTTAGCATGGCGTACAGCACTATCCGTGCAGTAACAGACTCCTGGTACAAGGCTCCCAGGTGCACACCATCACTGCCAGGTCATTCCTGATACCATGCTTGTCGTCCCCTACACATGCACCAAACTAGAACAGGGAGGATGTATTCAAAGGCACCTCAGATACACACACACCCAGGTTGGTGGCACTGCACAAAGCATCAGAGCCTATCCATGTGCAACTAACAGTGGGTTAGACTGCCTTTAGGTTCATAGCCTGGCACACACCACCCTCCCATACCCAGGAAACCCACTTGGCCTTCCTGACAACACCAGGAATATGACTGTCTCTACAAACACCATTATATGGGTGGACTGCGACTACCCAAACATAGAGTGAGAGCATTACTCTAGCTCCAAGACCCTATCTGAAGGGTTCCCAGTCACACAAGAGGTGACAACATGCTGCACCTGTTCATCACCAACATGTGGACTATATGCTCCAGACCAGTCATGTATCCCTCGCTGGTGGGTTGACAACATCTACAACCCACACTGTATAGTCACATACCACATGTAGCCCCTGCACAGAACACCACAGTCATACAGTTGTCTGATGCATATTCCATGTATTCACATGAGGCAGGCTTCGGACATGGGAACTCTTGCAGTTCACAGGTACATATGTGTAGGTGGCACACACATACATCATGTGTGCATTGACATTACTGATATAATGTATGTCATGCAATATTGGGAACAACACCCCACACACATGGACAAACTGTGTGACAAAAATACACATGGCGTTTGTAGGATACAAACCCCTACCTAATTATATTAAATCACTTGTGAGAGTCGCAGTAGCAGAGTGTGCTATTTGCATTACTGGGAGGATTGCTTTCTCCTGCTGTACTTATAGGGTGCTGACATCATCAGTGTTTAGACAGTGGAATATGCAGCATGTGTTGTGTAGTAATAGTTGCCAAAAGGGACATTTCTCTTGCACATGGAATTGCACACACTACTCCCCCACACACATTCACACATACACTGAGCATTTGCAGGATTCAAACCCCATACCTAACTATGCTATGGCACTTGTGCAAAATGCAGTAGCAGAGCGCGCTATTTGCATTACTGGGAGGATTGCTTTCTCCTGCTGTACTTATAGCATGCTGACATCATCAGTGTTTAGACAGTGGAATATGCAGCATGTTTTGTGTAGTAAAAGTTGCCAAAAGGGACATTCCTCTTACACATGAAATTGCACACACTACTCCTCCACCCACATACTCTGCACTTGCAGGATTCAAACCCTTACCTAACTATGTTAAGACACACAGAGCACGCTATTTGCATTACTGGGAAAATTGCTTTCTCCTGCTGTTCTTATAGGGTGCTGACATCATCAGTGTTTAGACAGTGGAATATGCGGCATGTGTTGTGTAGTAATAGTTGCCAAAAGGGACATTTCTCTTACACATGGAATTGCACACACTACTCCCCCACACACATTCACAGAGCACTTGCAGGATTCCAACCCCTACCTAACTATGTTATGACATTTGTGAGACACGCAGCAGCAGAGCATGCTATTCACATTACTGGGTATAATTTCTGCTCCTGACATTTGTATAGTGTGCTGAAATCATTATAGATGAAGAGGTATGTACATCTGTTACTATCCATCAGTACAGGGGAGAGCATATCTATGCATTAAGTTTGCACAGGCACAGTGGCCTACTGTACTGTGGAGGCAGATGCCAAATACACTGTGGAAAACCTTCTGTATTCCCTAGGGACAACAGTCTAGTATTGCACTCTACGGCCATATGTTTACCTGTCAGATGCAAGTATCTGTTGCTGATATACTGTTTGTGGGTCTTTATTGCCATAGCCTTCCCTATCTCTATAAACAACTTGTGTACTGTGGAAGATGTTTGCATATGAGTGGGATCCAGTACTTTACTTATGTCTCTGTTGTAACTTCACTGTGTGCACTGGGTAGATGTCTATATTGTGGGAGGTTCCTGTGTTAACACATACAAATGCCAGATGTGTGTGCAACTGCTGAACTGTGACATGGCCTAAGTGTGTAAGCATGCCCAGTTCACAGTTTGTATGGCTTCTTGACTGACACGTCTCATTTATCTAAGTGTGCGAGCATGCCCAGTGTGACCTTTCCTTATGTTGGGATCTGTGGACCACCACATTTGTGTTTGTGTGTGGACGACATCTATATTTCACATGTACAGTTGAGTGTTTGACATCAGGTTGTGTTCTTACTGCCCAACTGCATTGTGTCTGAACCTAACAGGCATTATGCTGTGCCTGCAGGGTCACCATGGGGTAGTTTGCATACAGTTGTCAACATCCTTTCCTGCTGACCAAACAGTTGTATTGTCATATAGTGTACTGGTGCAGTACTTTCACTGTGGTGGACAGTATAATCGGTTTCAGTCCTATCACTGCTTGTAATATTTAGAGTGAGCACACCAGACTGGTTGAGGGCCAGTTGTGCAGATATGATCATGTTGCATTTTGTTCAGTTATGGACAGCATAGTACATGATTGTCTGACATTGTTAATGTATTCCACAACTTGTGTGGACAGTGACAAACAATGGCCATGTGCCCTAGTCCATTTGTAATGCTAGTCAGAGAGTGTTTGTCCTTCAACACACATTTACTGGTGTTTGCGATGACATATGTCACGGTTAGTATGCTGTGCCTCTGTCTACCCGTGACATACAGGTGATATCCAGGGTACACCTACCATCTCCCATCCAGTCATCATGATTCCTCTGGATGACAGTCAATGAGGGACTCCCTGGATAACCTGTAGTGGGAGTTTAGTCGTGAGTGGAGTGAGCTTCTGGGTTATGGACCAATCAGTAGAGCATGTCCTGTTTATGTCTGTGCTGGGGTTCAGGCCTGTCAGCTGCATAGGTCACCAGCATTCAGAGTTTACATGGTGCCAAATGTCCATTGATACCAGGTTGGTCATGGCTCTATACATCAGGCACAGTTCACCTCCAGCCAGGCAGTATGGCACTGTGTGGAGCTGCAGTTTCTTTAATCAGGCGACACATGGCATCTGTTACAGCTCTGCGATCCTCCAGGTGGGGTATTTGTGGGGTCTTTCCAGTTGCTGCAGGTGTCTGCTACGGTACATTCCCTGAAGGGGCATTGTACACAAATGTGAGGCTGCTGATGGATGACTGGAGAGACACATTGACCTACCCTAACCAAGCTGTGCTTACCTTCATGATTAGGTGGGTATATGGTATGTTTCTGTAACCTCTACAGACACATGGTTGTCACATGCAGGATATCTATCACCTTGTGTCCCCAGGTCTCTTATTGCTCCTGATGTACTTACTGGGTTAACACCTATGTGGTAATTTCTGGCCATGTACTGTGTTTCCACAGGGGTTGACTATACACTATTCTGCATTTAGCTTGTTGACATGGCTGTGGCACCACTTGTCTGTTTCTATGTGTGCCTTTTGTAGGTTGCTTGTGTCAGCTGGAGGTTCTGATATGGTGGGCAGTTTGTAGTCCTCTGCAAACCTGTTCAGACAGAGTCCTTCCATGTTGGCCTGTACCTATGTGACATATATAGCATACAAGAGAGGTCCCAGGACCATGCCTTGTGGGATGCCAGTTGTACCTGGTTTGCAGTCTGCCATGGCTGCAGCATGTCTGACCAGGTCAGTTCTGTCCTTGAGCTGGTTTGCAACCCATCTACTTGCATAGGGGTTTATAGTTAGGCTGGTGAGCTTATCTGTACCGCCAACTAGGGTATTGCATGGAAGGGTTTAGCAAGGTCCAGATAGGCTGTGTGATCCACATTCCCCACATCAATGGCCTTGGTGCATGTTTCATATGAGTCAGACATGTGTAAGGGGCAGGATCTGCCCTATGACAGCCACACTGGGTAGGGTCCAATGTCTGTAGGTACCCAATCTCGTTATTCATGGGATCCATGATCATCCTCTCCATTAATTTGCTAACCGAGATAGTCGGGGTTGAGGGGTGATAGTTTGCAGTATCCATTCAGGCACCCCTTTGTGGTGAGGGACCACTATTGCTGTACACTGCTCTTTGGGTACATATCCTGTGGTAGGACTGATAGTGCGCAGTACTGCTATTTGCTGTTCCATTCTTCTTACAGTACTTGTTGGACACAACCCAGGACACCATCTGGTACCATTGATGCTGTGTGCTGTGCTTTGTGGATGCTGGCTGTTACCTCAGCATCTGCAATGTCAGGGGGCCAGCACTCTGCTGGGATAGATATTTGGCAGTTAGGTGCTGGTGGGGAGTTTGCAAGGAATCTGTTAGGTAGGATATTGGCAATGTGTGTGGGTTTGGTGTATTGTTTGTGATATTAGAGTGCTGCAGAGCATATCTGTGGATTATCACCATGGTTCCTAGCATCAGGTAGGACAGCTGTGTGATAATCCTTTGTATCCTGCACAATTTGTATCATCATAGGTTCATAGGTTCATACTAGGCTATCTGCCATGGCCTTGTTTGAGCACGGACGGACTGTGTGTGGGTTTCGACACCCCTTGCAATGTGCATATTATACCCATGTAGGGTTTACTTTACTAGATGTGACACAGGGATGGCCCCCCAGTGTACACCTACTATCTCCCATGCACTTCACCAGATTTCTCTTGTTGAGTTTGAGTGTGGAGCTCAGCCTATCATGGACTGGGATTCTGTTCCAGAGTGTCAGGAGCCTCTGGGTTATGGATCTGTCCCTCCAGCACATCCTATTTATCTATGTGTGGAGGTTCAGATATCTCACTGTGGTGTCTCTGCTGGATTTGGGGTTTCTGCAGTGGAGCATGTCCATTCATTCTGTACTGGACATGGCCTTGTACATCAGGCATACATCACCTCTGACTAGGCAGTATGCTTCTGAATTGGGCTGTGGTTTCTTCAGCCAGGCTGCAGATGTCCAATGTTTGGACCCTTTATCCTGTTGGTGAGGTACATTTGGGGTCTTTTTAACTGCTGCAGGTGTAAGGTAAGGTACATCCGAACTGGGGCATTGTTGTCACATATGGGCCTGATAAGGGAAGAGTATGGGGGCACAGTGACCTCTCTTGCTCTACATGTGCATCCTTTCATATTAAGGTGGGCAATATAGCAGGTCTTCCTGGCCACCTTGGCAATGTGAGTGTCACATGACAGGTTACCGTCCACTTGTGTCCCTAGGTCCCTGATTACTTCTTCCATACATAATGGATTGCCACCTATGTCATACTTTGTGTGTGCCTTGTTTGGTATTTGTTGAGACATTCATACTCTGCAGTGTCTTCAGGAAGGTTGGCTGGGGTTCCTGGGTTTGTGAGTGTGGTCTGTAGCAGGCTTCAAACAGGTACACAGTTTGAGCCAGTGTTACTTGCTTGTGGATAGTCCATGCTACTTCTTGCTGTGGTACCAACCTGGGGGTGTGGTTATCCTTGATAATTACTGATAGCCACACTCCTATTGTCATGTGTTCCATGTTTTGGAGCTGTAGAGCATGGTATGAGGCATAACCTGTTAGTATTAGGGTGCTCTTCTGGGCCTTGACAAAGATTTCTGTTACAGAATACATATTACCATTCTCCATGCTATGGTGGGTTTGGTCTGCATGCACCTTGCAGGTTAGACTTCTGGCATTGGGTAGCATTACGTCCAGGTTATTATCCCTTGTGCTACCTATGGTGGTTGGTTTGTGTTTCCAGCTATACCTATTCAAGGAACAGTGGGGGTGACAACAGCCTTTGCCAGTATCCACACAGCCAGGTGTGCTGGGTGCGTGCCATCCCTAGCAGGTGGGGCATCATGTCTTGCTCAGCATGTCAGTCCAGGCTGAAAGCCATGTGTTCCCCCTTACTAACAGCAATACCTCAGCCAATTATTGTACTTGATCTTGTTGTCTTCATAGTGTGGCATCATGCTTGGTGAGGGTGAGATGTTAGGCAGGGTCTTCATGTTTGCATATACTAGATGGTGTTACATTGCTTAACACATGGCAATCATGCCTCAGGTGGTGCTGCAGGGCTGCCTCTGTCAGATGCACATAATACACTCCCTGTACATGTTTGAGAGCAGGTTGTGTCATGTTAGGCGTCCCTGTTACTATATGAGTGAGTCAGAGAGGGGTATCATTCCCAGGGTTCCTACTGAGCCAGTGTATGTGTTATGCGTTGCCTCTTTGCCAAGGCCAGGGCATACTGGGCACGCCTCCTTCTGCCTACTGGGGCAGACTCAGGTTGTTCCTCCTCTGAGTCATGCTCTGCCTGTGATGGCCTTGGCAATGGTGGGGGGCTGTTTGTCCCGGCCCTATGCTGGTCCTGCTGCATCTGTTTTTGCAGAATCATATTATGTAGCATAGCACATACCATGACAATTTGGGTACATGTAGTTGGTGAGTACTGCAAGGCTCCACCAGATGTGTCCAGGCACCTGAACCATGACTTGAGCAGCCCAAACACATGCTCTATTACATTTCGTGTTTGTGCGTGTGCCTCATTATGGCGTTCTTGTTCAGGTGTGTGTGCATTTCTGATGGGTGTCATCAGCCACAGCTCCAGTGCATATCCTGCATCCCCCACTAGGTGATCATGTGGGATGTCCCCATTGGCAAATGTCTGGTACAGCTGCGTCAAATGCCAGATATGGGAATCATGGTAGCTCCCAGGGCAGCCAGCACACACATTCATTATTATGCCCTGGGCATCACACATGACCTGGCAGTTGATGGAGGGGAAGCCCTTGCGGTTAATGTAAGCCCTACCCCACTCACTGGCTGGTGCTTTGATGCATATGTGTGTGCAGTCTATAGCACCCACTACCTCAGGGTATTCCTCTATTTGCTGGAAGAGACGCATATTGCTGGCCAATACCTCACGGGCATTGGGGAAATATACATGCTCACCGACATGTGCTGACATGGCATCCAAGAACTGGTGCAGTACCCTGGAGGCTGATGCCTGTGATATCCCCATCATATCACCAGTTGGTCTCTGGAAAGTACCTGTTGCTAGTATTCTTAGGCCAACACATACCTTGGTTTCCACTGGGATGGGTTCCCCTCTGTTGGTTCTGTGTGTGAGGCATGGCCTGCACAGCTCAACAATTTGCTGCAGGAGGTCTCTGTCCACTCTATAGCGCTCCACTATCTCCAGCTCATGTAAACCCTGGTAGGTGACCCTGGGCCTGTACACTCTTCTCCGTCTCCTCACTGTGGGTTGTTTGGCAGCGTTTGCATTGTCACCATCCTCAGCAAGTCTCCTATGTCTCCTTATAACAGCTATGGCAGCCCCTAGCATGTTTGGTCTGAGTGCAGCTTTTTCAATTTTCACTTCTACTAGCTTACTCCTGTCCTGCAGTGTCTCTTGAGAGAAACATACTGCAATGCTGTTTGCAGTGTTTTAAGTGCTGGGCTGGGCTAGTATTCTGCCTGTGTAATTGCCTGCTTCTAATTGTTTTCACCTGCTAGCTCTACCAGTATTCCCTGCTAGTTTCCTACTATTTCTTCTGCTTCCTTTTTCCTCTGTTTCCTCAGGGGGGAGCTGCGCGCATACCAGTGAAAACACGCTCACAGTGGCTACCATGCGCGCACACATGCTTACACGGACTGGAATATGCTTATTCAGGTTAAAACATGTGCACACCAGTGCAAACAGGTTTACAGATCTTTAAACAGGCTCCTACATGCTTACTCTGCCTTACACGTGCGCACTCTGTCTTACTTGCGGCTCCCAGCATGCACACACATGCATGCACGCACAGCAAGAAACTTTGGTGTTGGCCACAATGTACACCTTCCATGTCTTGACTTTTCCATGCTTATCTGTTGACACTCCTCTTTTTATGCTGTGTGATTGACATCTTTCACATACCACTTTGCTCCAATGAGCTTGATTTCTTCCTGACATTCCCCCCTGTGATGTCACCTATCTCCTACTCTGTTACTCCCCCTTATTTAACTCTTACACTACACAGAATGTGCTCATTTGCTATGTGACAGTGTGATTCACTATCCTACCACTCATTTACATAGGATTGCCTTCTAATGCTTAGTTACATGTCTTACACTCAGCTTCCCCCTTTAGCAACCACTAGACGGTGGCCAAGTTGTTTTTGGTCTGCTAGTCCCTGCATTGCAAATCCATGCATTACATAAAACCCACATTTGTGGGTTTCAAACATTTATTTTTATGTTTTATATAGCGCAGCCCATTTGTGCAGGGCTGCGCTGCATTTAAACATCGCCGATTGCAGAAAAAAAAGTATTTTATTTCATGTTTGCATCTGGTTACTGTGCCAATGGCCACATATTTGGCCATTGGCATGCTGACTGCAACATTTGCACACTTTATTTGGAGCTGTCATGGCTCCATTGTGTTATTTGCAGTAACGTACTCAGTTGTCAACTGAGTACATTTCTGCACCTAACACGACTCTTACACGGGCTGGTTTCAGCTTTGTGGATCGCTAATCTAACTCATTTGCATGCCTTTCGGCTGCAAGTGAGGTGATTAGCATATCCACGCCCTGCCCATGTAAGAGTAATTTTAGCTGGTCTCTTACACGGGATTTCGGGCTGTTCCTGGATCGCGATGGCTGTATGTAGTCTTACATGACTCAGACTCCGTGCAAGCCATCGTGAATCCTGCCCTATGACTTTCAAAACTATTGCCTAAATTCATGCAATGTCCTTATTATGTACTAAACATGCCAGTGTAGTTTTCAAGTCTAGAACTCTCCTACTTTTTTCCACATAGTTGCAAACCAAATGAGTGTCTGCGTTTACTCCTTTCAACTATTTCGCCTGCTTTTCTATCCTTCTACATTTTCAGTTTTTGATTCATTCATGGTTCATCTTCACCAACAAATTGGAAAATAAAACTTAGAAGAGGAAAAACCAGGTTAAAATGGTAGAGTGATTACTAAATAATATTGTACAATTTATTAGCAGAGTTGACCATGTTTCTTCTAGTCAGTATGTTAAGTTCACCATTCCAAGCAAAGTAGAAGCCAGTAAACCATTGCTAGGTTGTAGCACTGATTGTAAGGAGTTCAAGATGGAGTTCCCTTTTTCTACTGAATTACAAGTAGTTTCATCATAGTTCTGACAGAAGATGGCAGAGTTACCAATGGTGTGCAAGTGACAACAATCAGCAGTCTGAAATAATGGCCATAAATAAAGACACTGAAAGAAAGGAAAGGCTATGACCACTCATTTTAAGAGCATTTGGTGCAAGCAAACAACTGTGTAAGAAATAATACATGTATAAGTCCCTTGGTATGGGAAAAAAAAACTAAGGCAACCTTTTTTTTTTCTTGACTTCAATACTTATTTATTTATTCCACTGCTCAGAGCATTATAGTTGTGCTCATTAGCTGATGAACACAGATAAGTGCATTGAACAACACAGTCTTGTTATTTTCTTAAATAAAGTGATATTTAATCCTTGACTGTCTATATACCACAACTTCAAAAATAGTCACTGACTTTCTGAGTAAGTGCATAATATAAATAGGCCTGGTGAGTGAACATATTAGCTGCTGATCTTCAAATAAAAAGGCATGTCAAGGGATCTGGGACTGCCTTCCTGTTTTCAGTTTTTTTCAAAGATATTGATATTTATCAAGGACCTATTACTCATACCTTCCATTGGAATTCAGAAACAAGGGATGTCAGTTTCAACATCAGCATCATTTTCTGAATTTCAGTCTCACATTTACAAAGAGTATTTTGTTACCTCATCCAGTCCATCCAAAGGACATAGTCTGCATTTCTGTCCTGTTTGGTTTGGGTAACTACAATGTTTGTGTGTCATTATTCAGCATTTTCCATAGCTTAACATGAGTTTATTTTAAAATACATAAGAAGCTTTTTGTTGTAGTATTTTGAGACATATATTTTACAAGGTGTCACTTTACTGGTGCTAGTGGCAAGATATACATCATATTACATATGTATCTAGAGGGGGAATAAGGAAGTGGTTGCCCAGGGTGCAGGGTTTTAGTTGCTGATGAGATTATGGTGCAATCCTAATGCCAATACTGTAGGTTTGATCATGGCCCAAGTGCTGAGTTGATTCTTGTCTGGTATTATTACTGTAACTATCCACTTGTTACAATTGTAGCATGCGATTTGCAACAGTTACGGTGCAGAAGAGTGTTTTATGGTTCTCATCCTAAAGTTACAGGGATCACCAGATTGGGCAACTGTCTAGGGTGTCAGATAATGTAGCTGCAGTTCTGTATCACATGTATCTATCAAAATATTGGAACAAGGTCTAAAATGCACCACAGGGTATATAGAACTGTATGGCATCCATTGGCCTAGCAGCTCACAGCTTCTCAACCTAATAACTCCACTTATTTTCAGTACTTCCATTATTACCTTGCACACACACTCTATGACATCATGTGTTTGGCCAAGTGCACTTGTCCCAGTTTGGATAGCTGAAAATGTGTCAGCACTGAATAATAAAATGAAACAGAAAGAGTTTATCAGTGAAGTTCAAAAGAGGTAAAACCACATTTCAGAAAATAAACATGAAAAATAGCAAAATGGTAGAATCTAGTTTTCTGCAAAATCCTCTTCACCACACAGACACACACACAGAACACGCACATGCATACATTGCAGTGAGCTGTACCCCCTTGCATCACTTTACTTAATATAATCAAATCTACAGTCACTCCATCTCATGGGAAAAGGCTGTAACCTATTTTGAGTTAAATATTACTCTGCTACATTATGATCAGTATTCAGTTGAATATTTCACTTCCTTGCTAAAAATGTATATTGTTTCTTTATGTAGTTTTCCAGAACACAAGTTTCTCCTTCCTTAGTTGTGTTTTGTGTGATGATGTTGCAAAATAAGATAAACCATTTAATTAAAAATGTAATCAGTATTGCAAAAGGCTGTGCATAGTGCAACTACTTAATCAGAAGTATGGATTCAGAATATTTTTTTTTTCTAAGTGGTACTATACACTGAAAGTGTATGTGTAAAATTGTCTTTTAAATGTTGTGTTATAAGCCAAAAGCAAGATGTTTAATATGGAGATCACAGCACAGGAAATGATTAAGAGAATTTATTTGTCTTTTGAATCAGATGACTGAGGTATTATATAGAGGAATATGGGCGGATCACTGATCATGACTGGCTTTATGATTTTTAGACATAGATGCCAATAAATTCACCTCCAGAGCAAAAAGAAATCTGCTTTTTATTTTGCTGCTCTTGTTTGCTTGTCAGTACTGTCAGGTGTAGCTGCTTAGTGTGATATCTTGAAGCAAGTGGTGCTTAACATTGTCAAGCACTATAGAAGCACTTAACTGATTGATCTTTTTCCTGATATTAGAGCATAAACACTGCAGTCCATGTACTACATGTCTTCTTTCTGGCCATGTAAACTGGCTTCATAGAGGAATATGCTGAAGCAACCTGGTGGAAAGCAAAGGAAGGCTGTACCATTGTAACATGCATCATGTCTTCTAGGGAATAGTAGGACATTAGTGGAGGGGGTTATCTTTGAGGTATATGCTGATTATCATAAAAGGGTTTCAGTTTGTGGGTCTTTTTGGAGTACTCACAAATATTCTAAGGAGAGTAATGTATGAAGTGATCATTGTGACAATCCCTTTACCCTGTGAAAGACCCTACTGATTTATAGGGCACATTTTATTGAACTTATCTTATTTTGCTTAACAATCCACAGTGTTATTAAAGTGCAATGTAATTACGTAATTCATACATAATTCAGTTTCAACAATCTACCCTGTGTTTGTCATTAAAATACACCAACATTCTGTATTTCTAGTCCTTGGTTCTTATTTTCCATAAAGCCACCTGCACCATGTGTGCCTTTGCAGAAGCCTACCTTATGTACACCTTCAGCACACCAGACAATACCATGCATTCTTATTTTGCAAACTTGCATAAAGACCAAAGTCATCTTCCTAAATAATATCTCTCCCCTTTTGCCCAGTATTTTTCTTGGGACAGGTCCCGTATCTAACATCAGACTGCCAACCTAAGACTTGATGGGGTCCTGTGGTGGACTGTTACCTTGTTCAAGACACTTCATAGTAACTCTAATGACCTGCTAGTCCCACCCTCCCCCTGCAGCAAGTCTTATAGCATTTCATCCAACTGGTTCCTGAACTGACCAATTTTCTAATTTTCATCACATACCTCAGGACTGCCCTTTTCAGCCTAACTCTTTAATCAGTGATAGCCTGGTCTGCATACATTGAAGAAACACACTAGAGATTCCTGCAAGTAGTCGTTTTATTGACCAGAGGGATTACTAACCAGCTTACCTTATTTTTAATGCCTTTATAAATTCTATGTAATTGAGGGGCTCTTAGTTCATTTCTACCAAGCAAAATACTTTTATTAAATAACCACGCTTTTATAAACTGTTTAAAGTACACTGCTGTTATCTTGAATTACTTATTGCCTTTCCTTAAATTTAAGCTTGCTTGTCATATCATTTCACTCTGGACACTCTTTTACAGTGCTGTTAGACTAGAAGGCCTATGATTATTCATTTAGTGGCAGTAGGTATTTGTCTGGTCTATCTGAATTGAGAAGCACACAAAAGGGCTCTAAGTGTAGTTGTTTTATGGGCCAGAGGGCTCAGTAGTCAGTTTTCTGTATTTCCAGTGCTGGTATAAATTTGAAACATTTGCACAGAGCTGCTCGCTGTGCCAGTGCCCTGTACAGACATACACATCTAGAAACATTGCTTATTTTCATTATCCTGTAAATGTTTACTGTGCTCATTATCTGCTTACCTGATTGGTCTTAGAGCATCATTAGTATAAAACTTGTTTTTTTTCTGATTGTATATAAGCCTTGCATTTGTCTGGGTCTTGCCTAATTTAACCAGAGCTGTTCCTCACTTGGTGACAACGCCCAATACTTTGAGAGATTTTGTTACGATCTGAATCCATCCTTGGCAATACAAACAACATTAAGTATCATTTTGCACTTGCATGGCTTATTTTCTTTATAATGTGAAAATTTACTGTGTTATTTTTTGCACTTTTTTAAAGTTTAAAGTTACATTTTCAAACTGTTATAAGGGCTGCTGTTCTGCACTGAAATGCTTTGTATCTAGTATTTCTTAATTAATATTAGGCATCTGTTTGTGGTTCCTCACCACTTGAACTCCAATCGGTCATTTTACATTAAGATGGTCAAAGTCTGCAGTCTTGTGGCAGGAGAAGGCTGATTTCACCTATTTGAACTAGGAGCTGCTGGAAGAAAGCTCATTGTGTGCTTACCTGATCAGCCTTAGGGCATAGTTAGTGTAAAATTTACTTTTTTCTGATTGTATGTAAGCCTTGTGTTTGCACAAAGCTGCTCTTCATGCAGTGGTCGTTGCTGGTGCCTTTTATATACACAACCACTAGAAGTTGAAATTTCCCTTTAAACACAGCTTGAAACTTTAACTTAGCCCTATGTTACTCATGGGGCAACAGATTTCTCTTGTGAGTAGAATTTATGTATTTAGTTATGACTGTTTAGTTCTACCTTACCTTATTATAGCACCCAGGACTATTGCTGCTCAGATACCATATGGTTTGGGTGATGGGCAGCTTCACTGGTTAGGTTAGCTGCAGATCGCACCAGTTAAGCACCCTTCAGTCATCTGGTTACAAACACCCTCCATTCATATCCTTTGCAAGTATACAGTAGGGCCTGCAACCATGGATAGGCAATTTCTGTGCTATACCTGCATCTAGCTTGGTGGACATGGGCATCCTGTGACAATGTAGTAATTGCCTTATATAAACTGACAACTACTTAAAATCTTAAAAAGGCCAATACAGAATGCAAGAGATGTAGTTACACATTGACACTGGAGGCCTGACTCTCACATACAGGTGCAAAAAGCAATAAACTGGTTGTCAGGGACTTGCAAACATCACTCACTACACCCAGGAAGGACCACATACATAGACTCACATATGCAGACGTGTCATGTGTAACTTACCCAAACCTCAAGGGCATCTCAGGCATGTTCCTCAGAAACACTGAATGCACACAAACAAGACAGTTCCCACAACACATAAAGCCACATCTCATTGTGTCTTGACTACCAAGCCCATAAAGCGAAACACTAGAAACCCAATTTTCTGGTCATACACTGATGTCCTTTTACTAGGCTGGATAAGTACAAGGTTACAGTTAGTTGCCTGCCAGGGTCAAGGACCACCAAATCATGCAGGCACTCAGGTCACATATCCCTACGTATTAATACGGCTCAGTCATAATCCATGTGGGTGTGAATGAAATGAGATTTACCTTCTTGGACTATAAGAAGAGAGACATGATTGAGCTCTCAGAATATGTGTCACAGGCAGATATGAGCCTAACGCTGAGCAGCATTCTACCATCTCCAAGAATGATGCCACAATACCAACAGAAAATGATCAACTTTAACAATTGGCTTAGCTACTGCTGACATTGGTGACAGGCCACAGTGCTTTATCAGGGATGGTTTTCACCTGTCACCTCTAGGCTTCTGGATATTGGCCAAAACATTATCCATCCCTATAGTGCCTTTTATTAGGTATTGCCAAAAGTCCATTGTACCATTATCCATTGAAAGTTTTGATTTCAGAAACACAGGTTGGAGGGGCGTGGCCAAGGATGAACACAGGATAGCAGCAGATTTCTTCAGCTCCACCAACTTAACTGCACTGACAGGAAATAATTACTTTAAAAATCAACTAATGAAATAATTTTCTTTCTAAATACGTTTGGAATATCAGTTTCTTGAATAATATCTAAAAAAGAAAGAAAATTTCAATAATTTTCCTGTCAGAAATCATCTTGAAAATTTCTCTTTCATCACCTCTCTTCAAAATGAGTTCCAGTAAGGCAAACAGTCAGGATTCCAGCATCAAGAAAGAGCTTCAGTCTCTGATATCTACTATTCAGCAACTAACAACCAAAATGGACAAACTGGATACTAAAATTGATAACTTCATAGAAAAAACTACAAAACAAATGGATTTGTTACATCAAGACTTGCAACAACAGAAGTCTCAGATTACAGGCATAGAAGAGTCTGTTAATGATATGGAGAAGAGAATCCAGGAAGAAGAAATTAACATTGAGTTTTTGCTGAAGCAGAACACACTCCTACAATCCAAACTTGATGACCTGGAAAACAGATCTAGACGCAATAATATTAGGATTTTTGGACTGCCAGAAAATATAGAAGGTAACAACATTACTTCCTTTTTAAATACTTGGCTTCCCAAAACTTTAGACTTGTCAGAAGCATTTTCTTTTGGTATTGAAAGAGCCCATAGGTCCTTATCTAATTTTAACTCTAACAAAAAATATCCTAGATCAGTTATAGTAAGATTTTTATCATCTTATGACAAGGAGATGGTATTAAAATCTGCATGGGCTAAAGCATCTATTAAAATTAATGAGGCAACTGTCCGTTTTGACAATGACTATTCTTCCTTGGTAATAACTAAAAGAAAAGTTTTTTTGCCATTAATAAGAGAGCTTAAGAAAGCACAGTTCAAAACTTACATTTTGTTTCCTGCCAAACTAAAAATCTTTTTACCTGATGGCCCTAGAATTTTTGAAGACTTGGACTCTGCTTTGCTGTATATTAAAAAAATAAGATATTAGATAAAATAGAAGATATGGAATGGGCAAGTCCTTTGTTAAAGAGGATGGCAACAGGAACTTCTTGGAAGACTTCAGAGAAGCAAAAAAGACTAAAAAACAAATGACATGTTATATATATATATTTTTTCTTTCTTTCCTTCTCTCTTAATCTCTTCAAATACAGTTACTGCATCTCCAGAAAGCCACAAATATTTTAAAGATTTATTCAAAGTTATTTTTCTGTGTGCAAAGAACTGTTTTTTGTTTCATAAATAGTCAAATTCTCTGAGGAACAAATAACATGCTATCAATCAACTTGTTTCTCTTTGTGATAAAGAGACCTAAGGTTAGTAATTTGATACATTTTCTTTCTCTTCTTGTTTTAAATAATGGCATTCTTTATAAACTATGCATTTAGTGAGGGGTGGGAGAGGGCAGGGAGAGAAGTATGATGTAAAATATGGAAAAAGTGAAATAACTTATTAGTTCTTTAAAACTATATATGCTGTTTAAACACTGTTGCTAAATATTATATCATGACTTTATTGCTTATACATGATTACAAATAATATGTCATGATATAATTGCAAATAATTAGAACTACAATAGTTGTAAATAATATGTTTCATGTTTAACTTTATTAATACAAACAGCAAGTAATATTTCTTTGTAGATACTCTTTGTAGCTTCCTTTTTTTCTTTCTTCTCTCTCTCTTTCTTTTTTTTTTCTCTACTCTTTTCCTTTTCTTTTTTTCCTCTCTCTCTCTTTCTCTCTTATAAGTACAGTTATATGCTTCTGGTAATACTGATATATGTATATAATAAGATTCGTATGAGAAAATGAAATGGGGCATATAAAAATAAGTTATATAATATGTTAAATAACTGTAGGCTTGGTTTCACTGTCATAGTGATTGTAATGACTTGTAAAATAATTTGCGAAGGTTTTGCACCGTTTAGTTTCATTTATATAATTAAATGAATGTCAGTCACTTGTATTTACTAAAATTCCCGCCAGAATGTTAAGGGAGACAATTTGGGGTGTGGGTTACCTCGTGAAGAGTGTCCTCGAGTTGTTTTAAAAGCTTAAACACTCAGAATACACGCAGAGAAGCTGAATGCAGTGATTTTGAACTTTGACCCCTGATTTCACACTGACACATCGCAGATTCAAGAAGAACACTGTTCCAGGAAGTAGAACTGCTGTAAATGCGACTTTGTGATGAAAAATAAACTTTATGACATCTAAATGTGAGTTATTCTTTATAACAACTTACTTATTTAAGATGTAATTTATAAAATATGAAAGTTATAATGATTTTAAATGATTCAGTATGTCATAGTAAGCAAGTGAGATATTTTAGAAGGCATAGAAGATAAAACACATATACACATGTTTTTGAAAGCTTACATGACTGCAGCATATTAATGTATATAAATACTTATGATTTAAACATATATAATGGCATTAATCATTTGCTTTAACTAATTGACAAGCACAAGTAACATTATGTCTATATTTTAGAAGAAACTGTCATGTTACATATTTTAAAGCTGCGGTTCAGATATATAAAATACAGATGGCTTTCATCACAATGATTTATGTATAACTAGGAAGTATCATTGCTGTGCAGTATGACTTGTAAACATATGTATGAGTATAAATATTTTATTTACTGGCAATAATAAGTATGAGAAGAAAGCTTTGGTGCAAGTAATTTAAAGTTTTTAAAACTGTTAACTGCATTTCTATCGCAGAAAGTAGGAATACCCTAATATATGTGATGTCTGAACCATTATAGCCTAAGTTATTGAATCCAAATGAACATAAGAACTTATTTTTACAAACTTTTAATAAACTAATATATAGATATGCTCTTTTTTTTTTTTTTTTTTTCTTCTCTCTTTCTCTCTCTCTCTCTTCTCGGTTCTATCAAGTTTATTAGAATGCTATTTTGATTATGAGTGTATTTTACAAAATAGATGTACATAGTAATACGAGCTGTTTCTAAATGTTCTTATTTATTTATATGAAGCTGATTTATAAATTGTTTAGCTTTGTCTTACTAGATAATTTAATTAAATGAGGTTAACTTTAGTTAATAATAGTAAGTATTGAATTGATATGGTGGCAGCTGAGGTACTGCTGCTTAGGATAGGGGGATAACTTGAGTGGTATGTGCTACTCAAAGTTGGAGTTCTTAACTCCAGGCTGGGTGCAATGTTTAATCCTTATATTATTTTCACCTGTTTATTGTTGTTTGTATATAGTTCTGACATCCACAACACATTTTATAAACTTATTGTCACTACAAATAAAAGTGAAGCCTATACAAAATCCCATAAGTTTTTCAATAAATACAGCTATAATTAATGGTACACCTAAAGGAAGAGGTATAATATCATTTATTTTGTTAATTGTTATTCTGATTATATCTTTTATATGTTTATAAAAACTAAATGATTTCTCTAAAAGGAATTTCTTTAAACATTAATGGACTGAATAACCCATGTAAAAGGGCAAGTTTAATGAGATACATTAACTTGCATAGGGCCAACTTAGTATTCCTTCAAGAAACTCATCTCCTGAAAAAGGATATTGATAAATTAGCCACTAATAAATATACAGTCTTGGTTAGTTCAGAACACACTCAGAAAAAAAGAGGAGTGGCTATTTTATGGAATAAAAGTATGCCCATACCTAAAACTATTAAGTCTTATAAAGATGATAAAGGAATGTTTTGTATGGTTACAATACAGATTAATGGAAAGACATATACATTAATCAATGTATATTGGATACCAGAAATTGGCATTAATACAGTGAAACACCATCTCAATAAGATAATATAATTTTCTATAGGAGATATTATTTTAGCAGGTGACTTTAATTGTATCCTACATGAAAAAGATACAACTACTATAGGAAAAAGGAAAATTACATCTAATGCAAAACATTTAGAGGATTTTGTTAATTTATATCATTTGAATGATATTAATAATCAGATAGATTCAAAATCATTAATGATTTTTTTTCTAACAGATATAAAACTTATTCAAAAATAGATAGAGTCTTTATTTCTAACCAGATGGTTACAGACTTAATTAATTCTAAAATCATTTTGTGTCCTATATCAGATCATAATTCAATTGTCTTTGAGTTTATGATAAAAGTACTTACAATGTTCAGATCAAAAGGATACCAGCATACTTAACTCAACTAAAAGACTATAAAGATTATATACTTTCAGAAGTGCAACATTTTTAGACTTAAACAATACACCTGAAGTCTCCATTGTTTATGTTTGGGATGCTTTAAAATCATATTTATATGGACAAAGTATCAGATGGTATAATAATAAGAGGAAATCTTGGGACAAGGAATTACTAGATATTCAAAGCAAATTAGACTCATACAAACATAATAATAAAGAAAATATTATGGACAAAAAGTCATTGAAGAAATAAATAAATTAAATGAGAAATACAAAGAAATTTTAACTCATAAAGTTAAAATAACATTAGAGAAATATAAGTTTTTGTCTTACTCAAGTCCCAAATACTTACATAGACTTAAAAATAAAACAAAAAGGTTGAATAAACAAAATCATATCAAAGAAATTTTCTCTCCAAGGAAAAAGAAGAATGTTTCTAGTTTACCAGAAATATTAGATGAATTTAGAAATCACTTTCACAAAATTAATCATAATAACATTAACATGGAGCCTAAAGATAAAATAAAGAATTTTATAACTACAAACATGAACAAAAAACTTAATAAACAACAGACTAAACTAATGGATAAAAATATTTCATATACAGAGGTTATTACACAAATAAACAAGCTTAAATCAAACAAAGCACCAGGTAATGATGGTATTATACCAGAGATCTATAAAATTCTTTCCAAAAGTACTTACTCATTAATACATAAGGTTTTTATTTTGGCCCAAAATGAGTTAACAACTCCCCCATCTTGGCAATACACATTTATTTCACCAATTTTAAAACCCAATAAAGACCCAACCAGATGCACTTCATATAGACCTATTTCATTACTTAATGTTGACTATAAAATGTTTATGAGTATCTTTGCTGATAGATTAAAGACAATCATCCTAGGCATTATAGATATAGACCAGACAGGCTTTATTGTAAATAGAAATACTTTTGATAATATAAGGAGAACTTTAACGTTAATTGATTTTACAAATAGGAAAAAGAAAGATTTAACACTTATTAGTCTCGATATAAGTTCAGCATTTGATTCAGTAAGTTGGGACTACTTGTTTATCTTACTGAAGTGCACAAACTTCTCAGATGCATTTGTAAATCTAATTGAACATCTATATAAAGGAGCATTGGCTTACATTAAGATAGGAACATATGTCTCACAAAAATACCCATTTTAAAAGGTACAAAACAAGGGTGTCCACTCTCTCCACTATTATTTACTTTAATAATGGAGCCTTGGGCTAATTTGATCAGAAACAGTACTGATATAGAAGGATTTGGTATAGATGAAAATACAATATCTAAAATTCAACTTTTTGCAGATGATGTTCTAATTACATCAGCTGGATCTAACTCTTCTATGCAGTCCTTATTTGATAAAATGATGGATTTTAAAAATATCTCTGGTTTAATATTCAGTGAAGAAAAAAATAAAATATTACCAATATACACACGAAAAAATGTCCTCATTAATGATTTTAACAAATATATACCCAACTCGGGTCAGATAACTTACTTAGGTACAATATTAACTAAAGATATCAAATCTATTATACATAATAATTATAGTACCTCTCTTCTTAATATACAAAATCTTTTTAATAGCTGGAACAATATGTTTTTTACCATGGAAGAGAGACTCACAATTATTAAAATGATAGTATTCCCTAAGATATTATACTTAATACAATCAATAATACTCCCACCTACAAAAATAATTATTAAGAAATTGAATTCACTAATGTTAAATTTCTTATGGGCACCTAATAGACCTAGGATTGCATTAAAGAAACATACTAATAGCTGGTCTCAAGGGGGCATTTAATTTCCAAACTTTAATTTATATACTATCTCTTCTATTATAAAAGTTATTACTTTGTTAATGGATCAGTCATATGTTGCAAGATGGAAAGATTACTGGGAACTAATTAGCATTCACTTCATGAAAATCTCTTTAATACATAAAAATATTATTGTAAATAACCCCATGTTATGGTTACTAAAAGAATTTTGTACTTCATCCATTACACCAAAATATGTAGTTAGTTACCCATTAAACATTATTATCAGTTATCATAATTTTATATTCATGCATCCTAAGTATAAGGAATGGAATTTTATTATATTCCCTATAATGTATACACAAGGTATGCTTTTGTCAACCACCTCTGAAAGAACTCTTTTAGTCACAGAGAATGATCTAAAGTATTGGTATCAGTTGCTGTCTGATAATAAAGTAAAAAATTTAGACTTCTTAAAGCAAGAATTAGATTTGAGAGAAACATGTTGGTTAGAAATTCAGACTTTTAGACAATATCTTATTAATAAAATTGATTTAATGTCTTTAACAGTTAAAGAATCTGTTCCAATGCTGATTGATTACTTGATATTAAATTTACAACATAGAGTTTCTGATAAAGGTAAGCTCTCATACATACATAAAATTATCAGAGAAGAAACTCATTACAGTTCAGATACCTATTGGAATTATTTCATTTCCATTAATGTGAATCACCAAAACAACAAGATAAACAATATATATATTGGAATCTGCTTATAAAACTACTTCTTCCATTAATTGGAGACTTTTTACTTGGAAATTTTTACATAGATCATTCTATACACCTTTAATGATGAATAAAATAAATAATAAAGACAACTTATGTAAAAGATGTAATGTAGAAATAAATGCTGATTGGGCACATATGTTTTATGACTGTATAAAATTGAAGGAATATTGGAAGTTAATCAATGATTTTTTGCAGGCCCTTTTCACAGATAATTTCACTGTTTCTAAATCACTTATATTATTTAACACACCTGTTCCTAAAAGTGTTAAAAAAGTTAAACTTCCCTTATTATGGTCTATTCTAGCAGTGGCTAGAAAAATAATAACCAGAAATTGGATTTCAGATACCCCTCCTTCATTTAATGAATTTAAAAATGTTATGACTGAAGTGTGTCAAATGGAATTGATGACAATAAAATCAAGAACTACTAGAAAAACATCTTATTATATTATATGGGATACTTTACAAAACCTGTTAAAAAAATCTTAGTCTCAATAGCATGACATTATAGTTTAATCAATTGATTTGATTTGTAGTGGATGTCTTTGTAAATACTTTGGTTATTTTATTGAATGTTATAACTATTTCTATTTTAATTGCTTGTATAAAATTGTTGTGATATTTATTTTGTATGTTAAAAAAATAAACTTGTTTTAAAAAAAAAAGAAACACAGGTTGGCAATTTTACCTGGTCTCCTTTTGTTTTATAAGTATTGCCAAACAGGCAAACCTTTCAACATAACAAAAGCAACTCAGGGAAAGGTAAAAGTGTTACTGCAGAATGCTAGGAATCTCAACAAGAAATTGTAGTCCCTAGAAGCTTTCCTCACCCTGGAGAATGCTGAAGTTTGGACAGTTATTGAAACATGACTCAAAGCCATGGAAAGCACTCCGGCAATGCATTTCATATGTTCCAACTACTCACTGAACATGAAAGAGAAAAAGGTGGAGGTGCATCCATATACATAAAGGATATGGACATGTCAAGGCTAATCAGACATTATGACATGCCTGAGCTATTCCATGTCCGGCTAACCATAGGAAAAATCTATTACCATATTCTTACTAATAGCAAGTCTGCCACCATGAACCAGGAAATCCATAGATCATACCAGAAGTTATTAGAATTACTCATCATCCAGCCCAATACCATACTCATGGGTATTTTAACTACCTTCCATTAATTAGGTGGCATACATAGCCATTAAAATGCAGGCCCAAAGATTTCTTGACTTTGTAAATTCAATTGCCCTGGAGCAGCTAGTCTGTACTCCCACTAGAGGAACAAATATTCTAGATCTGGTACTCACAAATATGGGAGAGAGCTACACCCATTCCCCAGTATGATGTAATCACTGGTAGGATCAGATTTTCCCTTGAAATAAAGGTAAAACAAGTCTCCCTACCTAACCCCAAAATCATTAACATCTGATCTAAGGTAAATTATCCCCTATTAATGGGTGGCATAACTAGTTCCCAAGCTGCTCTCAAATCCAGAAAACAGAGAAAGCTATGCAGAGAGGTACACACAACCCTTGTATGACCATATAAACAACTGCTCAGAAATGTCAGTATCAGACCGAATTAAATCAGGTCAAATCGCAAAAACAAGCTACTCTGTTGGACCCCTGGCATTAATAGGTTGTACAGCAAAAGAAAGAAAATCCTGTAAACAAGTAAAGGGGAATGTGAAAAACAGAAAAAAAGTCTCTCATTAGTCTAAACAGGTGAATCAAGGAATTAGTCAAGATTTCAAAAGACACCACTGGACATTTTAGATATGTCCACTGTCTTAAGGGCAACACCCAAAATTGTGCAGAATTAGTTATAAATGGCATCACTTATACTTCAGCCCAAAGATATAGAAAATCTGCTGGCCAACAAATTCAGCTCAAATTTCATCTTTTCATAACTCCCAGTTATCCCACAAGAAATAGTCTGCACTACCCCACCACCAATTATCACCAAAGAACAGGTTGCCACTGCACTCTGTAAAGCTAAAAACATGGCTTTGATGGGGTCTGACAATATACCAAGGTGCATCTTAAACAGCTTAAATCAGGGCTTATCAGGTCCATTAGGATCTCTATTTAACTGGGGCTTTATCCTGACAAAGGGGAGTGCAGTTTCAGCCATCCTTCTGTATAAAGGGGACCATCTACTGACCTGGAAAATTACAGCCCCATAAGTTTGACTAGTCTTATATGTCAAGCCATGGAAAGGATAATTATGGACTTGATGAATAATAATATAGGAAACCTCCAAACACTGGACCCAACCCAATTCAGTTTTGTCAAAGGCAGGTCATGTCTAATGAATCCGGTGAATTTCTTTGAGCAAGCCATTAAGGCCAAGGAAGAGGGTAAAATAGCACACACTGCCTACCTTAACTTATCAAAGGCATTTGACACAATTTCTCAGTGATGCATTATAAATAAACTCACAATACTAAGCAAAAATCTCAATGTCACTAGATGGCTAGCCATTTGCTTCATTGACAGGACACACATTGTTAAAGCGGGTGAATCCAGATCCAGCAAGAGGCCAATTATTAGTGGTGTGCCACAAGGCTCTGTGCTGGGAACCCTCTTGTTCAAAATATACTTCTCTAAAATAAAGGCTAATGTGGAAGTCCTCTGGATGACAACATTCGCTGACAACCGCAAGCTGGTGGCAATCACTGAATCCCCTCAATGATGTAGATATAATTTTGGAGCTTCTAGATCAGACAAATGGTTGGTGCCAGAACCTTGGCCTAAAATTAAATGTGAAAAAATGCATTATCATCCCCTTTGGGAAGTAAAATACCCCTGCAAATTACAACTTCAATAGCACACCCCCAAGAGTAGACTCAGAAGTGAGAGATCAAGGTAGACAGATAGACAGTAGTCTGAGCTTTGACCACCATCTGTCCACAGTAGTGAGGAAGCCCTTTTATGTGCCACAACTTATAAGTAAAGGTATGGCATCCAGATCCAAGAAATTATTGTTCCACTGTACTCAGAAATCATTAGATCAATAATCAAATACAATGCAACATTTGGCAGGTACTTGGCTGGGCACTTACAGCAGCTGGATCAATCTGAGAGGTTCCTCACAAAGAAAATGCAGGGTGTAAACAACATGAACTATGCAGATAGACTGAAAGCACTACCCCCTTAATCTGTCTCCTACCGACTATTAAGGATTGGCTTAAGCCTGACCTACAAGGTACTCACAAATCCAGTATTGATGGAGCTGCTACACATCCTGAAGTCAAACAGCATAGGGTCACTGGATCTAAGGACATAAACTTAGTCAGTGACTCAAACAAAACATGCTGGAGATACAGATATGTGTCTGAGATCGCCCCTTCTTTGGGATAGGTTTCTTATTTGCATTAAGCAGAGTCCTTCCCTGACCCTGTTGAAATGCAGTTTGGATCAATGGCTAGGGAGCTGTCAATTCAAACCTGGTTTAGCACCTATATCCCTTAAGGACAGGGGCAATCTGTAAGATACTCAAAGCACAGGCTCAAATCCATGTCATCCTCTTGCCCCTAGGAGCCATATATTGGGGAATATCAGGTTATATTGTCTACCCTTGTAAGGGCTCTTAAACTGTTTTCCTAGTAATCTCTTTTGAAGCTATGAATCTATAAAGATTTTCAGTGTTTTGGAATGTCACAGCAGCAGGGCACCCAGATGCAGTTTGCTGTGACAAATAAGGAAGGGGACAGAAGGAACAATTCAGTACCTCTCAAGTGACCCTGATTTTGACTCAAATTATAGCTCTTCCCCTGTTGATACCTCTTAAATCTGGTAATTTATTAGTGAAGTGGTGAATTACATTTAATAATAATAGCAGTTATTACAGTTATCGACTTATCTTCCTTCAAAATATGTTTATTAATTCACATTCTCTTATTCTGTCAATATTTTAGGTTACTGGTGCTAATATTTTAAATTGTCCCTCATTGTCCCTGGTTATTTCCAGTTTGTCCCTGATTCTGTTCAGATATGTCCCTGGATGGTTGAGAGCTATGTCGATAAATGTAGCGTACTTGAGGAGATTGGTGGGCTTCATTGTTGGCCCCGGTTTTATGATATACCGTCATTCATGTTACTGATTCCTATAACATAAGCAAAAACAAAAAAAAAAAGAAGATAGAAAGGGATAAGATAAAAGAGTATTCAATGAGAGACGTAGAGAATGTTATTATAGGGATTGTTTTCAGGCAGTTAAGGCAGGACCTTTTGGATGGAGGAGAAGCAACATGGATTATAACATTATAGTTATATCAGCTGAACAGGATCCAGCTCATTAGGATCAAAGAACAGATGTTTAAAAAAGGGGGATGTCATTAATAATAGTTGTTACACAGACAGAATATTTAGATGTGGGCTTCTGCTTGGATGATGACTATTAAAAGGAGCAAGTTGCATGTATTATAAAATATAGAAATAATGTTAAAGACAGGCAAACAGCTATAGTTATTTTTTATTTTATTTTTTTATTTATTTTTTATAGGGCCTGTTTTAATACATGAGACCAAGTTTAGATGCATTTCTCTGGAGTTCACAAGAGGCTGTCCTCATTTATAGTCTTCAAGACATTTCATACTGTTACTTAGTAACACTGATTCATTCCTTCATGAACAGGTCATCTTCTTCCCTTTAAGAATTCCTTCTCTGTGAGTTCTGAAGGACAGATAGCATTAGTTAACTCAAGAAGCTCAATGCCTTTTTTCGGACTTAGAAGCAGCACTTTCAGGACCACAGCCTGGTTCCCAATAAGACAGGCCTTCCTCCTCCTTCTGAAGAAGAGCCTTTGATGGGAACTTCTCCTGCCAAAAAGGCAATGTGAAGGGCTAGGAAAGATACACCTGTTCCATCTGAGATTCCAGCCCCAATTCTGGAGGCCTTGCAAGACCTGGAAAGCAATGAAGAAAGAAAGGATACAGGGATTTCATTGTTAGCAAGGGGAGAAACAATAACTCGGTACTTAGAAGAATTCCAAGATTCCTTGCATGATGACACTAGGTCAAGGACTTTTGATATTGCTTTGAAAAGGAAGTTTGGTATCACTAATTCCCTATGGACTAGCAAAACTCAAAGGCTGCTACAATCAAGGCCTTGTCGAGCTTCTGCAGCTTCCTCTCAGGCTCTGACTGATTCCTCCCTTCCAGTTAAATAGATCAAACCTACTGACCTCAATCTCAATATAGCACAATTTTAAGTTCCCATGGCTCTTGACAGCTCAATTAGGTTGGCCTTTCTGAGTTCTCATATCATGGCTCAAATCCCATTGAACACTAAAGAGAAAACCATTTGAGGAGATTTAATTTATGTATTTAATTTATTAGACACAGAGGGGATTCAAAGGATTCTAGAGTCTGAGAACACCAGGTCTAAACACCATGCAGCTGCACTCACAGCCCTTAGGAAGGAAGCCATGGCCAAGTCAGTAATATTGTGACTTACATGGGCATTCTCATTGGAAAAGATCCATGTCAAGCACTTCCTTTGCGTCAAAGAGGTGCACCATATCTGTGGAGAGGTGCCTTGGTTATGGTAAGACCAAAGATTCAGGAAGTTAAAGGCAACAGATAGGTCCCTCATGTGGGAACAGTAACACACACAGATATTTGGTTAAGCATTATGCTTGACAGACAAAATGCCCCAAATGATATCACACTGTTTCAAACCCACCCAAAAACACACTTTGTTGGGATTTCAACAATGAGAAGTGTTCATGGCAAAATGGATATTTTCATATCTCTGCTGACATAGTAGAGTCTCACCCAGCAAGCAAATGTTGGTCAAAACAAAGTCACCTTACTTTGAGACACATACTTCCTTTAATTGACACAAATCTCAGTTTGAAGCTGAATAATCTTAACAGGTGCAGGCATCTTTTTCATGACCAAAGAGTTAATCTTTCTCAGAGTCAAGTACAGCTTCAAGTTGTCACATTCCCTGGTCAGAGTAGATAAATTATTGCTGCTACTCTCAGGCTATCCAGATAAAATGGTTGCTTCCTTCCCCATCAAAGTTTTTTCATCAGGTTTTGCCACAGAATCTTTGGTGTCAATGAATTTCAATGTACTCCAGAGCCATTTGTCTATCAAAGGAAAAGAATTTGAAGTTGATAGAGAAGGATGTCACAGCTGGTAGGATCATCATCCCATTTTCACACACCCATGGCCTATCTTTAAAATATCCCCTACAAGCTTTGTTCCTAAGTAGAAAGTGGAGGAATTTCATCTAATTCATCACCTTTCACACCCAGCTGGTCTTCCAGTTAATGATTTCATTGATAAACAGCTTTCCATGGCACATTATGCTTCCTTTGATCAAGCTGCACATGTCATCAAGGAATTTTCATATCCATGACTTTGCAAACTGGATGTGCAGTCTGCTTTCTGCCTTCTCCCAGTAAGAAAGAATGACTGGTTTTCATTCTGATGGTAAGTTCTTTTTCAACACAACCATGCCTATGGGTTGTTCATTGGCTTGCCCAGTTTTTGAGACCTTTAGTTCTGCATTACAATTGATGTTGGCAGCAGGAGGCACCCCATCAAGCTGCTGTTCATTACCTTGATGACTGCTTGATAGTGGCAGAAGGCAAGGATAGGGCCTTAGAATGAATAACAATTTTCAGGGTGCCTGGCAGTGAACTAGGTGTTCCCTTAGCCAAGGAAAAGCTGGAGGGCACTAGCCAGAAAATGGCAATTTTAGGGTTATGTATTGATGTTCCTATTTCCACTTTTCAACTTCCTGCTGTTAAACTGCAGCATCAACATAGGTGTTCAATCAACATGTTTTTGGTAGCTTGCAAAGCCCATGTGAAGGAAGTAATGCAGCTACATGGATTGCTGAACTTTGTCTGTAGATTTCTTACCCCAGGAAGGACCTTTCTCAGATCCATATCCTACATTGCCAAAGGTGGCAAGCTTAAGCACCATTAGCTGTGGGTTATCAATATGGTCAAGCAGGATCTCTGCTTATGGAAAATCTTTTTGCACCATACAATGGTATATAATTTTGGCAAGCACCATGTGTCTCATCCATTGAACTACAGCTTTCATTGATGCATATACTGGCATAGGCATGGGCAGCTACTTCCAGGGGAAGTGTTTTTACTCTAAATGGCCCTCTTCATGGCCAAGGGGAAAGAAAGAAGGATATCATCTTTTTGGAAGGTTTTTCAATTTGGGTAGCTACTTGAGTTTGGCAGGATCAATTTAGGAATTGCAAAATTTCTATCTGCTCAGACAATATAATGATAGTTCAAGCCCTTCCAAGTGGTCTAACAAACCTAGGTGGGGCTCATTCAGTGATATAGCTACTGGTTTTGTGAGGTTTGAAAATTAATTTGAGTTTCTTAAGCAGTCATGTGCCAGGTCATGATAATGACATAGCAGATAGCTTATTTGACTTTCAGTTTACTGGGTTCCACCATCAAGCTTCAGAAACAACTCCCTCAAAGACTCCCATTCCTTGGGAAGTTTGGCTCATTGATGAAGATTAGCTGGCTCCCTTTTGTCTAAGTCTTGGGTTTAGAATAGGAAAAGAGCTTACTCCTCATCATTTCAAACTTTTAAGGTACTTTACAAGAAACTACTTCAGCCCCTCAAGCAGCGAGATCTATCTTTAATGTTATAGTTCATGGTGCATAGGTACGGCATGACTGATTTGCACAGCACTATATGCATACACTTTGCAGCATCAGGTTGCTTGGATCAGTTCACGAGTCTACCTAATTTTTCTAATCATTGGGTCACCACCAAAATGCTGAAGGGTTGGGAGAATGTTAGTGGGGTGCAAGGGACACCAGGAAACCAATTGGCTTCCACCTTCTAGAAAGCATTGTTAAAGGACTCTACTACTTGGGAGATGATTATTATTCCTTTAACCTCTGGGCTACTTTACATGGCTGTACACTGGGGCATTTCTAGTCATCAGGTTACTGCATTCTTTGGTCTTAGAGGACATTGTTATTGCTAAGGGTGTTGTTTTAATTTGGTAAGGAAGTCCAGAACAGACAAACCCAGCAAAGGGCAGCAAATCCACTCAGATAACACCAGCTCTCTTGTCACCTGCCTGGTTCATTGAGCCATCTCCCTGCAGAAGGTACTTCAAATATCTAGGTGAACTGGGCCTATCTTCCATCTAAAACCAGACCAATTCATTACACTAACAGAATGCAATATAACCCTCAGGAAAGTTTTTACTTCCCAAGGCATCTCTACTCAGGGATTCTTTCTGGTAACTCTGATTTAGCAATGGGAGGTCATTTGACCAAATTCCTCAAAAGAACAGGGAAGTTCTTATCTGATCCCTTTCTTAAATATGTTAGATAGTAACACGGTGCTTTTACTTTCTAGAGAGGTAGGTTGTTTTGTTTTTGGGACATTTTTTTACCTAAAGGGCAGTGTGGTAAGCAGCTACACAACTGACTGGATACATTGGCTCCTTAGAGCACCACCAGTGGAAGGTTTGTTGGTTTTGCTTTCCTGGGTTGTCATGGTGTGACATTGTGGGGTATTGTCAGGCAGCTGTATCAAGAAAAGTAAGACAGTGCATGTGTGGCATATGCCAGTATGGCTGGCTGAAGTTTTGTAAATAATCTTATGTCATTTGATTGCCACATTGATTTGTACAGATGCTTATATAAAAAATAGGATTGCGAAAGTTGTTTATGTTAAAAATGCTGCAACAGAATCATAACAGAATTCTGAATGTGTACTGTTTGTGCCAGAGTCAGGTGACTATATGTGATGTCATTTTATAACCAGCTGAGGGACGGAATTCTGGCAGCAGCAGTTTGTTCCTTGTTTTTGTTTTTCTTTGTAATCTGATATAAAAGATCTCTGTCAGTTATCACAGTTCAGTTGTTAGTTGCACAGTTCAGTCAGAGTGTAGTTTCTCATCTTGCTTTGTGGAAGTAAGCATCTCAGCAGTACATCTTGCCTTGTGATACTAAGTGAGTTAAATAGGTACAGTTTCTCTTCAGTTAGGACAAGTACAGCGAGATTAGTTTAGTATTATTTTTTTTCTGCATCTGTGAGATTCTATTCAACTGTGTTATTTTTATATTTTCTGTGACTAAGAACTGATGTTTATTGTAACTAAATATTAAGTTTTCTATTGTATTATCCATTATTAAATATTTTATACCTTTTCATTGTGGCTGGTCTTTTAGAAAATACTTTAATATCTTGAGGGTACTTTTGCTTATTTTAGTGACACTGTGGCCACTACAAAAAGCCTTACTGCTTCGGTCACAGTTTACCATTTATATAAATATTAACTGCGGTGGTGGTGCTGCGGTAGCATTGTCGGCTCACAGTAAGACGTTGTCCTGTTCAATTCTCAGCTAAAGTGTCTTCTGTGTCGGAGACATGCGTGAATGTGCGTACCTTCATTGAAGGTTGTGCATCAGGGCTGGCAACTCAGTACGTAAAAATCTACTGCCAATCATTAGCGGACTGGAGTTCCACTGTGGCGACCTCTAACTGTGAAAAGCCGAAAGATACAACAACAACAACATAACTGGTTACCCTTTGTAAGAGCCTTATAGTATTTGACTGGTGGCAACAATCTACCTTGTAGTCTGGAAAGAAAGAACACAGCTGATGAAACTTTGTCAGCTTTCCCCAGGTGTGTGTATGTGTGTGTGTGTGTGTGTGTGTGTGTGTGTGTGTGTGTGTGTGTGTGTGTGTGTGTGTGTGTGTGTGTGTGTGTGTGTGTGTGTGTGTGTGTGTGTGTGTGCGTGTGTGTGTGTTAATAATCAGATATTCAAGTCTGTGTACGATACTTAGAACTGGGACACTGTGCTCCAAAGTGGGTCTTGTTTTGGATCCCGAGAGGCAGAAAGTCCAGTCTGAGTGGAGTGTGTTCCCTGTGTGCTCTTGGAGAAAACTGCTTGATGAGTAGAGCTGCATTTGAAATACTGCTTAAATCCATTCCTGATATTAGTGACGGTCTCTCACTGGTGTCAGTTGTGAGGATTGAAGCTTCTTGATTACTGGCTTAGGGTAAAGAGGGGCCATCACACATGGTTTCAGTTTTGTGACATTTGGTGTCAGATAACACCTAGAAGACAATTCCAGCTTTACTGATCATCTATTGGGAGAGCAATAGTGTAACTATGACAACTAAGGAAATCCTTGGTGCACCTTTTTCATTCCAGTGTGGTTTTGCTTTGGTCTACAATTCTGCCTAAATTCTACTGGTGAGGAACCAGAAGAAGCTCAGCTGTGGAAATGTCCAGACAGCTTATTAATGACAGAGTAGTTTGAGCAGTCCAAGAGATTGGTTTTCAAGTGACAGTGCACGGACAAAGACTTTTATGATTCAGATGGAGTGCATTTGAACAAACGGTGTTTTGACTTATTCAATCTCCATTTCAATTTGTCTATTACTGATTACTTCAAAAAAATGTATATTTTTGTTACATAAAGATGTCTAAGTACTTATTGTTTTTCATTTGAAAATGATACAGATGACAGGCCACTTTGGGGAGAATGGCATGTCAAACATGCCAGTGGGTGGTCATGGATTATCCTTCCTTATGTTCCTCCCTTGATACATCAGCAACCTCTTGAAGGTTGATGGATCAGGCTAATCAAAGAGTCTTCGGTTGGTGCAAGGTTTTAATGGGCTAGGACTTTATAAGTCATGTCAAAGGAGCCTTGGGCTATGCACCTGGACCTTGGACAGTAGCCAGAATGGGTTTGGTTGTGGCAACTGCAGGAGTTGTTTCACAATAGTTACAGCTGTTTATTATTCAAATACTAAATTGGCTATTGGCATAATTTTACTTATTGGTTATTTTGCATAGATAAAATGGACACAAAAGCACTCTAGTGTCAGCTTTGACTCAGCTGCAAAGGAGAATCCATTTTGCTGTATTGGAGGAGTAAAGTGTAATGGCCCCACCCATGTGCTGAGCAAGAATCTGAAATAATCCTCTCTCAGACCTTTAGTTGTTGTAGGATATCCTCTTGACTTCACTTATTCCTCCTTTTTTAGCAGACTTCTGAAAATAACCTCTCCTCAACTCACTTGTTACTTATGCATTGCTTTGTCCTACCTTATAGTTTAGATGAATAATTATGATGCCTTTACACATGAATTCTCCCTTTACCTACTTTTTATTGTTTCATCTCATTTTCTTTCAAGTCTATCATCTCTTCCTATTACTTGTACCAGGTAAATACAACTTAAACTGATTGTTCATAAACAGTTCTCAATTAATCTGGCATTCCTATATGTGAAACAAATCCATCTATGGTCACATTAAAGGATGTTTTTTCTGACATGTCACAATTATATGCACTTAAACCATGCTTATCCATACATTCATGACTAGAATAGCTAGTGAAATGCATCAGTAGACTAAAAAGCATTTACATGAAGACACTTTTTCATTTACTAAATATACGCTTCCTAGAATATTGCTAGAGAAATATTCAGTGCATAATAGATTTGATTTAGTGAAGTAGAGTTTATTGATCTCCATGAATACTAGTCTTTGAAAATTATATTGGTTTGTTTTGCTGGCTTCACCTCAACAAACATTGGAATGATAAGAAAGCAACCACAATATATATTTCTTGTTAGTTATACAATAAAGGGTCATTAAAATTCTGAAATGTGCACTCTGACTGGACACCACATCGAGCACATGTGAATAGAAAAAATTCCAGTCACTGAAGTAGTATTAAGCAGACACGTTTCTAATCACATATGCTCTTTAACTTTTTCTTTAGTTAACACATTTTATGAGGGATATGACAAAAGTATGAGATAAATCGCGCACATTATAAACCCTGGACACCTGAGAGTCATGGTTATACTGGCAGTATGACAGATCACAATATTAGTAAACATACCTCTAAACTGTTATGAGTTTTACAGAACATTCCCAAATGTACTCATGTTTTTGCCATAATACTTTTAAAAATTTACATTTTCAGATAAATCACGGAGAATTTCTGTCAGTCAGTAATGTCACACATTAGAAATTCATATTTCCAAATATTTTCAAAAATAAAAAAAATAGACAATGGAACAACTTACTGTGGAGATGATCTCTTCTCTGTCACTTCCATTACCCTGCACTGATATACTGTGTAAGCATGCATGGGTAAACACCATACACTTGTGTAGTACAACGAAAGCAACAGTGGAAGTGGAAGTATACTAAAGTCATATCATATAATAATATTATTAAAGAATGGTGATTACTTTCTTTTTTAAACAATGTCATCATGTAATAGCAATAACCCACAAATGGGCATAGGTATCTCAGGATTTATTCAAGGTTGCCTTTGTTTTATCACATGAACTTTGCCCTCATGTTCAATCCTCATCAACCATGGATCAGTCCTGTGATTTCCCACCCAGTCAGGGGTAATTGCAGAATTATTATTCCTTGAAGACACATGCTGATTGGGAAAGATAACTTCGGTGGTTATGAAGGTTGAGGCAGTCAAATGAAATAAAATGTACAATGTGATGATATATTTCTTTCAAAATACCAATCACTTCAATGGGCAAGTTACTAAGGACATATTTAATAAGCAAACTATTTTCTGTAAATCGGACTTGAGTTGTTAATTGGTTATAATTTTGTAAATCATATACAATGTCTTCAGGTATGGAGTATTTTATAATAAATTGTTTATTCTTTGTTGACCAGGTTAGTTTCATTAGGCTAGTGGTCTACTTTCATGGGAGACCCAAGGTGGCATTTAAATGACTAGGACTTACAAATATTGAATGTTTGCTTAAAAGGAATTAAAAATGTTTTCAGTCTTTCTCTTTGCATTTTTAACTGTTCCCATTGAATTTAAATGATGTTAGATTTTTACTGGTTAGCCAATTATTGCTGTTGTACATATTGTTCATTTTTACTTAGTTTGACATCTTGATCTGAAGAAGTTTGTCTATTAAATGTATGAATGCACTTAACTATATATCAGTTTGAGTAGCTTATTTCTAAGCTTTTTGGCATTTTGTTTTTCATTTAGTCGTTTTTGTGTCTCCTGCCATTAGTTATAAGTTTTTGTTACTTAGTTACTAAGAGAAGTTTGTTCAGGTCATTGGGGAACTTGTCGGGGAAGGGTTTGTGTGTTACACATCCAGACTTCCTGTTTCCGGTCCAGGCCCGGAAGCAGCCAGGAGGAACAGGGGAAAATATGTCTGAGTCAGCTTTTGCTGAAACTGGAGTGAAAGTTGTTGAAAATGTAGTTGAAAGGATAGAATCGCTACCACAAGTTTTTTTCTGATGATGTGGGTACAGAAAAAACAGTGATATTGGAGGAAAAGCAGATTGTAGCTGAAACAGAGATGGATTCAGATGAAAATTTTCATAGGAGATTGTTTAAAGGAGAGACATTTACCTCTGAAAAATGCATAATTATAGCCATCCAATCATGGGGAGGGGGTGCAGGATAGTTATTTGGAAGAAATGGTAAACCAAAGTGAGCCAAAAAATGGAGCAGCAATTTCATGGAGCAACTTCATTCAAAAATAGAAGAAAAAGGAGAAGAGACTGTGCCAGAAAAAGTTCCATTTATGCATAGACTGTTGGGGAAGGAACAGAGAAAACAGAAGAAATAAAAGAAACAAAACAGAAGTATACAGTATATGTGAACAATAAAAAAGAAGAAAGTCTGGATACATACGAGGTTTGGGACTCTGTCATAGCATCTATGGGCATCAAAGCAAAAGAGGTAAGAGCATTTATTTAATTAATAAATAGGCTTTTTTTGACTTGATATTTGAGACTAGGCAGGTCATGGAAAATATTTTGCGTGCATATGATCAAAAGAAAAATAATTATTCATGGTCAGAATATTTGGTATAAGCTTTTTACAGATAAACAAACAAACAAAAAAGAATAATGATCCAGTTTAGAATGGAAGTTGAAGCAAATGAACTGAAAGAACATTTGTTAGATATATGTAAAAAAGTAATGGACACTACAAAAATATAAGGTGAAAGTGGACTTTGAACAGACGGATGGGAATGTAGAGTAATACTGAAAATGGAAAATGATAATGTTATACATGTACCTAGTATTATTAATGTTCATAGTAATAGGGGTTTTGTGAAATACAGGGGTCAACCAAAGACTTGTTATTTTTGTGGAAAAAAATGATCATTTAATCAATTAGTGTGATAAAAATGTTATTTATGTGATAAAACAGGGCATAATGCAAAATGTGATTTTAAGGGCAAGAAATGTGGCAATACTGGTCATTCATAGCTAGAATGTGAAATGAATGTTCAAGGAAATGAAAATGAAATTTTACATGAGAAAGAGACAGAATAATGTGTTTTACAAGAATATGTACAAAAGATCTGACTGATAAAGAGGTTGTACATGAAGTTAAAGAAAGTAACAAGGAAAAAGAAACCAAGGAGACAAATGAGGAAGATACTGACTAGCATACAATATGAAATAAAAATAATTCTATAGGGAAAAGAGTTAAAGAAAGGAAAAGAAAATTCAAAAAATATAATGCTTAGAGAAAATAAGAAAGGAAAGGGATAAACATATTTTTATACCAACTGTTCTTAAAAGCTGAAAATATTAGCTTTAAATGTGAACAGTATGAAAAATCTTAAGAGGAGAATACGTATATTACAATGGTGTGCTGCAGTAGATGCACATATTATTGTTTTAGAAGCTATCAGATTATTAACAGTGGAAAAAAAACACAATCTGAAAAACTTTGGAATGGTTCAGTTCAGAACATGAAGAAAGAAACATGCTTTGGTATATGTATATTATGTCAACAAAGCATTAAAATATTAGATGTAACCATAGGGGAACTAGAACGAATTATAGCAATAGACCTGAAATGGAAAAATATGTTCATAGAATTATAGCTTCTTATGCATATGCAACAAAGAAAGATGGAGAAATGATGTTCGAAAATATTCTTGAATATGTTTGTGTAAATATGGATATTATAGTGATGGGTGATTTTATTTGCAAATCAAAAAAAAAAGAGCAGTTGTGATATTAAAATGGTTAAAGAAATTATGAGAAGTGGAAAGTTAAGTGTATGAAAGAATAACCACTGGACCTACAAAAGAATGAAATTAAGCCAAAAATTGATTATTTTTTTTATATCTGATAGTCTAAAAGTTAAAAACAAAGGAATTAAATATGCTTTATTTTCAGATCATGTGGCTATATGGGGTAAAATACAAGAAAATGAAGACTATGTTAGAACAGAAAAAGAAGTAAAGAGAATTACCGAAAAAAGATCTAAATTTAGAAGAGCAAAAATAACCCATAAAATTATAGAAAAAAATCATATGAGTATTAGAGAGTTTTATGAGAATTGGACTATTTGGTGGCATAATTTTAAAGAGAAATATAAAAAAGTATTTTAGAATCTATAAGGAAGAAAAGAAAAAGAGAAATCTCAGATATTAAGTCAAAAACATTTAGAGACTTATTAGAGAAGAAAAATTCCTTTCATGAGAAAGAAAGAAATATGTAAAATGAAAGAAATTAAAATTATATATTAATATTGGAGGAAAAGCAGATTGTAGCTGAAACAGAGGTGGATTCAGATGAAAATTTTCATAGGAGATTGTTTAAAGTAGAGACATTTACCTCTGAAAAATGCATAATTATAGCCATCCAATCATGGTGAGGGGGTGCAGGATAGTTATTTGGAAAAAATGGTAAACCAAAGTGAGCCAAAAAATGGAGCAGCAATTTCTTGGAGCAACATCATTCAAAAATAGAAGAAGAAACATTAGAAGAAGAGACTGTGCCAGAAAAAGTTCCATTTATGCATAGACAGTTGGGGAAGGAACAGAGAAAACAGAAGAAGTAAAAGAAACAAAACAGAAGTATACAGTATATGTAAACAGTAAAAAAGAAAAAAGTTTGGATACATATGAGGTTTGGGACTCATAGCATCTCTGGGCATCAAAGCAAAAGAGGTAAGAGCATTTATTTAATTAATAAATAGGCTTTTTGTGACTTGATATTTGAGACTAGGCAGGCCATGGAAAATATTTTGGGTGCATATGATCAAAAGAAAAATATTTTTCCATGGTCAGAATATTTGGTATAAGCTTTTTACAGATAAACAAACAAACAAACAAAAAAGAATAATGATCCAGTTTAGAATGGAAGTTGAAGCAAAAGAACTGAAAGAACATTTGTTAGATATATGTAAAAAAGTAATGGACACTACAAAAATATAAGGTGAAAGAGGACTTGGACAGACAGATGGGAATGTGGAGTAATACTGAAAATGGAAAATGATAATGTTATACATGTACCTAGTATTATTAATGTTCATAGTGATAGGGGTTTTGTGAAATACAGGGGTCAACCAAAGACTTGTTATTTTTGTGGGAAAAAAAATATCATTTAATCAATGAATGTGATAAAAATGTTATTTATGTGATAAAACAGGGCATAATGCAAAAGTGATTTAAGGGCAAGAAATGTGGCAATACTGGTCATTCATAGCTAGAATGTGAAATGAATGTTCAAGGAAATGAAAATGAAATTTTACATGGGAAAGAGACAGAATAATGTGTTTTACACGAATATGTGCAAAAGATCTGACTGATAAAGAGGTTGTACATGAAGTTAAAGTAACAAGGAAAAGGAAACCAAGGAGACAAATGAGGAAGATACTGACTAGCATACAATATGAAATAAAAATAATTATATAGGGAAAAGAGTTAAAGAAAGGAAAAGAGAATTCAAAAAATATAATGCTTAGAGAAAATAAGAAAGGAAAGGGATAAGCATATTTTTATACCAACTGTTCTTAAAAGCTGAAAATATTAGCTTTAAATGTGAACAGTATGAAAAATCTTAAGAGGAGAATATGTATATTACAATGGTGTGCTGCAGTAGATGCACATATTATTGCTTTAGAAGCTATCAGATTATTAACAGAGGAAAAAAACACAACCTGAAAAACTTTAGAATGGTTCAGTTCGGAACATGAAGAAAGAAACATGTTTTGGTATATGTATATTATGTCAACAAAGCATTAAAATATTAGATGTAACCATAGGAGAACTAGAACGAATTATAGCAATAGACCTGAGATGGAAAAATATGTTCATAGAATTATAGCTTCTTATGCATATGTAACAAAGAAAGATGGAGAAATGTTGTTTGAAAATATTCTTGAATATGTTTGTGTAAATATGGATATTATAGTGATGGGTGATTTTATTTGCAATTCAAGAAAAAAAGAGCAGTTGTGATATTAAAATGGTTCAAGAAATTATGAGAAGTGGAAAGTTAAGTGTATGGAAGAATAACCACTGGACCTTCAAAAGAATGAAATTAAGCCAAAAATTGATTATTTTTTTTTTATATCTGATAGTTTAAAAGTTAAAAACAAAGGAATTAAATATGCTGTATTTTCAGATCATTTGGCTATATGGGGTAAAATACAAGAAAATGAAGACTATGTTAGAATAGAAAAAGAAGTAAAGAGAATTAATGAAAAAGGATCTAAATTTAGAAGAGCAAAAATAACCCATAAAATTATAGAAAAAAATCATATGAGTATTAGAGAGTTTTATGAGAATTGGACTGTTTGGTGGCATAATTTTAAAGAGAAATATAAAAAAGTATTTTAGAATCTATAAGGAAGAAAAGAAAGAGAGAAATCTCAGATATTAAGTCAAAAAACATTTAGAGACTTATTAGAGAAGAAAAATTCCTTTCTTGAGAAAGAAAGAGAAATATGTAAAATGAAAGAAATTAAAATTAAAAACTTGTTATATAAACAAAAGTGCTGTTTACAAGGAAATAAAGAAGAGGTAGCACCATATGTCAGTAAAATAATAAAAGAAGGAAAAATGATAAGATAATTAAAAAATAAGGAAGGTAAGCACATAAAACAACAAGAAGGAATGCATGAAATAATTAAAGAATATGTATTGGAGCTATTTGTTAATAGAGAAGAAAATGTAGAACAAAATTATAAAGTCAAAAAATTAAATAATGAATATAATGTGTATTTAGAATGAAAAATAACTGAAAAATGTTGAATTAAATTCTAGAAGATATTAACATGAATTCTGCAAGAGGACTGGATGGAATTGAATATAGTATGCATAAAGAAATGAAGGGGTGGCAAAAATAGTTTTTATAAAAGTTATGAATGGTTAGAAACTGGAATTAAAGAGAAAGAGATATGTACCAGAGTTATAAAATGTATATTTAAAAAAGGAAATAAAGAGGAAATAATAATTGGAGACCTACAATATTGAATAATATGGATTATAAATGTTTTTATGAGAATAATAACAAAAAGGTTACAAAAATGGATAGAATGTATGACCAAAATGCATTTGGAAGAAAAGGAAAAGGAAGTCAAGAATTTTTATGGATAATAAGAGAAATAACTGATGATGCCATAAATAAAAATGTAGAAGCAAAGGTTATGATAGGGGATATAAGTAAAGCCTATGATAATATTCAATATAAATCATTATGGGGAATTTTGTAGGCATATAATGTAAGTGAAAAAAATATTACAAGTAACAAAATCTGCTTATGAAAGAACTTCGTGAAACTAAATTTAAATGACTGGATTGGAGAAGAAATAAAAATAGAATGTGGAATAAAGCAGGGCTGACCAGTTAGTAGTGTAATTTTCTCATTAGTTATGAATGCAATAGTGAAGGAAATTAATAAAATGTCAAGTAGCAGTGGATGCAAAATGAAGAAGGAAGTACAATTGCCAATACTGTATAATTATGAGAATGATATTGTATTCATTGTTAAAAATAAAGTATGAATGGAAGAAGTAAATGATAAATTAAGTATAAATTAAAAAAAATGGTTTAAGTATCAATAAAGAGAAAAGTAAAGGATTTGGTATTGAAGGTATGATAGGAGGTTTTGAGTTCAATGAGAAATATATAGATATATTAGGAATAATATTTGGAAGGAAATCATATAGATTTTATATAGAAAAAAGTACATTTATTGAAGACCATAGAAATAGGAAAAATTACTTCTGTTTCTAACATCTGTATGATTCCTAGAAAGTATGAAAAGGAACTAATGGTGATTATATTTTCTTTTATCTGGGGTTAGAGACTGAATCCAGTTAAGAGAGGAATTCTATATATGAGAGAAGAGCAAGAAGGTCTAGGTTTAATAAACCCAATAGTACATGCAGCATCTTTAATTTTATATAAGGTATGAAAAGGAATTAGGAAGGAAAATAAAAACTTGATAGAAATTATACTATATTATAACTGCAAAGAATTATGGGAATGAATGGAAGTTAAAAAAGAAGTAAAGACACGGTGAATGAAGGACTAAAAGAGTACCAAAACAAAATCGTGTTATGGAAAATAAAAAAAGAATATATCTGTGAAAAATAGAAATTAATTATGCTTAAATATTATAAAAGCATTTTATTGCATTGATCCATGGAAACATTTAGAAATAGGTAATAAAAACATAATGATGTGATATAACTATTAAAAGATTAAAGAATGTAATGATTTTTTATGGAGATTGTCTATTAGAAAATTTCCAGTTAAGGCAAATATACCATACAAGAAAAAGCAAGATAGAATATATAATAAATGTGGAGAGTTTTAGACTATTCATCATGTGTCTTTAAAATGTGAAATAGTTAATAATTTGTGGAAAGAGATATGTAAACATAATAGGGTGAAAAATTTGTTAAAATTTGAGCAAATAAATATGGGCATTATAGAATTTGGTTATTATGGTGCACAAAAACAGGAAGATGTGAAGAATATAGACAGAGTACTGTTTTATGTTTCCTGGACTATATGGAACAAGAGACTAAATAAAATTAAATACAATGGAAAATGGAGTTTGACAAAGATTCTGGACAGCATAGTGTTTTGGTTGTGAATAAAAGAGTGGGTGGAATGCTTAAATTGAAGTTTATAATATATGGAGATTTGTAAATAGATTTAAATAATGTAAATAATGTAAATGTATACATATGTAAACATGCAATGTATATATTAATAAAAAAACTACTCTTGGGCATAGGTGATGAAATTGAAGGTGGCACATCTGGTTTCTGTCTCTTTTCCAGGTGTGAAGGTGACCCAGAGCGACAGCAGAAATATGTAAAATGTAACCCAGTGTGCCGATAACACAAATGTTGTTGAAAGTACAAAAAAGAATATGGTGTTGGAAGAATCACTGCCAAATAGAGAAACAAATGAGGCAATAGCAGAGTGTGAGTCCTTATCAGTGGAGAAAACAAGAAGGAACAGGTCAATGTACAAGAGGAGATGAGGCTTGATTTGGAGGAGCTTTTTCAATGAAGGTTGTTCAAGGGGAGATGGAGCAGCAGGATGGATGTTTTGCTATAACCCTTCAGTCCAGTGGACTGCAGGATGATTATTTGAAACTGCCAGTAAACCAAAGTGAGCCAGAAAACAGTGCAGCAGTATCATGGAGTGATGCAATAGAGAAAATAGAAGAGGAAGGGAAAACAGCTGAATCCAGTGATAAAACATATGCATAAAGCATTAAGGAAGGGAAAGGAAGAAAAAAAATTAAAGAAATGAAGAAAAGGTGCACTGTATGAATAAGCAGTAAAAAGGACAAAGGGCTAGATAGGTATGAAGTGTGGGACACCTTGATTGCACTGTTGGGTGTAACAGCAAAGGAGGTAAGAGCATTTTTTTTTTTTTTGCTTAATGAGATATTTTGTGATTTAATATTTGAGAATGAACAATACATGGAGATCTTTACAAGAAATTATGAGCAGAAAAAGAATGTGCATCCTTGGACAAAATATGTTATGCAACCATTCTTTAGACAAACAAAAAAAAAGAATATTGGTTCAATTTAGGACTGAAGTTGAGCTTGTAGATTTAAAATTACTTTATTAGCTATTTGTAAGGAAGTATTGGACACTATGAAAGTTTACAATGGAAGAGGACTTTGGACTGGGAGAGGGAAATGTGGAGTAATATTAAAAATGGAAAATGACAATGTGTTAAATGTACCAAGTATTATTACTGTTCTTGGTAATAGGGGTTTTGTGAGACACAGAGGGCAACCAAAGGCTTGTTAATTTTGTAGTAAAGATGATCATTTAATTAATGGATGTGATAAGAAAAAATGTTATTTATGTGGTATACAGGGCATAATGCAAAAAATGTCATTTAAAATGAAAGAAATGTGGCAATACAGGATATTCATGACTAGAATGTAAAATAAATATGCATGAAAATGAAAATAAAAGTACATATGAAGAAGAACTAGAAGAAATTGTTATACAAAAACAAGTACAGGAAAATGAATTGATGTAGAGGTCATACACAAAGGTAAAAAACAGGATAAAGAAAAAGAAAAAGAAACAAATGAGACTAGTGAAGAAAAATCTGAATAGTATAAAGTAAAAGGTAAAATGAATTGTATAGAGAAAAAAGTTAGGGAAAGAAAAAGAAAATTTAAAAACATAACATTTAGAGAAAATAAAAAATGTAAATTGCAGGAACTTTGAGGTTCTTCCTCCTGGATACAATAACCTATTTAAAGATGGAATGACTAAAAAGGGTGGTAAGGTAGCAATCCTATTTAAAAACATCCTGAAAGTTAAGGATTTTGATTCTATCACATCCAACTTCAATAATGCAGAAATACTCTTCTCTAAACTAGAAACTAACCCCAATAAATTCAACCATATACTTGGATGCTACATGCTTTCAGGAAACAATATACCTACCCTGGAAAGTTTACTGCATTGGACCTCAAACTCTATGCCACAGGAAACTATCATCATGGGTGACTTCAACATTGATTGGCTATCCTGCTTCTCTCAAAACCCAACAAATTTTATCAACCTTTATGGATTTTCTCAAGTTATCCAATCCCCCAGAAAAATAGACAAAGTATCCAACAAGGAATCTACCCTTGACTAGATACTAACAAATAGGCCTACCCTCTTCTATCAGTCTGGCTGCCTCCCATACAGCCTGAGTGACCACCATCCAATCTTTCTAATACGGCTAAGGCATCATCATAACAAACAGCGTATCATCTAATAAGAAGCAAGAAACATTTTAACACCAACAGTTTCTTATCAGCTGTACTAACCTGTAACTGGACACCTTTAAAACTTCTTCCCCTAGATGATGCAGTTAAGATCTTTAACACAACCTTTTTAGACAACTTAAATACACATGCACCACCCAGAACCATTAGAACCAGGTCAAAATCTGCTCCCTGGTAAAGTAAGGAAACTAGTTCACTAGTAATAACCAGGGATAAAGCCTGGAACCACTGGCTTTCTATCAAGTCCCTAGCATCACAACAGTCATATATAGAGCTCTGGAACAAAGCTAAACATAAACAAGATAAAATTAATTACTACCAAAATATGCAAAGGAAACATTAAAAAAAAACTCAAACATTCTGGGCAGTCATTAACAATATTCTCCATCCAGGAAAATCAACCACACCCTCTCCATCAGCTAAGTAATATATTACTATTACAGGTAATTAAAGCCATCAACTTAGCCAGTGAATCTCTCTTCTTTAGATTCATATCTAATAAATGGAACACCCTGCCCCACAATATAGCATCCCAATCTTCCTTAACAAAGTTTAAATGCATGATAAAAATTAATTTGGCAAATAGGTGGCCATGTTCCTATTCCAACTCAGGTTAATTCATTGTCTATTTCCATATTCTGGTAACCACCCATACCACCTCTACCTCTTAATTAATTCCCTCTGTATTGTGCATCCTGACAGTGTGACTCTCAACTACTTGTACCCTTTCTTTTACTATATATCGACATGCTAGTGAACTTACAGTGTATATTAACTCTCTAACCAAAGTCTAACATGTAAGACTGCATTATATCTTGTATCACACTCAATACAGTTAAGTACATGAATACTATTAGGTCACCTCAGACTACTGATTACTTACATTAAAAATCACAGTTTTGTGTACATTGCATCCTTTACCTGTTATTAACTGTAACTTCTGTCATAATTCTTCATCACAATATTGTGCATTGTATGTTACATGTTGTTTTGTTTTTCTGCTTTCTTTGATATTCGGTATTTTCTAAATCATTGTTTAATTTGCCTAATTTGACACTCAAAGCTTTCTCTTCAAACTTTAATTTGTTTTGTTGATGTAAATAGTATTTGAATTTGTATTGTTCATGTAAATAGCATTTGTATTTGCATTGTATGTGAAGCTATTCTCCCCAGGCCTCCACCGAAAATGGACTTGTGCCCAGTTAGACTTTCCCGGTTAACAAATGTTAAATAAATAAATAAATAAATAATGAATAAATTAAAAGATAAGGAAGGTAAATTAATTAAAAAACAAATATGAGTATTTGAAATAATTAAATCTCATGTATTCAATTTATTTGTTAAGAAAGAAGTGAAGATAGAAAAAAGTTATGATGGAAAGAAATTAAACAAAGAAGTAATGAATATCTATAAAAAAAGAATAAATATAAACAAATTAATGAACTGTTGAAAGATATTAATACAAATTCTGCAACAGGAATAGATGGAATCAAATATAGCATGTATAAAGAAATGGAAGATTGGTAAAAAGGAATGTGTATCGGCGTGATGAATGAATGGTTAGAAACTGGGATTAAATATAACAACATATGTATTGGAGTAATAACATTTATTTTAAAAAGGGAACAGAGATGAGATAAAAAAATGGAGACTGATAACTTTAAATAACACAGACCATAAAATATTTATGAGAATAATTGTTAAAAGACTACAATGTAAAATAGAGAGTATTTGATCAAAATATATTTGGAAGAAAAGGAAAGGATAGTCAAGAATTACTATGGCTAATAAGAGAGGTAATTGATGACATTATCAATAAAAAATGGAGACAGAAGTAATGATAAGGGGTATAAAAAGCTTATGATAACATACAGCATGAATCATTATGGGGGAATTTGCAAATACAACATAAGTGAGAAAATTGTAAGTGTAATTAAATCAGTGTATGAAAAAAATATGTGAAACTAAATGGGAATGAATGGATAGGAGAAGAAATAAAAAAATTTGGACTAAGACATTGGTGATCAGCTAGTAGTATAATGTTTTCATTGCTTATGAATATAACAGTGGTTGAAATTAACAAAATATCAGGAAATGGATGGTATAAAATAGTTAAACAAGTGTAACTGCCAATAATGCTCACTTATGCAGAAGATATAGCAATAATTGCAAAGAATACACAGTAGATGGAAAGAATAAATGTAAAGTTGGGTATAATGTTGGGAAGAATTGGACTAGATATAAACAAGGAAAAAAGTAAAGGATTTGGTTTTAAAGGTGAAATAGGAGGTGTTGAATTTAATGACAGTTATATAGATGTGTTAAGGATAAAATTTGGGAAAAATTAATATGTACAGGGACAATGGTACAAAGTGATAAAAGAAATAAAGGACATATTTATGTTCTGGAAAACATAGTTTTTCATACAGAAAGACAGCATATTTAATAAATAGCATGGTATTAGGCAAAATAGAGTATGTAGCAAATGTCTGTATGATACCTGTAAAATATAAAAAGAATTAATGATGTCAATATTTTCATTCATCTGGGATTCTAGACTGGACCCGATTAAAAGAGGAACATTGTATATGAAAGAAGACCAATGAGGTTTAGGTCTAATTAATCCTATTGTACTTGCAGCATCTTTACGTTTATACAAAGTATGAAGAAGTGTTATGAAGGAAGAAAAGGATTTCATAGAAAAGATTATGTATTACAAATGTAAAGGAGTACGGGAAGGAATGCAAGTAAAGAAGATAAGTAAAAATATTAATTATGAAGAAATAAAACATAGAATAAAACTGTGTTATGGAAGATAAAAATAATGGTATATTAATATAATTAAAAATGTTTATTTTGATGATCCATGGAAAGATTTAGAAATGAATAAGAAAAAAGCTATATTAAGGAAATATGAAAACTATAAAAACATAAAGGAATGTAATGATTTTTTATGGAGACGATCCATAAGTAAACTGCCTATAAAAGCAAATATGCAGTATAACAAAAAACAAGATAAAAACTGCAATATGTGTGGTGAATTAAAAACTGCTGAATGTGTTTCTAAAATGTGGTAGAATTAAGAATTTTTGGATAAAAATATGTAAACATGATATGATTAAAAATTATTTAAAATCTGAACAGTTGAACATGGATATGATTGAATATGGATATGTGAAGTCAAGAAAAAGCAAAAAAAAATGGACAGAATTATTTTATGTTGCATGGACAATATGGAATAAGAGATCCAATGAAATTAAATATAATGGGAAATGGACTTTGGCAAAGGTACGGGTCAAATATGGTTTTGGTAGTGGGTAAAACAGTGGGGTGGATACTTAAAATGTGAAGTAAATGTATGAATATGTAAATATTTGTAAATAATGTAAATATCTAAATATGTAAATATCTATAATGTATATATGTGTTAGCAAATCCAAAACCCTACTCTTTGGTGTAGGGGGACATGTTTGAGTGTGGTACATCTATCTTCCTGTTTCCATTCCAGGTACGTAGGTGAGAACATGGCGACAAGTAGACCGCATGGAGATAGTCAGGATAATGGTATTTTGAATTTAGAAATGGTGGAAATGGTAGCAAATATTGTGGAGGTGGAGAACTCATTTAGATTGAAGGAGAAGGTGAAAGTAAAACAACTTAATGTTATGGAGAGTGCGAGAGAGGAGGAAATGGATTCGGAAACTGTTTTTCAAAAGAAGTTATTCAAGGGAGATACCAAGAACAAGCAGGGTTCTATTATTACAACCCTCCAGTCTGGAGCATTGTGGGATGGTTATCTAAAGGATCTCATCAATCAAAGTAAACTAGAGAGTGAGGTAGCAGCATCCTGGGGAGAACTGATGGAAAAAATACATGAAGAGGAGACAGCGGAGGAGGCAATAGGAAGAAAATCATACACACAGAAGGTAAACAAAAATCAGAAGAAAATCAAGGAGGAGAGGGAGACAAAGAAAAATTACATTGTGAGAATAAGCAGCAAAAAAGAAGAAGGAATGGAAAGGTATAAAGTGTGGATTCCATGACTACACTTTTGGGGTTTTACCTACAGAGGTAAGAACATTTATTCTTATTAACAGACATTTTGTGATTTATTTTTTGAAGCTGGACAAGCTGTGCCAAACGTTTTTGTAAATTATGAGGAAAAAGGGAACTAATCCATGGTCAGAATATGTGTTACAATCATTTCATAGAGAAACAAAAAAGCGAATATTTGTGCAATGTAGAACTGAAATTGAAGTAAAAGACTTAAAAGAACATTTGCTAATTGTGTGCAAAGATGTTTTGGATGCTACAAAAAATGTATGATGAAAGAGGCTTGTGGATTGGGGGATAGAAATGTGGGTTATATTAAATATGGTAAATGACAATGTTATACGTGTTCTTAGTAAAATTAAAGTATGTGGTAATTCAGATTTTGAGAAATACAGTGGACAATCCAAAACATTTTTTTTCCTGTACAAAGATGATCATTCAATAAGTGAATGTGATAAAAGAACATGTTTTATATGTGGTAAGCCAGGTCATGAAGCAAATAAATGTGAGTTGAAATGTAAGAAATGTGGTAACATAGGACAGGCTTGGCTAGAGTATGAGGAAAATGCACAGATTATAGATAAAGAAGATTACATGAGATAGTACAAGATACAGATATTAATAATAAACAAGAAAAACAAATTGATGCACAACAAAACAAAGGTATTGTAATAAATATGAAAGATAGGGAGAAAGAAAAGGAAACAGAGTCAAATGATGCAAGTCATGAAAAAATATATGAAGTGGAAGGTAGTAACAGGAAAAAAGAGTTCTATAGAAAAGAATGAAAGAAAGGAAAAGAAAGTTTAGAAGTGTAATAAAAAAGTGTAATAAATGAAAGAAAAAATTTAATAAATGAAAAATGTTTAAAAGTATTTAATTTATAAGTTGAAAATATTAGCTGTGAATGTTAGTATGAAAAAAATGTGAAAAGAAAGCTAGGGATTTTTAGAATGGTGTGCTGTATCAGGTACTAAGATTATTATATAAGAAGATATAAGATCACTGACAGAAGAAAAAAGGTTGCAAACAGAAGAATTATGGGGCGGACCAATTATCTGAAACATGGGTAAAGATGTATTTTCAGGCATATGTATATTATGTGAAGAAAACATTAAAATATTAGATGTTATTCTAGTTAAGCTAGGATGTATAATGGTTGTAGGCATAAGATGGAATACAAATGTATATAGTATGATTGCTATATATTCTTATGTTACAAAAAACTAAGAGTGGTAATGTTTAAAAATATACTTGATTGTGTCAGTGTAAATATGCATATTATATTGGTAGCTGACTGTAATTGTAACATAAGAACAGGAAAAAAGATTAGTAGTGATTTTAAAACAGTATATGAAATAATGAGAACTAGTTGTTGTTGGGTCTTTTGGTTTTTCCCAGTTAGGGGTCGCACAGTGGAACTTCTGTCCGCTAATGATTGGCAGCAGATTTTTATGTGCCGAATTGCCAGCTCTGATGCATAACCTTCAACGAAGGTATGCCCATTCATGCATGTCTCCACACAGAAGACGCTCTAGCTGAGAATCGAATGGGACAACGTCTTACTGTGAGGCATAATGAGAACTGGTAAACTGTATATATGGGGCGATAAACATTGAACTTATAAAATAAATTAAATTAAAACTGAAATTGATTAATTTCTTCTATCAGATAGTATAAAATTTACACTGAAAGGGATGAGGAAGTCAGAATGTTCTGATCATATAGCTATATTGGTAAAAGTGCATGAAAAATAATATTATACAAGAATAGGTAAAGGAATCAAAAGATTGAATGGAAGAGATTTAAAAAAAGATGATAGACAAGAGATAAATAAATTATGGAATGATCATATATGTATGAAAAGGTTTTATAAAAACTTGACAAGTTGCTGGATAAGTTTTAAAAAAAGTATAAGAACTGTTTCTTGGAAGATTTAGTGAATAATAGTAAAAAAGAAAAAGTGGAATACAAAACATAAGTGAAGTTATATTTAAAGATAAAATGTCTTTTTATGAAAAGGAAAGGAATTATATGAAACAAATCAAGAAAATATGAATAATTTGTTATATACACAAAGACATTGGGCAGGATTCACGAAGCCTCCGTGTAAGAGTTACAAGTCTTACACGGAGGCTGCAGTTAAACGGTGTGACGTCAGCATGCCATGCATATTCATGAGAGCATGCTGACTCACACCCAAGGCTAACACGGTCCATGTAAGAAAGTTGGGGGCGTGTCCGCATGGCGAGTCCTGCAAACGGACATGCCCCAGAAGAGTAACAGTCCCGAAAGTAAACCCCCACGAGAGAGTCCGTGTAAATGTCAACAAACACAACACAACACATGCCCCCACAGACTATAAACATAAAATGTAAAAATGAACATGTTATATATTTTTTTAGAAGTTTTAAAGATGTTTGCCCGTAATTGTGCTCATTTGCACGGTCGTGCCCATCGCTTAGCCACAGTTAGCAGTCAGTGGAAAAGCATATAAGATCTAAATATTCAAAGTAAGCCAAGAAGCAACAGAGATGTCGGCTGAAGAGGAGGCAGTCACGGTTCGAGCCCCCACAACATCAATTTTCATTTCTAGTGAAATAAGCACGAAACAATTCCCTGACGTATATGTACATATATAAAATTATATTTTATGTAAAATGTAATAAAATGGGCCATGTATTTTAAAGAAATGTGAGATAAAAAAAATAAAATGTCAGAAGTGCCTATAGTTGAGCTACACTCTAACAAGCTGAGTATATCTGCCCATAGGTGAGCAGTGGTTTAACAGGTGTAAAATGATTGCCCGGGGTTGAGCAGTGTTGTAACACACTGAAACTGTGTGCCCATAGCTGAGTTGAGCGTAATATGCGTGCCGACAGCCAAATGACACGTAAACCAGAGTAACCCATTTGCGTGGAGCTGCGCACCGCGCCAACAAGCTATCCGGCGGGCAACGTTGAGCAAGCTGCATCAAAACTGCCTTTACACAGACATACCTCCTAGCTTGTGTAGACAGTCAAAAAAAAAAAAAGAAAGCAATAGCCAGGCTCAAACTCAGGATACCATGCACCATAGTCAAAGTACTGAACCACTAAGCCATGACAGTTGCTCTGAGAAATGCAGTGTTAGCATATATATAGGAATGAATGGAAAGAGAAGCATGACAAAGCAGGTTTTGTGAAGCTGATACATTTCCAAAATGGCCAATCACAGATAAGTGCGGGAAAAACGGCATATATAAGCCCCATAGGTGGGAATACACAGCATAACTGATTGTGGAATCGATTTGCAGTCAGGATGGCAGGTGTAGGAGAGGGTAGTTGCTTCTGAGCACAGAGGTGGGGCATTGAGGAGTCCAAATATATGGTTTGGCTCCTCATCTATGATCATCAGGCCCAACACATGAAGGGCCAGGTCCTGTGGGGAGCATACAAGGCTGAGGCGTGGGACCGGTTGGTACATGATATCACCAGTGCCAGAGGAATACCAAGGACAGGTGAACAGGTCCATCACCACCATGCAGACCTGAAGAGACAGAAGCAGGACCAACTGAACCATTGGATCCAGGAGGCCCGGCACATGCCCAATGACCCACTACTGAGTAGGTTACATGTAATTATTTATGTAAGAAATTAACCTAGCTGATATTATGGAGATGTGTATTCCAATATTACTTCATTTATATCACAGCTGCAGGTGTCCGTTCCATGAATCGTCATGCCTATGCCGATAGGCTTGTGCGGTTGTGCCACCAGGCAGGTTAGTAATTCTCTCCCTGTAACTGTTAAAAAATATAAGTATGACAGCTTGCAAAAAAGTGCAGTGTAGTCACTTATTAATAAAAAGTGCAAGTAACAGTGTAAGAGAGATTCTGCTAATACTGTGTGATTACATAAGTGTGATGCTGCCTGTAATCCAAAAATAAAAATGAAACAAGACTGAAATAAAGATGTTCCACCTGTAATGTAATAGTACATAACCTGCAGCAGGCTGTAAATTACAGCTACATAAGCTGAGTAAAACACGTGTGAAATATATCCCCATTTAAAATCTGAAACATGACACAAGTGAGACTGTTGGAAAGGATTGTTGTAACCAAGTAAAACATGTCAATAAAGCCTAGAATTAAGTAGCATCCTGAATTGTAAAAATAAAACAAGTGAGAGTGTGAGAAAGAGGTATGAATCCACCAATAAAGTTGTAATAACTCCTGAATAAAGTATACTGCAGTCAGTACAGAATGAATTGAATGTGACAGGCACAACCAAAGAGTGAAATGTGTGCAATAAAGTACTGAAGCTGGAATGTGTGTCCCACAATTTGGATATGTTGCTGTATGTTTGCAATATGCAGATAGTATGGTTGTATGAAATACCAAACATTGACAGTTGTGTAGAGCCATATAAATCAAATGTAGCAGGATGCTGTAGCTGAACAGAGCCAGATATGAATGTGTATGAATAAAAATGCAATGTATATTAATGTAGCAGTAACATTCCCATCACCAACATGCATAAGTTTAGACATAGGAAACTGTAGTCAGACCTGTAGGGTGTATATATCTGCAGCTAGTAGAAATGTACAGCATATGTATAGGTATTTGAAGTTGTTACTGAAGTATTTCTTCACCCTACCCTATAACCACAAATAATCCATTCCACATGAAATGGGTATGTGTATTCATAATTAACTCCCCTGGACATTTGTCCTGTTGGTTCATACATATTTGCATGTACGTTGATGCATGTGCCCTGTTCATACATCCAAACCTGATGGCCTGTTGCCATCAATCAACCCTGCATGTTGTTGGATTGTTTATTGTTGTTCAAATTATGCATGTGTTATGCTTGCTGTTCAATGACTTGAATTTAAGGGTGTTTGGTTAATGGGAATACTAATGCATGCTGTTACAACTAATTGTGAATGGTATTGTACGTTACTAACCCAAACTGTCATAAAATAATGCAAAACATAGGACGACAGGGAAGGCGGGTTCCAGCAGACCCACCTCTCCCACCTCAGCTGGCAAGTGCACCTGGCAGTAGTGCCCAGGCCGGACCCTCCTCCGGTGGCCCTGTGCCACCTGTGGGTGGAAGTGCTGCAGGGGATGGGGCTCATCCCCCCTCTGCAAGTGTGGCCGGAGGAAAACATCCACTCACCCTCAGTAGTGTCCGGACTGTGGTGCGTAGGGAGATCAGGTATTCTGTGCTTGGGCCCTTACGCCAGCCTAAGGCACGGGTGGCACAAATAATGGGCATGCCTGCTGTCCATCCTACACAGCCCCCAGCACAGCCCCATCCTGGGCAGTGAAGGCACAGTGGCAACTGCCCATGGGTGGGGATCTCAGTTCCACTGTTGCCATCTGTGGGCTCATGGGCTCGAGATATCCAAACATCCATCCCCGTCAATTGTGTATCCCCCCTACATGTGTCATACACCACCCCTGTATGCATCTTGTTTGTCTTGTCTGTTAACCTCCCCTACCTACCTCCCCAGCTATACCTACTTCCTGTACCTGACATTCCACTCTCACCTGAAAAAAAAAAGGGCACTCTGTACCCACAAAAAAATTACGCCCCATACATAGCTGCCCATTTTGCACACATGTCTGCTGGACATGTAAACTGGCAATTACAATTGGCTGTACAACAAATATTGTTTTCCTCACCTCTCTCTCAGGGGTGGAAGGTTTCAAATTTCACACCAAATTACAAACCTATGCACAGCTGTTGCTAATAAAGAAATGGGCAGCTATGGGCCTTTCCTACATCCCTCCTGCAAATCCCGAGCTTGTTTTCCTACTGTCCTACCCTCTTTGTGCCCCCTTTTTCACCACTTTCCTATCTCCCCATTTTCTTTTCTTTCAAAGAAATTTGCGCGGGTTTGTGCGAGAGTAAGCACTTTTAAGCAGTAGTAAGCGGGTGTGCGCTTGTGTGCGCTTAGCTAAGCGTGTGTGCATGAAGGTAATTGACAATGCGCATGCGTGATCTCCGCGCAAACCAGCGCTAACCCGCTTACAACTGTTTAAAAGTGCCTTAGTCACTCTGAATGACAAGGCCTGTAGTTTGCTCAGCAGCAAAATAAAATTCCTCTGTCAGTCTCGAATCCAGGACCTTGGAAACACTAGTCTGCATGACTTACCACTACGCCATAACTGCTATACAAGAACATTGTGCTGAAAGAAATATATCATGAAATAGTAGGAATTAATGTAAAGGGAATATAGCAAGTCTAGTACACAAAGCATGTTGTGTATATTTACTGTCAAATCTAGTGGATTTGTAAAATATTACTGTGTGAAGAGAAACAGCCATGCTAGTTGGTAACTAGTAGGTAATAATGTCACAGTAGCATCTGGCAAGCCACACACAAACTCAGAGCAGGATAAAGACTGCCATAGTTGAATAGTTAAGAGCCCAGACATAGCAACTGTGACTGAGTTACAGGGATGTCCCTGATTTGAAAACAAATGTCAACTGTGCCCTATTGACACCCTGTGAAATGTACTAACAGTAGGCAGAAAGGTGTTACAACACATGCAATGGTAAATATGAATTACTGAAAGTATGCACCACTTGCACGTCACAAATGGTGTAGTAATACATATGCTCAAAATAACCCACAGTCACAACTGCAGAATATCAGAATATTTCATGGGTGTGTCCCACTGATATGTACCATTCCATGAGGCTGATAAAAGATGCACCTGAGAGTATCTGACGCCTGCTCAGCAGCATGATCAAATACCCTTCTAAGTGTCAAGGCCCACACCATGGCCAGACCACACTGCATGCAGTACCACCCTACCACAACAAACACATAGGGAATTGCTGCTCAAACAGATATAGCAAGCATTACAAGCTGTGAATGTAAATGGAAAATAGGAAAGCCATAGCAACACATTACAGGAAAGACACCTAGCAGGCATAAAAGGAGTGAATGTAAAGGTCAAATATTGAAGCCATAGCAACAGATTGCAAGAGCCACTGCTATATACCAGTTACACCACAATTCCCACAAGAAAGCACACACACCCATATACACAGTATTATTAGTCGTAGGTGTCAGTTTACATACACACTGAGAAGAGGAAACTGGAGGAAGGAATACTCAGGTTACAGTACAACATGCATTGCAGTGTCTACAACACAGCCTGAAATATGAGAGACATACCAACCCTTACACTCACAGAACAGTGTCCACAGCATACCAGCATGGTCCCCACAATGATAATCTGAAAGGGCTACGCCTACCTAACAAACCTTTTTATAGCACTGTTCTGAAATCACAGTAAGAACTGCAATCACTACACAACAGGCTGCATGCAATTAGTAAATGCTGGCTAGCAATTGATGCAGAGGCCATCACATGGACATGTGCAGATACCTACAAAAGCATCCTGTACTCCCAGTCCACACATGCAATACTTTCATTGCACCCTCTGGAAGTAGAGACAGAGAGAGAGATAAAGAGAAAGAGAAAAAGAAAGAGAAAGAGGAAAGAAAGAAAAAAAAATCTAACAACAAAACAAACAAGTTGACAGCAGGCCAACTATCAGAAAGCCAACGCAAACAGCTGTAACAAACACAGGTAATGTAAAGTACTAATATAATAGTCTACATACTGTGAACCCTCCATATGTGTTATTGGTCTGTATCTATGTATATGAAGATGTGCATAGGGCAGGGGACATACTGCAACTGTCACTGAAGGCTGTACATACATATGTATGTGAAGGTAGCTATGTGCACATATCAATGTAGGTTGTAGTGCAATGTACAATATAGGTTGTACAGTAATGGATGTTCATCAGTACGTTAGTATGTGTATACATTTGTGTAAATAAAAAGGATTATATATATATATATATCATGTGTATACGTATGTATATCGAGATATGTATGTATATATATATATATATATATATATATATATATATATATATATATATATATATATATATATATATATATGCATATATGTATACATAGAGAGAGAGGGACGTAGAAATACATAGACATATATAGTTTCATAGTTTTGTACTAAGCTATCTGCCCTGGGGCATTTATAAGCCTAGCCATAGTGATGTGGCTTTCGCCACCCCATGTAATGGTACAAAAGTGTACAGAATAGATTTAGAATACTGTGCCTCTGTCTAGTAGTGACACAGATATGACCCCTGGGATAAACCTACGATCTCCCATCCACCTGTCAAGATTTCTCTTGAAGAGATTTAGTGAGGGGCTCTGCCTATCATGAACTGGGATTCTGTTCCAGAGTATGGGAAGGCTCTGAGTTATGAATCTGTCCCTCCAGCATGTCCTATTCATATTTGTGCTGAAGTTTAAATCTTTAGCTCTTGTGGTTGATGGATTTGGATTTTATGAGGTGGAGCATGTCCATCAATTCCTGATTGGACATGGCCTTGTACGTCAGGCACAGATCACCTCTACATAGGCGGTATGCTACTGAATAGAGCTGGAGTTTCTTTAGTCTGGCAGCATATGACATATGTTGGAGACCCTTGATCCTTCTTGGTGAGGTACTTTTGGGGTCTCTCTAGCTGTTGCAAGTGCCGGGTGAGGTACATACCAAATGGGGCATTGTACTCAATCATGGGCCTGATAAGGGAGGAGTATAGGGGTACAATGACCTCCTTTGATCTGGATGTGAATCCCTTTATGATAAGGTGGGCAAGGTAGAAAGTCTTTCTAACCACTTTGGCAATGTGAATGTCAAATGAGAGGTCACTATCGACTTGGGTCCCCAGGTCTCTGATTACTTTTTCTGTACTCAGTGGGTTACTGACTATGTGATAATTTGTGGGTACTTCGTTATTCCCAAAGGGGATGACTATACATTTTTTGGCATCTAGTTTAAGGCCATGACTCCGGCACCAGTTGTCCGTTTCAGTGAGGCCTTTCTGTAGGATGTATGTGTCAGCTGGTGTATCGACTATGGTGCCTAGTTTGCAGTCATCTGTGAACTTTGTCAGCCACAACCCTCCCATGTTTGCTTTCACATAGGAGAAATAAATGCCGAACAAGAGGGGTCCCAGGACAGAGCCCTGTGGGACACCACTTGTGACTGGCTTTGAGTCTGACATGGCTCCAGTGACTTTGACTTTATGGGTTCTATCCTTTAGCCAGTTTGCAACCTATCTTGTGACATATGGATTTTCATTTCAGCTGTTGAGCTTGTCTATGATGCCAGAGTGAGGTATTGTGTCAAAAGCTTTAGCCAAGTCCAGGTAGGCTGTATGGACTGCTTTGCCCTCGTCAATGGCTCTAATGACTGCTTTGAAAAAGTCAACCAGGTTCAAAAGGCAGGATCTGCCCTTTACAAAGCCGAACTGGGTGGGATCAAGTGTCTGTAAGTCCCCAATGTCTGTTTATGAGTTCCATAATGATTCTTTCCATAGCTTTGCAGACCAGGCTGGTTAAGCTTATGAAGCAGTAGTTACCAGGGTCTGTAGAGGTACCTCCTTTGTGGAGTGGGACTACTGTTGCTGTACGCCAGTGTTCAGGTACATATCCTGTAGTAAGGCTATGGTTAAATAACATTTTTATGTGCAGGTTTAGCTCCTCTTGGAGTTCACATAGCACGCAACCCGGGATACCGTCAGGTCCCATTGATTCTGTGTTCTTAGCTTTGCTGAGGGTGGTTCTCACCTGGACATCTGAGATGACAGGGAGGTTACATTCAGCTGGGATAAGTATTTCTTCTTTTGGGGGTGAGGGAGGGGAGAAATTTGCACTGAACCTGTCTGCCAGAATGTTGGCAATATCTGTGGGTTCAGTGTATTTTTTGTCATTGTGAACTAACTCTGAACATATCTGAGGATTTCTGCCAGGTTTCTAACATAGCAGATGAAGGCCTTGTGGTTATCTTTAGTGTCCATAGCGATTTTTCTCTCAAAGATGGCCTTGGATGTTTTTATGAGAGAACGTAGCTTTCTACTAGTGCTGATCAGCGATGCCTTCTCTTTATGGGATTTTGCTCTGTCATGCAGTGGCTTCCTTCCTTTGTTATACTATTTGTTTATGGCTGGGGTCCACCAGACAGGACGCCTGCCCTTGGTGGAGAGGGTCTTGGTTTTAGTTGGAATTGCATGATCCATGCATTCTTGGAGATGTCCGTAGAAAGCATTTGTGAAGGATTCTGCATTGTGGGATGTGGTTTCCACTGGCCCAGTGGGCTTAAAGGATACCATCTCAGTTTTAAGAAGTGTAAAGTCGGCTTTTGAGAAGGTTTTCACTGTAGTCTTTTGTGTTGTGGGTAGATGTGGGATATGTATATCCAGGGTGATTAGTTTGTGGTCAGATCTCACTAGTGAGGGGTATACTTCCAGTGTGGAGCACATTAGACCTGATCATCACAGACATGGGGACAGTTTATTATCTCCCCTTGTGGGAGAGGTGACTAGCTGTTCCATTGCATTTGAATTTATGAATTCCAGGAACCTTTGGGCTAGGGTGTTTGGGCTAGAATAATGCATCCAGTCTATGTTAGGGTAGTTGAAATCTCCCAATATGATGGTGTTTGGTGAGACATTCATATCCTCCAATGTCTTCAGGAAGGCTGAATGGGGTGCCTGAGATTGGGAGGGTGGTCTGTAACATGCTACCAGTTGTATATCAGTTTTGCCTACGGTTAGTTGCACCTGGATGGTCTCTGATGCTTCATGTGTTGCCACTAACCTGGAGGTGTGGGTGTCCTTGATGAATATGGACACTCCCCCTCCCTTTTTGGATTGGCCCAAGTTTTGGGGCCGAAAAGCATGATACGAGGTATAGCCTGGTAGCGCTGGGGTGCTCTCAGGAGCCCTAAACCAGGTTTCAGTTACTGCACAGACATTGAGATTGATAGAATATGTATGTACAGATATATGTAATACACACATACATAAATAGATATATGTAGATACATATACATATACAGATAGATCTGACTGTCTACAGATATGTCTGTATATGATCATCTCTCTCTTTCTGTCCCACCCCCTCTCACTCTCTCTCTCCCTCTGTCTCTCTCTCTCTTTCCCCCTCTCTCTCCCCATAGCTATATATATATATATATATATATATATATATATATATATATATATATATATATATATATATATATATATATATATGTGTGAAGGTATATATATACATATACTGAGTGAGACACATGTGTGCAGATGTATTGCAACAGGTGCCTGGTGACAAAGGCATGGAGTGAACACCAGTGTGGATACTGGAGTGCCATACCCCATTCCAAAACACTGACACCAGTAACCACCACATATGTGCATGCCTGCCCACCACTGCATGTGTCGGGGGGGGGGGACAGGGGCAACAAGTGTACAATAGGCTCCCCATTGATATACACAGTGGCACACTAGTCCTGTAATACCTGTACATGGTATGTGTCAGCGGACATTGTGTGTCAGCTATGGACATGTAGGTCACTGTACCCATCTACACCCTACAATGTCCTACATGGTATGTACCTCCCTTGACAGCTACAGATATGGAGAAGGACACAGTCATATGTACGTAACTGTGTCAATGCACTCAAACACATTACCTATGCAGAGTGACTGACAAGACCACAGAGCACAACCAGACTACCTACATAGAGGTTACCACTGCTAGATATACATAGGTAAGTCACACCCATGACAGTTGTCCAACAACCATGATAACAACTCAACATCCACAACCAATATTGCCTATGTCTGTCGTCCTTGTCACTGCAGTAAAGAGCACATGGTGGAGGTATAGGTCCCTACCCACAGATAAGACATACCCTGGAGTAAACCACAGAGCATTAAGAAGCAAGGCTCCTCATGAGTAGATGTCAGACATACCCCTGCTGAATGTTATGCAGATAGGTAATATGCCATATGAGTCACCCTGTGTAACTGTTTGACAGGAGCAGGTGCGATCACATCACATGTGTCACAAGGGGCAGGGTAGCATAACAGTATGCTGCTGTAGGCCCAGGGCCAATAGCATACTACCTATCTAAGACACAATGCACACCCACGAACCCATTGCAAACCAAATATGTGAGGTAGAATTAGTGTACCAGTGACTGGGTGCATGTCATGTACTGGTGTGATTGCTCACCATGACTGTCTGTCATGGTAGTGTGTGTCCTTGTTGTGAGGCCAGAGACAGATGTGTGAGGTATTGTGATCCAAACATACTACATTGCCATATGTTGTGCTGTGTTACCCTGTATGTGACTGTGGTGTAGGTAGGGTTATGGCAATTAAGAGTAGTGTGCATTACCAGTAAAATATGAAACGTGCATTGCATGCAGTGCATGGGTTGATAATGTTCCCCATACAGTTCCTTGAAACAAACCCCCAGTGTGAGGTTGTGCATTGGACCTGAACCAGTGTGCTGACTGCTGGAGTACACTAGTCTGTCGTATGGAGTGTGGCAGGTACTGTTGCACAATTGTCGGCTGAGCACTGATATCTGGGCATTTACATGTGTATCCTCCAATAGACAGACAGATGCTATATATGGGGGTTATTATGTGTATTATGTGTGCCATATTTTGCTGACATATATTGCTGACATTTTTCTTTTCTGTTTCAGGGCTATGGTTCACCAGTTAAACCCTGTGTACTCCACTGCGGAGGATGAGGAGATACACCAGAGCCTGGTGCGGGATTTTGCAATACTCTTTTCCCACACCAGCCAGAACCAGCAGGAGAGGGCTGCACTGTGGCAAGACCTGGTCCGTCGGGTAAATGACATAGGCACACATAACCGGACATATGAGCAGGTATGCCATCACTGCAGTGATTTAATTAGAAATGTCCATCAGCGTGCATCGGATATCCACAGGCAACAGCTTGCCACAGGTGGTGGGGCGGCTATACATCCCCCCTCACCAGAATGGAGAGACTACTCATACGTGTTGTGGCTCCAGCCCAACAGCAACAACAGCAGCAGCATACATGCATAATGATGGAGGCTGGAGCCACCCAGCAGCAGGACTCGAAGCGTGCAGGTAACATGCCATATGTATAGTTGACTGTTCTGTACACTGTTAGTTTATGCATGCATGAGGTGTGTCCTTGGTTTGTAGCTGTTATCTTGGTAATTATTGTGCAAGAGTGATATTCTCAATATCAGCAGTAGACATGTGGAAGCCAACTGTTGTACTGCTGAACTGTATCATACTCACAGTATCAATGGCACAGTTGTGCCCACTGACAATAAATGTCTCATTTCTGCAGGTCCCACTGGTGTAACAGCAAGGCAGCCTATCCATGCTGGTGAGTGTGTAATAACAATACCTTCAATACTCTTGATACTAATAGTAATAATAGGCTGAAGCAGTAGTGCTATGTGTTTGATTGCAGGTGTGTTTGTGTCTGTGTGGTGATATCCCATATACTGAGGAGTGTGCATGCATGCATGTGTGCATGTGTTCCTGTGTGCATGTGTTCCTGTGTGCATGTGTGCCTGTGTGCATGTGCGCATGTGTGCATGTGTGCATGCGCTCATGTGTGCATGTGTGCAAGTGTGCATGTGCACCCGCGTGCATGTGCGCATGAGTGCATGTGTGCATGTGTGCAAGTGTGCATGTGCATGTGTGCATGTGTTCATGTGTGCATATGCACCTGTGTGCCTGTGTGCATGTGTGCCTGTGTGTATCAGTGGTGACATTGTGTACACATTGTAAACTGTGTTTCCTGTCTTACTCCCACAGGTTCTGGTGCTGCTCTGGTGTTGTGCAGCAGGGAAATTGAATTAGCTGCCATGGCTAGTGATAATGACGATACCTGTGTAATGGCACAGGGAGGTGTACCAGGGTCCGTCGTTGGTCAGTCAGTTGACAGTACACAGCTGTCGACCCCATCAATGCGCACAGTCATCCTGTCAACACATCCTTTGTCATCAATGTCCCTAGGTGATGGACAGGATACAGTGGGCATTGACCAGGGTAATGTGGTATCGGTGGCACATGCATCCCCACACAGCAGCCATGGCCAGGGTCCTGACATGGTACCACACAGGCAGATGTCCAGGGGTTCTCGTGGGAGCATCCGTGGGCGTACTGCCTCTGTCAGACATGCCCACAGAGGTCTTTCAACCTCAGCTATGTTTCGGGCTGTAATGCAGGCACAGTCACGTATGGAAGGTACACCAGACAGGGTCTGAGGGAGCTGAGAGCATGTCGCACAGCTATGAATGACAGTATGCATGATGTTTTGGCTGCCATCCTAATTTCAATGAGGTCATTGACAGACGTTGGGGGGACACATTAGATCTGATCCACAACTACATGTCCATGAGCCAGGGCAATGGTGGACAGTTGAGACGTGGGCGTATGCTAGCAACAGCAGCAGCTGGCAGCCGTTGCGGACAACAACAGGCCCACGGCTGCTCCCATAGTGCCAGCAGCAGCCCCAGCAATGCTGGGTCTGTGCTGTCATCAGACCACCCCAGGAGACCACGTGCACATGGCTCTGGACAGTCCCAACAGGGACCTGTCTCCAGTCACCAACCACCTGCTTCTGATGACAGTACCCAGTCTGGCTTAGTACCTGATATGGTCCGTAGCACCCCTGCCAGGCACAGGTACCATGTCCATGGCCAGAGACAGTGATCTGTATGACCTGGCAGGTACAGTCTTTGGCTGTCCACAAACACCTGTATATGGCAGCCATGAGGTGGAACTGTGTGCATGCATACACACATGCGAATTGATAACACCTAGGGCTACCACATACAAGCACACACTGCATCAACATTGCCCCATCTTGTACTGCTGTCCCTCACCAACACACACACACAGACATGTCAATTGGTTGTATCAGTGGCAGACTCAGGCATACCAAGTACACACCCTGTGCATATGATGAAACTGTGCCACCTCCTGCAATCTGTAACATTGGTGCAGGAACAGGTTAACATGGTGCTGATGCACAGGGTGACTACATAGAAGTGTAGTAATAGTATCATGTTGTCAACAGTACAGTGTAATTATATCATTGTGGGTGCATCCCAGCATGCCTGATGCAGTTACAGTATGAATGTAATTGTATTGTTTTGTACACCCATAGTAATTACCATAGTGTAATGTCTGCACATCTTTGCATACTGGTGGTGAGGCTGTCAACAGAAGGCCACCTACATAGGTAGCACAGGGGATAAGAAAATGTTAGTATTGATACTAAATGATGGACATGTCAACTGCAAGTTGCATGCTGTCCACACTCGACTCTGCAATGAGGATGTTTGAAGATGTTGATATCTGTGCAGTAATACACAACAGGTTCAAGACTCACAAGAGCACCCTAGCACTACAAGGTCACACCTCATACCATGCATGACAGCCCCAAAACACAGAACTAACTATGACAGGAGGGAGAGTCTCCATACATGTCAAGGATACTGTGGTGCCGGAACAGGTAGCATACATCCTACTAACTGGAACTGCTGAGTGAGGGCTCTGTGTCTGTTATTCGAAATGTGTATTACTTCTGGTATGAGCACTTGGGTTTCAGGCCTGTTATTCTACATTACGAAGGTACATGGTCTGTACACTTGTGGGAGGTGGGACTGGACACAGCCTGTCTGACCTGTGAATTTCTGGGTACAGGCTTATAGTGCCTGCATATATGCACTGTTACCTACTGGAAGTCGTACACCTTGTTTGTTGTAGCATAGTCTAGATCCAGGCCTGCTGACTGTAGCTTTGTTTGTATGCATGTTTGCTTGTTATGTCCCTGAAACACTGATTCCACCTGCAATGCAGATTTACAGCGCATGTGTGGATCCCTAGTGACATCTGTATTGCTTACTGTACTGATGTCCATGTCTCACTTGATATGCCATCACTAACAAATCAGGAACACTACACCCTCACATACTCACCTTGAGTACCTTGTTCACCATTGGCCCTATGTGTTGTTAATTATTATGGGATTCACAATACTATGGTAGCATGTGCAAAGGTCACTTGTCAATCTCCTCTCTGGTCCAGTTGGTGAATCTGTGAGCCATGTGGCAATGTTACAGCTACCTCATGTACACAGACAACCCTCTCCCCTTCCCATAAACTTACAACACATGTGAGAGATGCAACCACATAGCCAAACTGGGGGCTAAGCTCTCTTAACTCAGTACTGGCATACCCTGTCAGGTGGAGTGGGGTACTACAGTGAATACAATACCAGTCTCACATAGACCTGCCACGATAGCAATCCAAACACAGAAACACACAGGAACATTCTTGGAGTCTCAGAATAGCATCCTTCCTGAACATCAGACACCTGCGAAGCAGACACACAAGCAAACATTACACCAGAACAGAGCATGTGCAACACATAGCTCACAAATCCTGTGTGCCAAACAGTCACAGCCCATACAGCTTAACAACACACCTGCTACAGTTGTAATAGGTACCTCTATTGTCAGGTACACTGACGTCCTGCTCACCAGGCTGAACAGTGAGAAGGTCATGGTGAGATGCCCATCGGGCACTATGATCCACCACATAACACAGGCATACAGGTCACTCCAAGGCATGTACAAATAAGACTCAGTCATTGTCCGTGCTAGTGTGAATGACCTGTGACGTACCTCCCTGGTCTACATGATAGGGGACATAGAGGGGCTCTCTGAGCATGTGGCACAGGCTGGTATGACCCTGACCTTGAGTAGCATCTTACCCTCACCAAGAATGTTGCCACAATATGTAGATAGGATGATCAATTTCTACAATTGCCTTATGTTTCGGTGACATCCAAAGGGGATCCAATGCCTGTCAGCGTGGGATTACATGCTAGACAAGCCACGTTGCTTTCCTAGGGACAGCTTGCACCTGTCACCCATGGGCCGTTGTATATTGGCAAAGGATCTTGTTACACACATAGTGCCTTTTTATGCAAGGCTCAAATTACATAGCCACCTACACAGGTATCACACGGGATAGGACACTAATAGTAATGCTACTCAACGCCAGCAGTGTAAACCTCAAGATGCATGCAGTGGAAACTGTCCTTAGCATGGAGAACAGAAATATCCATGCAGTACAGAATCATGGTACAAGGCTCCCAGGTGCACCCCGTCACTGCCAGGTCATGCCTCATACCATGCTTGCCGTCCTCTAAACATGCACCAAACCAGAACAGGGGGGATGTATCCAAAGGCACCACAGATATACACACCTCCAGGTTGGTGGCACAGCACAAAGCATCAGAGCCTATCCATGTGCAACTAACAGTGGGTTAGGCTGCCTTCAGGTTCATAGCCTGGCACACACCACACTCCCATACCCAGGAAACCCACTTGGCCTTCCTGACAACACTGGGAATATGACGGTCTCTACAAACACCATTATATGGGTGGACTGCAACTACCCAAACATAGCGTGTGAGCATTACCCTAGCTCCAAGACCCTAGCTGAAAGGTTTCTAGCATTTATTCACTGAATTGCTATGGAACAACTTGTTACCACTCCCACAAGAGGTGAAAACATGCTGCACCTGTTCATCAACAACATGTGGACTATATACTCCAGACCAGACGTGTATCCCTCGCTGGTAGGATGACACCATATACAACTCACACTGTATATTCACATACCACATGCAGTCCCTGTGCAGAACACCACAGTCATACAGTTGTCTAATGCAAATTCCATGTATTCACATGAGGCAGGCTTCATACATGGGAACTATTGAAGGTCACAGGTACATATGTGTATGTGGCACACACATACATCATGTGTGCATTGACATTACTGATATAATCTATGTCGTGCAATATTGGGAACAACACCCCACACACATGGACAAACTGTGTGACAAAAACACACATGGCTTTTGTAGGATACAAACCCCTACCTAACTGTGTTACAACACTTGTGAGAGATGCAGTAGCATAGCACGCTATTTGCATTACTGGGAGGCTTGCTTTCTCCTGCTGTATGTATAGGGTGCTGACATCATCAGTGTTTAGACAGTGGAATATGCAGCATGTGGTGTGTTGTACTAGTTGCCAAAAGGGACATTTCTCTTACACATAGAATTGCACACAGACTACCCCCCACCCATATTTATACACACACACTGAGCACTTGCAGGATTCAAACCCCTACCTAACTATGTTATGAAACTTGTGAGAGACGCAGTAGCAGAGTGCACTATTTGCATTATTGGGAGGCTTGTTTTCCCCTGCTGTACTTATAGGGTGCTGACATCATCAGTGCTTAGACAGTGGAATATGCAGCATGTGGTGTGTTGTACTAGTTGCCAAAAGGGACATTTCTCTTACACATAGAATTGCACACTCACACTACTCCCCCCCCCCCTCAGAGTCACACACACACAGTGAGCACTTGCAGGATTCAAACCCCTACCTAACTAAATTATGACACTTGTGAGAGACGCAGTAGCTGAGATCACTATTCAATTACTGGGTATCAGTTGTGCTCCTGACATATGTATAGTGTGCTGACATCATTATTTATGAAGTGGTATGTACATCTGTTACTATCCATCAGTAAGGGGGAGAGCATATATATGCATTAACTTTGCAGAGGCACAGTGGCCTACTGTACTGCGGAGGCAGACGCCAAATACACTGTGGATAGCCTTCTGTATTCCCTAGGGACAACAGCCTAGTATTGCACTCTATGGCCATATGTTTACCTGTCAGATGCAAGTATCTGTTGCTCATATACTGTTTGTGGGTCTTTATTGCCATAGCTTTCCCTATCTCTATGAACAACTTGTGTACTGTGGCAGATGTTTGCATATGAGTGGTATCCAGTACTTTAATTATGTCTCTGTTGTAATTTCACTGTGTGCACTGGGCAGATTTCTGTATTGTGGGAGGTTCTTGTGTTAACACATACAAATGCCAGATATGTGTGTGCAACTGCTGAACTGTGACATGGCCTAAGTGTGTGAGCATGCCCAGTTCACAGTTTCTATGGCTTCTTGACTGACACCTCTCATTTATCTAAGTGTGCGAGCATGCCCAGTGTGAACGTTCCATATGTTGGAATCTGTGGTCCACCACATTTGTGTTTGTGTGTGGACTTCATCTATATTTCACATGTACAGTTGAGTGTTGGACATCATGTTGTGTTCTTACTGCCCAACTGCTTTGTATCTGAACCTAACAGGCATTATGCTGTGCCTGCAGGGTTGCCATGGGATAGTTTGCATACAGTTGTCAACATCCTTTCATACTGACCATACAGTGTATTGTCGTATAGTGTACTGGTTCAGTACTTCCACTGTGGTGGACAGTATCATCGGTTTCAGTCCTATCACTGCTTGCAATATTTATAGTGAGCACACCAGACTGGTTGAGGGCCAGTTGTGCAGATATGTCCATGTTGCATTTTGTTCAGATATGGACAACATAGAACAAGATTGTCTGACATTGTTAATGTATTCCACAACTTGTGTGGACAGTGACAAACAATGGCCATGTGCCCTAGGCCATTTGTAATGCTAGTCAGAGAGTGTTTGTCCTTCAACACACATATTTACTCGTGTTTGCCATGACATATGTCAAGGTTAGTGTGCTGTGCCTCTGTCTACCCGTGACATACAGGTGATATCCAGGGTACACCTAACATCTCCCATCCAGTCATCATGATTCCTCTGGATGACTGGCAATGAGGGACTCCCTGGATAATCTGTACTGGGAGTTTAGTCATGAGTAGAGTGAGCTTCTGGGTTATGGACCAATCGGTACAGCATGTCCTGTTTATGTCTGTGCTGGGGTTCAGGCCTGTCATCTGCATAGGTCACCAGCATTCAGATTTTTCATGGTGCCATATGTCCATTGATTCCAGCTTGGTCATGGCTTTATACATCAGGCACAGATCACCTCCAGCCAGGCAGTATGGCACTGTGTGGAGCTGCAGTTTGTTTAATCAGGCAACACATGGCATCTGTTACAGCTCTGAGATCCTCCTGGTGGGGTATTTGTGGGGTCTTTCCAGTTGATGCAGGTGTCTGCTAAGGTACATCCCACAAGGGCCATTGTACACAATTGTGAGGCTGCTGATGGATGACTGGGGAGGCACAATGACCTACCCTGACCTAGCTGTGCTTACCTTCATGATTAGGTGGGTATATGGTATGTTTCTGTAACCACTACAGACACATGGTTGTCACATGCAGGATATCTATCACCTTGTGTCCCCAGGTCTCTTATTGCTCCTGATGTACTTAATGGGTTAACACCTTATGTGGTAATTTGTGGCCACGTACTGTGTTTCCACAGGGGATGACTATACACTATTCTGCATTTAGCTTGTTGACATGGCTGTGGCACCACTTATCTGTTTCTATGTGTGCCTTTTGTAGGATGCTTGTGTCAGCTGGAGGGTCCGATATGGTGGGCAGTTTCTAGTCATCTGCGAACCTGTTCAGACAGAGTCTTTCCATGTTGGCCTGTACCTATGTGACATATATAGCATACAAGTGAGGTCCAAGGACCGTGCCTTGTGGGATGCCAGTTGTACCTGGTTTGTAGTCTGACACGGCTGCAGCATGTCTGACCAGGTCAGTTCTGTCCTTGAGCTGGTTTGCAACCCATCTACTTGGATAGGGGTTTATAGTTAGGCTGGTGATCTTATCTGTACTGAACAACTGGGGTATTGTATGGAAGGGTTTAGCAAGGTCCAGATAGGCAGTGTGAACCACATTCCCCTCATCAATGGCCTTGGTGCATGTTTCACATGAGAGTCAGACATGTTTAAGGGGCAGGATTTGCCCAATGAAAGCCACACTGGGTAGGGTCCAATGTCTGTAGGTACCCATTCTCGTTATTCCTGGGACCCATGATCATCCTCTCCATTACTTTGCCAACCAAGATAGTCAGGGTTGAGGGGTTATAATTTGCAGTATCCATTCAGGCACCACCTTTGTGGTGAGGGACCACTGTTGCTGTACATTGCTCTTTGGGTACATATCCTGTGGTAAGACTGTGAGTGCGCAGTAGTGCTATTTGGTGTTCCATTCTTCTTACAGTACTTGTTGGACACAACCCAGGACACCATCTGGTACCATTGATGCTGTGTGGTGTGCTTTGTAGATGCTGGCTGTTACCTCAGCATCTGCAATGTCAGGGGGCCAGCACTCTGCTGGGATAAATATTTGGCAGTTTGGTGCTGGTGGGGAGTTTGCAAAGAATCTGTTAGGTTGGATGTTGGCAATATGTGTGGGTTTGGTGTATTGTTTGTGATATTTGAGTACTGCAGAGCATATCTGTGGATTATCACCACGGTTCCTACCATCAGTTAGGACAGCTGTGTGATTATCCTTTGTGTCCTGCACAATTTGTATCATCATAGGTTCATAGGTTCATACTAGGCTATCTGCCCTGGCCATGTTTGAGCATAGACAGACTGTGTGTGGCTTTTGACACCCATTGCAATGTGCATATTATGCCCATTTTGGTTTTTCTTTACTAGATGTGACACAGGGATGGCCCCCAGTGTACACCTACTATCTCCCATGCACTTGACCGGATTTCTCTTGTTGAGTATGAGTGTGGAGCTCAGCCTATCATGGACTGGGATTCTGTTCCAGAGTGTAAGGAGCCTCTGGGTTATGGATCTGTCCCTCCAGCGCATCCTATTTATCTATGTGTGGAGGTTCAGATATCCCACTGTGGTGTCTCTGCTGGATTTGGAGTTTCTGCAGTGGAGCATGTCCATTCATTCTGGATTGACCATGGCCTTGTACATCAGGCATACATCGCCTCTGACTGGGCAGTATGCATGTGAATTGGGCTGTGGTTTCTTTAGCCAGGCAGCATATGACAAATGTTTGGACCCTTTATCCTCTTGGTGAGGTACATTTTGGGTCTTTCTAACTGCTGCAGGTGTCAGGTAAGGTACATCTGAACTGGGGCATTGTTCTCAAGTATGGGCCTGATAAGGGAAGAGTATGGGGGCACAGTGACCTCTCTTGATCTACATGTGCATCCTTTCATATTAAGGTGGGCAATATAGCAGGTCTTCCTGGCCACCTTGGCAATGTGAGTGTCACATGATGGGTTACCGTCCACTTGTGTCCCTAGGTCCCTGATTACTTCTTCCATACATAATGGATTGCCACCTATGTCATACTTTGTGTGTGCCTTGTTTGGTATTTGTTGAGACATTCATACTCTGCAGTGTCTTCAGGAAGGCTGGCTGGGGTTCCTGGGTTTGTGAGTGTGGTCTGTAGCAGGCTGCAAACAGGGACGCAGTTTGAGCCACTGTTACTTGCCTGTGGATAGCCCACGCTGCTTCTTGCTGTGGTACCAACCTGGGGGTGTGGTTATCCTTGACAATTACTGATAGCCACACTCCTATGTAGTTTGTTCCATGTTTTGGGTCTGTAGAGCATGGTATAAGGCATAACCTGGTAGTATTAGGGTGATCTTCTGGGCCTTGACCCAGGTTTTTGTTACAGAACAGATATTACCATTCTCCATGCTGAGGTGGGTTTGGTCTGCATGCACCTTTCAGTTTAGACTTATGGCATTGCGTAGCAATACGTCCAGGTTGTTATCCCTTGTGCTACCTATGGTGGTGGGTTTGTGTTTCCAGCCTTACCTATTCAAGGCACAGTGGGGGTGACAACAGCCTTTGTCAGTATCCACACAGCCAGGTGTGCTGGGCATGTGCCATCCCTAGCAGGTGGAGCATCATGTCTTGCTCGGCATGTCATCCCAGGCTGTCAGCCATTTGTTCCCCTTTGCTAACAGCAATACTTCAGCCAGTTATTGTACTTGATCTTGTTGTCTTCATAGAGTGGCATCATGCTTGGTGAGGGTGAGATGTAAGGCAGGGTCATCATGTTTGCATATACTAGATGGTGTTACATTGCTTAACACATGGCAATCATGCCTCAGGTGGTGCTGCAGGGCTGCCTATGTCGGATGCACATACTACACTCCCTGTACATGTTTGAAAGCAGGTTGTGTCATGTTAGGCATCCCTTTTACTATATGAGTGAGTCAGAGAGGGGTATCATTCCCAGGGTTCCTACTGAGCCAGTGTATGTGCTATGCGTTGCCTCTTTGCCAAGGCCAGGGCATACTGGGCATGCCTCCTTCTGCCTACTGGGGCGAGCTCAGGTAGTTTCTCCTCCGAGTCATGCTCTGCCTGTGATGGCCTTGGCAATGGTGGGGGGCTGTTTGTCCCGGCCCTATGCTGGTCCTGCTGCAGCTGTTTTCACAGAATCATATTATGTAGCATAGCACATACCATGACAATTTGGGTACATGTAGTTGGTGAGTACTGCAAGGCTCCACCAGATGTGTCCAGGCACTGGAACCATGACTTGAGCAGCCCAAACACATGCTCTATTACATTTTGTGTTTGTGCGTGTGCCTCATTATGGCGTTCTTGTTCAGGTGTGTGTGCATTTCTGATGTGTGTCATCAGCCACGGCTTCAGTGCATATCCATCATCCCCCACTAAGTGACCATGTGGAATGTCCCCATTGGCAAATGTCTGGTACAGCTGCGACAGATGCCAGATATGGGAATCATAGTAGCTTCCAGGGCAACCAGCACGCACATTCGTTATTATGCCCTGGGCATCACACATGACCTGGCAGTTGATGGAGGGGAAGCTCTTGTGGTTAATGTAGGCCCTACCCCGCTCACCAGCTGGTGCCTTGATGCATATATGCGTGCAGTCTTTTCCACCCTCTACCTCAGGGTATTCCGCAATTTGCTGGAAGAGTCGCATATTGCTGGCCAATGCCTCATGGGAATTGGGGAAATATACATGATCTCCGACATGTGCCAACATGGCATCCAGGAACTGGTGCAGTACCCTGGATGCTGATGTCTGTAAGATCCCCATTATATCACTAGTTGGTCTCTGGAAGCTACCTGTTGCTAGTATTCTCAGGCCAACACATACCTTGGTTTCCACTGGGAATGGGTTCCCCTCTGTTGGTTCTGTGTGTGAGGTGTGGTCTGCACCGTTCAACAATTTTCTGCAGGAGGTCTCTGTCCACTCTATAGCGCTCCACTATCTCCAGCTCATGTAACCCCTGGTAGGTGACCCTGGGCCTGTACACTCTTCTCTGTCTCCTCACTGTGGGTTGTCTGGCAGCATTTGCATTGTCACCACCCTCAGCAAGTCTCCTATGTCTCCTTATAACAGCTATGGCAGCCCCTAGCATGTTTGTTCTGAGTGCAGCTTTTTCAGTTTTCACTTCTAATAGCTTACTCCTGTCTTGCAGTGTCTCTTGAGAGAAACATACTGCAATGCTGTTTGCAGTGTTTTAAGTGCTGGGCTGGGCTAGTATTCTGCCTGTGTAATTGCCTGCTTCTAATTGTTTTCACCTGCTAGCTCTACCAGTATTCCCTGCTAGCTTCCTACTATTTCTTCTGCTTCCTTTTTCCTCTCTGTTTCCTCGGGGGGGGGGGAGTAGCGCACATACCAGCAAAAACATGCTCACAGTGGCTACCACACACGCACACATGCTTACATGGACTAGAATCTGCTTATTTGGGTTAAAACATGCGGACACCAGCGCAAACAAGTTTACAGATCTTTAGACAGGCTCCTACATGCTTACTCTGCCTTACACGCGTGCACTCTGTCTTACTCGCACCTCCCAGCACGCACACGCGTGCATGCACGCACAGCAAGAAACTTTGGTGTTAGCCACAGTGTACACCTTCCATTTCTTGACTTTCCCATGCTTATCTGTTGACACTCCTCTTTCTATGCTGTGTGACTGACATGTTTCACATACCACTTTGCTCCAATGAGCTTGATTTCTTTCTAACATTCCCCCCTTTGATGTCACCTATCTCCTACTCTGTTACTCCCCCTTATCTAACTCTTACACTGCACGGAATGTGCTCATTTGCTATGTGACAGTGCAATTCACTATCCAACCACTCATTTACATAGGATTGCCTTCTAATGCTTAGTTACATGTCTTACACTCAGCTTCCCCCCTTAGCAACCACTAAACGATGGCCATGTTGTTTTTGGTCTGCTAGTCCCTGCATTGTAAATCCATGCATTGCATAAAACCCACATTTGTGGGTTTCAAACCTTTATTTTTATGTTTTATATAGCGCAGCCCATTTGCGCGGGGCTGCGCTGCGTTTAAACCTCGCCGATCGCCGAAAAAAAAATATTTCATGTTTGCATCAGGTTACGGTGCCAATGGCCACATATTTGGCCATTTGCATGCTGGCTTATACATATGCACACTTTATTTAGAGCTGACATGGCTCCATTGTGTTATTTGCAGAAATGTACTCAGTTGTCAACTGAGTACATTTCTGCACCTAACACAACTCTTACACGGGCTGGTTTCAGCTTCGTGGATCGCTAATCTACCTCATTTGCATGCCTTTCGGCTGCAAGTGAGGTAATTAGCATATCCACGCCGTGCCCGTGTAAGAGACGTTTTAGCAGGTCTCTTACACGGTATTTCGGGTTGTTCCTGGATCGTTATGGCTGCATGGAGTCTTACACGACTCTTAGACTCCATGCAAGCCATCGGGAATCCTGCCCATTGTCTACAAGGGAAAAAAGAAGTAGCACATTTTCTAAATAAATTAATGAAGGAAATTTAAAAGGTTATTCGCGAATTGAGAAATGAAAAAGGAAATAGAATTATGACACAAGAAGGAATATGTGAAATAATTAAATGATACATAGTGCAATCTTTTGTTAAAAAATATAAAAAGAAATCAGAAGTATGACCTTAATAAATTAAATGAAAAAGACAATGAAATGGAACAAAGAAAAAACTTTGAAGGAATTAGATGAAATACTAAAATAAATTAGTAGGAATATGGCTACAGGATTAAATGGCGTTGAATATCATATGTATAAGAATATGAAGAATTAGCAGAAACTTTATTTATAAGAGTTTTAAATGAATAGTTAGATTTAGGAATGTTAGATAAGGAACTATGTATAGGTGCAATAATATTTATATGGGAAAAGGGAGAAAGAGGTGATATAAAGAACTGGGGACCAACAGTACTAAACAATATGAGCTACAAAATATTTATGAGAATTATAACAAAGAGTTTAACAAATTAAATAGATAAGCTACTTGATCGGACAGTATTTGGGAGAAAGGGAAAAGGAAGGCAAGACTTATTACGGTTGATAAAGGAGGTAACCAATGATATTATAAATAAGAAAGTAGAAGCAAAGATTATGATAGGAGACTTAAGCAAGGGATTTGATAAAAAGCAATATGAATCACTATGGGATATTTTAGAGACCTATAATATAAGTAAAAAAATAATACAAGTAATCAAGTCAGTATATGAAAAAATGAATGTTAAATGTTAAATTAAAAAGTGAATTGATGTATAAGTGAAGAAATAAAAATGAAATGTGAAATAAGACAGGGATATCGATGTAGCAGCATCATTTTTGCTTTAGTTATGAACACAATAGTGAAAAAGATCAGTCAAATGGCATACAACACAGGGTATAAGATAGTAAATGAAATTTAATTACCTATAATGTATACATATGCAGATGAAGTTGTATTAATAACAAGAAACAAAGAAGGGATGGAAAAAATAAGTAAAAATTAAATAAAATATTAAAGAAGAGTGGTTTAAGCATAAATAATAAAGAAACTATAGATTTATTAGGAATAGTTTTTGGTTCAAGTGTTGTCAAGAAGAAGCAATGGAAGAAAACCAGGGTAAGAAACAAAACATACGTACAGCTTTTGGAAGACATATAGACTGGCATATAGAAAGAAATAGTATTTAATAAATTATATCATAATAAGTAAAATAGCATGCATAGCCAATACATACATGATACCATCACAATATGAAAAAGAGATAATATCTGTCATATTTGCTTTCCTGTGGGGATCAAGACTGAACCTAGTCAAAAGAGTTTTTTTGTACATGGGAGAAGAGCAGGGGTGATTAGGTCTGATCAACCCTATCATATATGTTGTATCATTAAATTTATATAGAGTCTTAGCAGGTTATATGAAAAAAAGTCTGATAGAATCCATATTATATTACAAATATCAATGTTTTGGGGAAAAATTGATATAGAAAAAATAGTTAAAGGAATTATGAATGAAGAGATAAAGGAATATCAAAATAAAATCTTATTATGGAAATTGAAATTGAATATGAGTGAAACAATAGAAAGGAATGCTATATAAATATTATGAATTAATATTATTATATTGATCATTGGAAGCATGTAGAAATAAGAAAAAAGAAAGCAATATTAAAAAGATATAAATGGTATATTGTATACATGATTCTAAAGATTTTTATAGAGATTATCTATAAGTAAGTTGCCTGTTAAGGCAAATATGTGTTACAGAAGAAAACAGAACAGAATATGTAATTTTTGTGGTGAATTTGAAACTGCGCAGCATGTATTTTTGAAATGTGAAAGAGTTATAAAATTGTGGGAAGAAATACGTAATTCTAAAATGTAGGAATGTTTTACACAAAGTGGAGCAAATTAATATGGACATGGCTGGTTATGGTTTTTATGATGCAAAAAAAAAAAGAAATGAAGAAAATTGATAGAATTTTATTTTCCGTTTCATAGACATTATGGACAGAAAGACTGAATGAATTTAAGTTCAATGATAAATGAGTTTTGGCAGAGATTCTAAAGAAATTATGCTTTTGGTTGTGGAAAAAAGGGTGGGGGGAATGTTCATTGATATGAATGAAAACAGAATTGTATGAAGTGTATATATAATTGTAAATATGTGCATAATATATATGTATATGTATCTATATATATATATATATATATATATATATATATATATATATATATATATATATATATATGGATCTAGGACTTTAGATCGAAAGATCAAAAGCCCAAATCCATTACCACCGAATACACTTTAACGAAAGCGCTTTCATCGAAAAAGCACTTTAGTTAAAGTATGTTAAAAAACACAAAATCTACTTGAATGCAGGGGGGCAAGCCCCCCTGCACTCCCCATACCCCCCTGACTTTAATATTTTCACTCCGAGGTCACACTATAGTGGGAAAAAGGGAATTTTCCCTTATCTCACCATAGTACGACTGGAGCAACAAGCATACTTATGCAAAACTACTGCTTCGGTAAACAGCACTTTTGTGCAAGTATGCTCACCAAATTGGGATTCGGTGAAAGATATAGTCGAGCATCTGTATGGATCCCATATATATCTATATATATATATATATATATATATATATATATATATATATATATATATATATATAAGTTTTGTTTAACAATAAAATACCCTTCTCTTTACATACAGGGATGTGTTTCATTGTGGCACTTCCAGCTTCCTTTCACAGTCCAAAGATGGCTTGGAGAAGCAGGAAGGAACAGTCATGATTATGGTAGGAGAAAAGGAGTGTGCAGAGGGTGAAAGCATACAGTGGTTAGCTGAAGCAGTGTATTCTTTAAGCAAGGTAGTAGAAAGTGTGTCAACATTGGTTAAAAACAATGTCATAATGAAGGAATTGGAAAAGGTAGTCAAGCCTTTTCGCAGTTTTTGGAGTCAGAACAAGTACAAATGAACTCAGAAGATTTCATTCAGCAAAACCTCTTTGAGGAAGAGGTTACAACACAAGAATGTGTTGTTACAATCCTCCAGTCAGGAGGTTTGCAGCATGATTTATTAATGGATTTAGTCAACATGCGTGAACCAGAATTGGCAAAGACATGTTGTGGGGAGAGCTGATGGAAAACATTTAGAAGGAAGATGTTCAGCAGATCAAAGAGGGACAGGTCAAGAGGAAATCTTATGCAGAGATTGTGAAAGCAGGGAAAGAAAGCAAGCAAGAAAAAAACAGATGTAAGTGTAAGAAGAAAAATACTTTTTTAATGTACAACATAAGAAAAATGAAGAACCAGAGATGGACAGATGTTCAGTATGGGACAAAGTTATTACAACTCTAGGAATTAAACCTAATGAGCTTAATGCATTTATCCATATTAATAGAGAGACTTTCTGTGACATTATTTTCAAGACTGGTCAGATAGTGGAAAAATTCCTAGGAGAATATCTAAAAAAGAGAGATTGTCAGCCAATGAATTTGTATGTGTGTAAGCCGTTTATAGGGAAACTAAGAAGAAAATTAATTTTCAAATTTGGACTGAAGTAGAAAAAGAGACTTCAAAGGGATATTTATTAAAATTATGTAAATATGTATTAACACGAAAAATAAAGTACAGGTCACCGCTGAATTATTCTTTGTAGAATCTCCTTTATTAAAAGTAAGCGCTTTCGGAATAATCCTTCATCAGACATAATGCAAAGTAACAAAAGCAGCCATATTTAAAACACAGATCATCCAATCACTTACTCCTAAAAGCCCGCCTTTTTTGTAAAGCAGGTTTAATTGGTAAAACATCGTTAAGACCAGGTGGTCTATGTGCTCTTAAATCTACTATCCACTTGGATTCAGCTAATGCTGTTCTCTGCTGAATGTCAGCGGTGACCTGTACTTTATTTTTCGTATTTATCTGGATTGGTACAACAGGTCTTTAGCATAACTTGTTATTTTTGCTTGTGCTCTAAATATGTATTAAGTTTGTCTAAAATACATGAAAACAGTGTTTTTTTGACTTGGGTGTGGGATTGCAATGTGATTTTAAAATTAGAGAATGAGAGTATTGTGCATATTTCAAGTATCATAAATGTCAAAGGTGATAGAGGCATGGTAAAATTTTGGGGATAGCCAAAAATGTGATTTGTGTGTATGTGTATGTGTATGTGTATGTGTATGTGTATGTGTATGTGTATGTGTATGTGTATGTGTATGTGTATGTGTGTGTGTGTGTGTGTGTGTGTGTGTGTGTGTGTGTGTGTGTGTGTGTGTGTGTGTGTGTGTGTGTGTGTGTGTGTGTGTGTGTGTGTGTGTGCATCATATCGAAATAAATTAATTAAAGAGAATAGCAGTGTTAAAACAAAAACAAAAAAAAAATCTTGCTTTTTTCACACTTTTCTGAGAGTTAAAAAAGTTCAGTTACAGGCTTGCTGTTCCTGAACTGTTTGAAAGTTTCTGTGAGGCCATTTTTGCTTGGGCTGAAGGAGGGTCTCTCCGTTCATCAGTGGCAGTGACTAACATTGAGCAGCTTCCCTGCCCCCCGTAGAGGTGGTTACTGACTTGAAACTGTAGTTTTATTTTCCCTTTTGGGTCTATTCCTGCTTCTTTCCAGCCCCTGCTATCAAGCACGCTTTAACGCGATTTAGCGCAGAGTTGCCACTAGAGCAGCATCGGGCAGCGCCGGTTAATCAAGGTTAAACTCTTTCTGGCTCCAGAAAGTCTGTTCTTCAAATTTTCCCTTAGAACTGCTCTGTTAGGAACCTAAACAGTTTACAATTACACTAAAAAGTGCAGCACTTGTTCCAAATAGCTTTTTCTTCTCAAAAAGCTCAGCACTTGTCTTATAAGCATATCCCTTGTCTTATAAGCATTCTCTTTGCAGATCAAGCACTCCTATATTATACAAATCTCTCACTAGCAAAACCCCCCAGGAGTGCCCACTTCCCTGCTAAGCCCACTACTTTTCTGTCTCATACCAACTCATAATTCTTTCTAGCATGTCGAAGGGTCAGATGCTGGCGTCCTCTCCTGCCCATTTGGTGAATCTGGGAATTCTGAGACAATGTTACAATTGCCTCATGTACACGGACAACCATCTCCTCCTCCCATGTAACACTAACACTTGTGAGAGATGCAGCTATTTAGCCAGACTGGAGGCTGAGCTCTCTCAACTCAGGACTGGCAAGACCAGGCAGGAGGAGAAGGCAACTACACACACCACAATACCAGTCTCACATAACTCAACCACACCACTGAATCAATCACATAAACACACTAAGACATACTCGGAGGCTCTGAGTAAAAATTTATCTAAACAGCAGAGGCCTCCAAAGCAGACACCCAAGCAACTGCAAACTCAATACACCACACAAACAACACATAAACAACAAAATCAGTGTGCAAAGCAGTCACTGCCCTTAAGGCCAAATACAACACCAAACATACTTGTCATAGGTGACTCCATAGTCAGACACACTGACGTCCCGCTCACCAGACTGAGTAAGGAGAAGGTCACAGTAAGCTGCCTGTCGGGCGCTAGAATCCGCCACATAACACAAGCACTCAGGTCTCTCAACAGCAGGTACAAGTACGACTCAGTCATTGTCCACGCTGGTGTCAACGACCTGAGACGTACCTCCTTGGACTACATGAAAAGAGACATTGAGGAGCTCTCTGATTAAGTAGCCCAGGCAGGTATGACCCTGACCTTGAGCAGTATCCTACCTTCACCTAGAATGATGCCACAATACAGTGATAAGATGATCAGCTTTAATAATTGGCTTAAATTCTGGTGTCATTCAAAGGGGATCCAATGTCTGTCTGCCTGGGATGATATGCTGGACAAGCCACGCTGCTTTGCAAGGGACGGCTTGCACCTGTCACCCCTAGGCTTCCGGATATTGGCAAAGGCTCTTGCCACCCCCATAGTGCCTTTTTTAGGCAAGGCTCAAACTCTAAACCTACCACCCTAGAACACAAAAGTAAAAACTAAGGGTAATGCTGCTCAATGCCAGAAGTCTCAATCTCAAGATGCACGCACTCGAGGCCCTTCTCAGTATGGAGAACATCGATGTCTGTGCTGTGACAGAAACCTGGTTCAAGGCTCCTGAGAGCACCCCAGCACTAGCAGGTTTCACCTCATATCATGCTTTCTGCCCCAAAATCCGGACAACACCAAGAAAGGAGGGGGTGTCCATATTCATAAAGGACACCCACACCTCAAGGTTGGTGGCAACGCACGATGCATCGGAGACCATCCAGGTGCAATTAACCATAGGCAAGACTGCTCTGCAATTTGTAGCATGTTACAGGCCACCCTCTCAAACTCAGGAACCTCACATGGCCTTCCTGAAAACAATGGAGGATAAATGTATCTCCAAACACCATCATACTAGGTGACTTCAACTACCCTAATATAGACTGGGAACACTACTCAAGCCCAAACACTCTAGCCCAAAGGTTCCTGGAGTTCATAAACTCAAATGCCATGGAACAACTAGTCACCATCCCCACAAGAGGAGAAAACATACTTGATCTCATCATCACGAACATGGGATCACAATGTTCAACACCGGAAGTATACCCCTCACTGGTGAGATCAGATCATAAACTAATCTCGCTGGAGGTCCTCATCCCGCCCCCACCTGAAACAAAAAAGACCACAGTGAAAAACTTCTCAAAAGCCGACTTCACACTTCTAAAAACTAGTGTGGTCTCTTTTAAGGCCCCTGAGCCAGTGGTAAACATTACTCAAACCACTGAATCACTTACGAATGCCTTCTACCAGCACCTACAGGACTGCATGGATCAGGCAATCCCAAACAAAACTAAGACTCTTTGTACCAAAGGCAAGCGTCCAGTCTGGTGGACCCCAGCCATAAACAAGCTCTACAACAAAAGGAGGAAGCTACTACAAGATAGAGCAAAATCCTTGAAAGGTAAGACACCTTTGATCATTATAAGTAAAAAACTAAGAGCTCTCATAAAATCATCCAAGGCAAATTTTGAGAGAAAAATCGCCAAGGATTCAAAAGACAATCATAAGGCCTTCTTTAGCTATGTTAGAAACCTAGGAGGAAACTCCCAGATATGCTCAGAATTAGTTCAAAATGATGTGAAGATTACTGAACCTACACACATTGCCAACATACTGGCTGACAGGTTCAGTGCAAACTTCTCCCCTCCCTCCCCCCAAAGAAGAGATATCTATACCAGAGGAATGTAGCCCCCCAAAATCTCCAATGCCCAGGTGAGAACTGCTCTCCAAAGCAAAAACACAGCATCCATGGGACCGGATGGTGTCCCCGGCTGTGTGCTCCATGAACTCAATGAGGAATTAAACCCGCAGTTAGGACAGCTATTTAATCTTAGCCTCACCTCAGGATACGTACCCAAGGAGTGGCGCATGCGACTGTGGTCCCTCTTCACAAGGCGGTGCCTCCACCGACCCTGGAAATTACCGTCCCATTAGCTTGACAAGCCTTATCTGCAAAGCCATGGAGAGGATCATAATGGAACTCATAAATAAAGACATAGGGAACTTGCAGACTTTGGATCCAACCCAGTTTGGCTTTGTCAAAGGCAGATCATGCCTTTTAAACTTGGTTGACTTTTTCGAGACAGTCACCAAGGCCATTGATGAGGGAAAGGCAGTCCATACAGCCTACCTTGACCTGGCAAAGGCCTTCACACAATACCCCACTCAGGTATCATCAAAAACTCATCAGCTTGAATGTAAACCCATACATCACAAGATGGGTTGCAAACTGGCTAAGTGACAGAACCCACAGGGTCAGAGTTGCTGGAGCCATGTCAGACTCAAAGCCTGTCACAAGTGGTGTCCCACAGGGTTCAGTCCTGGGTCCACTCTTGTTCGGCATCTACTTTTCTGAAGTACAAGCAAACACAGGAGGGTTATGGCTGACAAAGTTTGCAGATGACTGCAAACTGGGCCATAGTCAAAAACACATCTGACACAGATATCCTTCAGAAGGGCCTCACAGAAATGGATATCTGGTGCCAGAGCCATGGCCTAAAGTTAAATGCCAAGAAATGCATAGTCATACCCTTCGGGAAAAACAAGGTTACCCCTAGCTACCATATAGGTGGCAATCCACTGAGCACAGAAGAAGTCATCAGGGATCTGGGGACCCAGGTTGACAGTAGCCTTCGCTTGACACTCATGTTGCTAAAGTAGTTAGGAAAACCTTCTACATTGCCCACCTGATCATGAAGGGATTCACATCTAGATCAAGGGAGGTCATCGCCCCTGTACTCATCACTCATTAGACCTATGATTGAGTACAATGCCCCATTCGGAAAGTATCTGACCAGACACCTGCAGCAGCTGGAAAGGCCCCAAAAGTTCCTCACCAAAAGGATAAAGGGTCTCAAAAATATGTCTTATGCTGCCCGACTGAAAGAACTCCAGCTCTATTCAGTCTCATACCGCTTGCTCAGAGGTGACCTGTGCCTGACATATAAGGCCATGTCAAACCCTGATTTGATGAATATGCTTCACCTCAAAAAATCTAGATCCCTCAGAACCACAAGGGCGGAGACTTAAACCTTGACACGGTTATTAATAGAACATGCTGGAGGGACAGATTCATCACCCAGAGACTCCCTATGCTGGGGAACAAAATCCCGGTACATGTGAGGCAGAGCACCTCGCTGGCCTTGTTCAAGAGGAATCTTGACCAATGGATGGGGGATCGCAGATATACCCCAGGGATTACTTCAGTGTCACTGCTTGACAGAGGCACAGCAAAATAATAGGCATAGTTTTATTCAAACTAAAGGGGTGGCGAAAGCCAAATAACTATGGGCTAGGCTTATAAATGCCCTTGGGCAGATAGCCTAGTATGAACCTATGAACCTATGAACGAAATAAAGTATTCTGTAGGTAATATACATAATAAACAAGAAAAAATCTTCAAAATGCAAGAAAAATATATTAAAAATTTATTTGAAGGACAAAAGATAAAAATTAGTAAAAACGGTTAAGTGTGTTCATTGTCTCATAAAGACAATGAAAATTTAGAAAGAAGAATTAAGATAGAAGTTTTAACAGTAGTGAATTTAAATTCAGCTACAGGACCAGATGAATTAGAATGTAGGATGTATAAGGATGTGACAATTTCTGAAAATGTTTATAAGAGTATTAAATGAATGGTTAGATAAAGGCTTTAGGTATAAATAATTGTGAAAGGGTATAATTAGATTTATTTGGAAGAAAAGGTGATAAATTAGACTTACATAACTGGAAACCAATAGTATTAAATAACATGGATTATGCAATTTTTAAGAACATTTTGCATAAAAAGGATGGTAGAAAAAAGTAAACTTGTAAAATGTATTTATGTATATGTTTATTTGACATTTCCTGACCAGGATAGTCTGACTGAGCCCTTTTTCAGCAGATGCTCAGGGAGAAACGATCAAAAGTACAAATCATGCAAGTAAAAAATTCACAGTACAAAATATGCAAATAAAAAATAACAGGACTGAAGTAAAACATAATAAACACAATAAAAAGTATATGCAAAATAAGGTTAAACAGATGACCAATTTCAGTACAAGTAAGAAATCTCAACAGATGACGCATTTCAAATAGTAAGTATTGAGAGGCAGGTAAGACCAAAGTGGCAAAAATGCAGAATAATTGTTATTGGTGGTCTAGTATGAGAATTATAGCAGTTAGTTTGACAAGTTACAGAGTGAGGGGAAATGAGATAGAAAGGTAGAAGAAAGAAAGGTAATGTGTCAGATTGCTGGGAGCAGGAATTTGGAGAGGTATGCAGGGCAGTAGTTGATTATCGTTGTAATACTCAGAAAGTTATAATAGATAACGTATCTGTGGGAAAGGAAGAAGTAGAAAGGAAAGTGAGGGAGGGAGAAGAATAAAGGATGAAAGAGGGAAGGGAAGATTTCAAGTGGGATGATTGCAGTGACATCTCCAGGCACTGTATAGGTAATTTCTAAGAGTTGTCTTAAATTCATGAGCATGAGTAATATTTCTGAGGATCATAGGAAGCTTATTCCATGATAGAGCAGGATGGGAACTGTAGAGGTTTTGTCCAAATAATCTTTTTAGGTTTATGAATGTATATGAGACATTGATCTAAGCCTGTGAGAGAACATGGTTGGATATAGAGGGAGACAAGAGAAGATATGCTAGGGCAGGAGGAGGGCTTATCTAGGATAGTGTGGATGACGAGAAGTTGAGTAATAAGAGTTAGTTAGGAACAAGGGAGCCCGCAGGATTTTTTGCAGGGGGGTGCAAACCCAAGCCCCGCCCATGCAGCCCCACCCCCTCTGCTGCCCTGCCCACTCAACCCCCCACCCACGCAGCCATTCCAGTGTCCCATTACTCGGCTATTTCTCCCCATTTGTCATAGACACTGTTTAAATCTCTCAGTGTGCATACTGTTTTATACTTTACTTCTACAATGATTACAGATATTTGGATTTCATTTACAACTTTTATTTCAAATTTTGTAGCACAAACACTGATAGACATTTACTAAACCTAAACAAAACAATAGTCTTACAATGAAAAGAGACTTAGCATTAAAACTTCTCTACCTTTGAAACCCACATTCACTGAAACACTGAAACCCGCATTCAAAGAAAATGCATCTGGCCAGTGGCAGGGTAAGTTTACCTTTGGGCTGTTTTCAAATCATAGGCTCCTTGCACACATTTTTAGAGCCATGGAAAAGTTATTTAATTCACCTTCCTGACTGTATTAATTATACTATATGTGCGAAAGTTTTGCTGCTATAAGTAAGTGGAAATGGCTAAAATGGGAAATAAAACCTGCGAAAGAGTGGCTTCAGAAATTGTATTGGTTATGTACTAGGCATTTTTTATGTCACAGAAAGTTGACAAAATATGAAGCAGAATGAGCATAAACATATATGAAAGAAGTATAACAAAAGAATGTAAACCCTGGGACAAACACTGTCACATAGAAAATTTCCAGTAATAAGTGAAAAGAAAACATGGGCTGTAATGGTCAATAGGAAACAATGGAATGAGAATTTGTTTTTTTTTTTAAGAGAGTAAAAGGCTTTTGGAAAAATAGACAAAAAGTTGCAAGTGTCAAGAATGAGCAATATAAATGAGGCAATGAAAATGTATATGAAATACAATGGAAATGAATATCTGTCTCCGCACCTTAACTTAGCTGCACTTTCATTGCAATGTGATGGTCCTAAGTTATGTATGGTTTATGTGGAAAGGCACACGTGAAACAGTAAGAAGTGGGAAAAATAATGAATTATTAAAAGAGATTTTTGACATCTGTGGATGGATGGGAAAAAAAGAACAAATAAATACAATTAATTTCAAAACGTTGTCTTGGTCTCATAATTTTATTATGTCTTTCCTTCCTTATCTTTTTTTTTCTTTGTGAGAAAAATGCTGATGCTATCTTTGGAAGGTCTGAAGTTTCACTGTTTTTGCTATTTTTTTCTTTTTTTTTTTTGAGGCTATATGTGTGAATTAAAAATGAATGGAAGAGATATATTGTTTCTGTAAATAATGCAAACAGTCCCTGCTCTCCCAATGCTCTTTTCAGTAAATGCCAAGCTGGATAGGACTTCTTTGAATGACGGCCTCTCAAAGTGCATCAGGCCATTACTGTCACATGAATCTAAGCACCTGTTATGGAGCAACAGAACCCACAGGCTTCTCATATTCTAGGCATCAAAGGAAATTGTGCTACCTGCTGCACCATTAAAACTGATAAAAAATATGCTAAATGAACACCTAAATAAAGCAGTGGGACAGCAACTATATTATTCGATCTGGAAACTATACTGAGGTGTGAGATAGTGGGGACATGAAAGTGTAGTAAGGTTTAAGGTATTGAGAAGAAGAGGTTAAACTGCAAGCAATACGAGTAAAAAAAGTAAAAGATAGTTAAAATATAAAGAAATAGTGATGATGAGCTAAGAAAACATTATTTAATTACATGTAGTTTTACAACCAGTTTCAAATGCTGAGCTACATACTTCAGTATTCCAGCTGGGGAATACTTTCATACAGTAAAAGACTGGTTAAATCTCTACTTCCCTGTCATTGCCACAGCAGTTTATCTCCATTAACATGCGCACTCAGCTTTACTTAGTTGAATGGAAAGAGTGAGTAATTATCACATGCAGAATGTGGTAGTTACTCTTTACAGCTACTGCTCTATCCAACTTGGTGACTTTATCCCACTTCCTTCTCATTTTAAAAGCTTGGAGTTTTGAGGCTCCTAAGTGCAATTTCCATGTCTCCACACTTGTGCATATAGTAACTTGTGTTGTAAAGTTGAGCAACATTCTTTTACTCGAATAACAGCAGTGGGATGAAATACAATTTCAGTTGAGTATGATCAGTAGTAAGGATTTGCCATCTCAGAAATTACTGCATTATGAGTGATGGGTAAACCATTCTACATGAAGGTATGGAGGGCTTTCCCCCACAGAAAAATATCCATATCAAAAAGTAAGGTGTTGGTTTGCTTTTAGCCAGCTTGCCATTGGAGGAACTATATGTTGGCAAACTGAAACAGAGGAGTAGTAACTTGCTTTTAAGCTCAGAGTGCACTCATGAATGTGTGTATAAACAATGTCTAAATCTTTCACAATGACATACAGAAATAGATTATATTAACCATATATCTCAAAACAGCCTCTAAGTTAAGAAATTACTATCAAGTATTGACATATCATTTTAATACTTAGATACTTTTTTTTTTAACATACACTCCATTTTGTCAGCGATACATACACAGTGCTAAAAATTTCTCAGATACATTACTTGGAACCTTAAAGCACTAAGCTAAGGATTCTTTATGAAGAACCTGCTGAATAAATTCACATCATATTTGTATATTTTCATTGCTACAAAGAGGAGTGTCTGGGGACAGTAACTACGTCATTATAAATGTGACCTTCTCAGCAGATAGTTCCTAAAAGAAGCGACATGCTAATATAAATTAAACATCATATATATATATATATATATATATATATATATATATATATATATATATATATATATATATATATACATACATACACACATACATACACATATATATATATATATATACATATATATACATATATATATATATATATATATATATATATATATATACACATATATATACACACACACACACACATACATATATATTCTTCATATACATATATACATATTCTTATAGCATTAACTTCACTTATTCTCTGTATTAGCATGGACTATGTATGATCTGCAGCACAGCTATACACCTCTGCAAAAATTAAGCTCACAGCTTGCCTAAAAGTACGTCTGTTAACAAGTCATCATTAACTTTCCCCATGCATGGCAAAGGATACTCGCATAACTAAGCCTTATTCAGGTTCCTGAGATGCAAAATCCTGTGTTTAATCTAGATGAATAAACATTAATATGTACAGCAAGAAGGCTAAATTGTGCTGCAGCAAGTAACATTAGTGAAAGGGAAACTGCATGGAAACCATTTGCATTTCATGCCCCATGCATCTTCCATTCTTACAACTGTCTATAAGTATTCTGATTAGGCGATGGAAACCAAGATCACTGTACTTTAAATGTGCTCCCTACTTAGCCAAAAGCTAAAACCATAGAGTCACTGTGCTCTTTTGACCCCTTGCTAAGACCAGGTGCCTTAAAACAGTGAAGGCTCCTCAAGTAACAAACAATTTATGGGACACAGGCTTCTAGTAGTCAGAGTTGCACTTGTAAAATAATGCCTCAGAGGATGCAGGAATTGTGACAAACAGAACTCCCTCCACAGCAACAGTCATGGCGCATTTGTCAGATAAAATACTTTGTATTTGTTCTAGGTAAACAACAAGAGAAAGCAGCGTACAACAACACAGGTTTACCATGCACATATAATATAGCCCTTTCCAAAGGAATCTCCCTTTCTTTTCTGGCTTAAAATAATATAAATTCTAACTACAACTATAAGCATTTAACTGTCCATGAGCCATGCCTGTCCAACCATACATTGAGTTTTCTTTACTGTCACCCCAATATGTAAATCATGTTCACAAGGGTCCTTTCTTAAAAACGAGAAGAGTAAACTAAACTAGCCTAATTTATCTATGGTATCTTCACAGCTCAGTGGTATGGGGAAGCAATACATGCTTGTAAGGTTAGTTGTTTTGACACATGTAGCTGCTTGGTTTGAGTGGTGGTGAACTATTTACAAGCATAGTTGCTTCAGCCGATATTTATGAGCTACGGTAATAACCCTCTAACAGCACACAGAAAGAAAGCAGGAGTACTTTTAGAAATGAAATGGAGCACAGCTCAGTCTGCATCATACCTCTCAACCTGGAAACATCAAAAATCTGGACAAAGGCCCATGAAAATAGGTACAAATCTGTACGCTGATTAACAAACATTTGCATACATAAATATGTAACCCCACGCACTCCAATGGAATTGTGGGATATCTACTTTCAAATACAAACTGAAAACAACCAAAATATGGCCCCGGAGTATTGCATTGTATTATATAGTATAAGGTTACTTGCAATAGACTTCAACAGCAATCTTTTGCATATGTTCTCATCATGTATAACACAACCCAACTTGACTCTCTCCATGGCTTAAATAATTCCTAAGGAAACTAGCAGTGTTCTACCAATTCACCAATTCTACCAATTCACTTCTGCTAGAACTTCTTACAAAACTTAAAATGCTGTGTAGTTTAGTTTATTAGAAACTTTTTCAAGAAGCTTGTGCATGATTTTCTTTACACACAAAGGTACATAAACAAATACTGTGAGGGTATATTGTTGCTCCACTCTTTCATGTATTGTATATTGAAGTAAGGCAAATTTTCTGTCCTAACAGCTGTGACATAGTATTAAAAATGTGATCAACTTTATTGGCCATTTGTACATACTGATGGAGGGATCCCTGACAGTCTCCCAAGTGACATGGGTTCATATAGAAAGCCTGGTACTTGAGAGGCTCAAGGGTGGGGTAAGAAAGGCTGGAGTATTTTACCATCTCACCTACACCAGCAAAGCAGTAGGGGTCATAAGCAGTAATAGAAGTCCTAGTGGTGATAACAGAGATGCATGCCTACATAATAACCCAACAGATGTTCATCAACAGTAATGGCCTTATGTCATTACACAGTGTTGGGGCAAAAAATACGTAGGACATAAATAATAATACAAAAAATTCTATGGCCATAAGTATGATGTTGTATAGGGACACCCAATATTGTCCCAGGAAACTGGAGGGTTTTGGAGGAGGTCCAGAAAAAATCAGGAGTGATTCCTGGCACTAGAAACAGTGATGTTCTCTTCCACAAAGGTGAAAAAAAGTACTCAATTTTGGAAGTGGACTAAAACCCTGCTAACTGCATGAGCCACATAGCTGAAAGGCCTAGTGTGCTAATTGCACTGTGCTGTAGTTAACAGGAGCTGGGCTTTGAAACCTGGCAGGGGTGAATATTTAACAGCCAAGTGGGCTAATGCACTACATACGATGTACTGTATAAAACAACCTGCTTGCTGGTCTCAAGTCTTATTATACCTCTAACCCTGCATTAGGATACAGTTGCTACAGTCCTCATGTCTTACTGCAACAGCATGTGGCAGGACTTCACGTATTCCAGTAGATATAATACCTCTAAAATGAGCAGTATTAGTAGTAAACTTGTGCGTGATTACACCCAATACTAAAGAACAGTACAAGGAAGCAGATATGCAACAAAATTCCCATCTGTTCAAAATTTCAGAAGTCATTTAAGCCTCATATTTCATAAAAAGTAAAATCATCTAACATTTCCAATGAATTATGGTTCTAAACATGTTAGTCTCAAAAGTAAACAGAAAGCTGCAACTTGATCTCTAGCTCAAACTCCATGAGAAGAGAAAAAAAAAACTATTTCATTCAGCTAAAGGGTACAGCATGAAAGCTCTCCTGAATGCACCCCAAAGGGTACAATTACTGATTCCCGTAGTTATGCAAGTGTAAGATGTCTGCTGATACTTTTGCAGTGAAGCTGTATGTTACAGTATAGCAGAACAGATGTCAACTATGGTGTACAGAATAGCTATCAAGTACCTATCTAAAAACACATTGCCTTGATGAAAGTATGCTGCTGGTAGACAGAGGAAAATACTGCTGCAGTAATTAAACCACATGCCTCTGGGAAACACTGATGATGGATCAGATATGAAGTTCAGGGAATGGATTTGCACACCACATAGATATAAGCTATGTTTACCACAAGATAGTCTATCAAGCTGGTAGGAACACAAAGATGAAGAAACAGGATGAGTTAAAACACACCCTTAGGACAAGATAAGTAAGTAATGCAGTGAAGCTGGCAGGGATACTAAGGTTAGGAAGGTTGTACACTAAACCTACTGATGACACTACATAGTAGCAGTGTTAAAAAAAGAAAAAAACTACTGAACATGAAGGCAACTCCACCAGCAAATTAAAAAAAACTGAAATTCGTTAAATAGCAAACTAAACTTACAAAAAAACAAAATCCAACTCCTCTCTGTGCAGCTAGTTTCAACAGCAGTCTACCAATTGAAACAGATGTACCGGCAAAAGGTGAAAGCATTTTCTTGCAGTACCTTTACTTTCATTTTCATTTTTTTGGTTTGCTTAGGTTTGGTTCCTCTGGGTCCTAGTGCCTAGCCTGTCTCTTGCTTACACCTTCACAAAACTGTAAATTGAAATTAGTGCAGTCTATAAGCTTCTTCAGTGGCACACACAACACGCTCCCACACAGCTTAGCCTTCTACTCGTAAATCCCCCTTCCCTGTAGTTAAGCAAAACTAGATAACAAAAATAAGTTACAACAGACTTTGTTCTAGCAAACGAGAGATAACACTTGTAAATCTCACTAAGCAGCACAACGGATTTTAATTTGCAAAGTATATAGAGTACAGCTTAAACTTGTAAATTCCCCTTATTGAATTTGGCCCATCAAATGAGATAACATAACACTCGTAAATCCCACGAAGCATTAGCAAACAACAACAGAGTTTAATCTGCAAAGCATACACTTGTAAATCCCCCTTCCTTCTAGTTAAGCAAACTATATAGCAAAAATAAGATGCACAACGGATTTTAAAAGAGACAGTTCTGCAAAGTATAGTGTACAGCTTACAGACACAGTTGAACGGACGATATAGAAATGAAATGGAGCTTACCGACCTGTGGAAGTTGACTTAGTGTGTCTGCCAGTACCAGGAACTAATGCAATCATGTTTTTCCGCGCACTTTTGTTTTAAATTACGTAGCGTGCGGCACACTTATGAGTCTGGTCTTGCAGCTGTAAAAGTGGGAGGGTGCTTCCCTCCTCCTCGCCCTATGGTTCCGGGCCAGCGCCTAAAACGGAATGCAAAGGGCATTCTTAAAGAGGAATGCCCTTTCTTTATAAAAAAACACTTTTTTTTTTTAAATTATAATAAAATTAATTTCTCAGCTAGCCGATTCCAGGGGGGTGCAAGTGCACCCCCTTGCACCTGCCTGCGGGCGCCCTTGGTTAGGAAACTCTAGTCAGTACAGTATTTGTAGAGCAAGACAGTGGTGCTATTGTGGTGGTAGGTTAGCTGCAAATCTGGCTACTTTGATTTATGTGCTTTCATGTTTGGATAGTACAGAGAATTGTAAGTTAGTGAGGATTTGAGAGTTGTAGAAGAGGTTAGGGAGAACATATGTCTGGGTAGGTGAGATTCTAGAGTTGGGGGTAAGGAACCTTTTGTTTCTAGAAAGTAGGTCAAGATTTTGGTGGGTTTTATTTATACAGTGTATACATGGAGGCTGAATTTAAGTTGGTCATTGATAATTACTCCGAGGAGTTTTGTGAGGGGTTCAGATGAGATAGTGGTGTTGTTAAGAGAAGAGATGGCAAAAGAGGATTTAAGATGGTAGTGAGATCTCAGTAGGAATAGGAGGAGTTTTGTCTTTTTAGGGTTTAATAGGAGTTGATTTTTAGTAAGCCAAGTTTTAGTAAGGTTAAACGAGGTTTGAGTTAGGGTATGCACGTCAGAGGAGTTGTCAGCATTGCTGATGATAGCGGAATGTTCCACATGTGTGTGAAGGATGACTGAGGACAGGATGTGTAAAGTCGATTATAAAGATGTTAAAAAGAAGGGGGCATAGAACTGAGCCTTGTGGGATAGCCATTTTTATGGGAGAAAGGGAGACAGAGCAGAGAGCCATTTGGTGGATTGCTATCTGTTAGTGAGATAGCTGGTAAACCAGGAGATAGTTGCAGGGAAGAGGTTTAGTTAAGAAGGTTTGGAGAGGAAGATGGAGTGGGAGACAGTATCAAAGGTTTTGGAGAGATCTAAGATGTGGTAGGACATTAGTTTATTATTGTCTCTGGCTAAGGAGATGGAGTTAGTAAAGGAAACAAGAGCAGTAGTCTTGCTGTGGTGGGGACAGAAGCCATGCTGGGTAGGGGTGATGATGTTTTCTTGACTGAGATAAGACAGGATTTGTTTATGCACACAATGCTCAAGAATTTTAGAGAGGGGAGAGAATATGGAAATCGGGTCATAATTAGAGCATTCTACAGAATTACCACCTTTATGAATAGGTATGGTGTGGAATTTCTTCCAGCGAGCTTGGACAGTGGATTCATGGATTGAGCGGTTAATGAGGATTGAGATTGGGTATGCTATGGAGTTAGCAGCAACCTTTAGGAAGAGAGATGGCAAGCTGGCAGCTGATGGGGAACATGATTTAAGTTTGAGTGGAAGATTTTTAATGTAGTGGTCAGATTTAGTGAGAAAGGGCAGTTTTGCAGTAGGGGTGGTGGGAGGTTGGGGATTGTTTCTGTTGGAAGTCAGCATATTTGCTAATGGCATCAATAAAGTAGGTATTGTAGATGGAGGCAGTTCTTGTGGCAAATTATTAGGGTAGAGGTGTGGTGTTGAGGGGTTTCTGGGGAATAGAATTTGTTTGACAATATTCCAGAATTTTGGGGATTTCTAGGTTGTGCAGTTAAGAGAATGTGGTAAAAGTTTTTTTAATCAATGTCTATCTGTTTTTTTTTTTTTTTTTTTTTTGCTTTTTTTTTTTCTGGCAGGTTACTGAGTTCCCTATCTTTTTTCCAAGTGCATGTGTGATTTTGTCTTTATCCAGAGATTCCATGCAGAATCTTTGTTTTGGATGAGGGATAGGGTTAACTTGGTAAGCCAGGGTAAACAACATGATTTGACTCTGACATTTCTGGGAGGGGTTAGGGAGTTTAGAGTGCTTAGGACGATGGAGTTGAATTGCAGTATGATGTCATCAGGAGAGAAGTAAGACAGGAAGGACCAGTAAATTGCAAGAGAGATAGTTGTTGAAAGTCTCAGGGTTGAACTTGGTTAGCTTATGGGATTCCTTGAATTTATGATGTCTAGTGAGGTGGGGGAGAATCTTTGGATGTGTATAGGGGACTGATTACTAATTGAGTCTGGCAGGAATTTGGGGTGGTGGTAGAGGTTAGGATGTGAGACAGAAACCAGTCAAGGGTAGAACTGGTGTTTATGGGTTTGTGATGTAAAGTACAAACTAGCTACAACACATAATCAGAAATGCAGTAATTCTGTTAGAGGGATTGGTAATTAGGGATGGTAGGGGAAGAGTGGTGAAGATTAAGAAACACAATTCTGTAAAGTATAAGAAAAAAAAACTGGAAAAGAAGGTGTAAATTAGCGACAGCAGAGTTTGGGTTGGGATGGGAGGTAAAGTATAGCAGAATGAGCAGAAGTAAGGCACTATAATGATTGGAAATAGTTAAGGACTTGGGGACAAGCATAGTTCAGAAAGGAGAAAGGAATTATCTTGCTATTCCTGCAGTATAGAAAAGTAACCAGGAATAACAGTTTGGGCATAAATTAGAGAGACTAGAGAGCTGATGGATAAGAGGGGCTGGAGTTGAGCAGTGGTGACGTACAAGGCACCGTTGGCTTAAAAACAATTAGTTGACATATAGGTATGCAATACAGTTTGTATATAAATTATATAAGACGAATAAACAATATCCAGTTATAGGTTTGGATCATCTGGCAGGAGGTATGCAGTGGTGTCCTTCTGAAGTGAAATTTTTTTATGTTCTTTCATTGCTATTGTTTTTTCAAACCGTCTGTTTGGCTAGCAGTCAGGGGAGCATCCAGCAGGAGGTATACAATGGTTTCCTTCTGAAGTGAAGTTTTTTTATGTTGTCTTTTATTGTTGTTGTTTTATCTAACCTTTTGATTGGCTGGCAGTGAGGAGTGAGGTCAGAGGTAGGTGTGCAGCTTTAGGTAAGAAGTGTAGAGAATATCCAGTTATGGGGTTGGAACATCCATCAGAAGGTATGCAGTGGTTTCCTTCTGAAGTTTTTTATGCTTTATTTATTTATTGTTGTTTTTTTCTAACCCTCCAACTGGCTGGCAGTGAAGGGAGAGGTCAGATTTTGGTGTGCTATGGGGATGGAGCATCTGACAGAAGGAATGCAATGGTTTCCTTCTGAAGTGAAGGTTTTGTTGTGGTTTATTTTATTGTTATTGTTTTTTCTAACCCTCTAATTGTCTGGCAGTGAGGGGAGAGGTCAGAGTTGGGTGTGCATCATTAGGTAAGAAGAATAGAAAATATCCAGCTATGGGTTTGGAGCATCGGGCAGGAGGTATGCAGTGATTTCCTTTTGAAGCAAATTTTTTTTATGTTTTGTTATTGTATCTTTCTAACCCTCCAATTGGCTGGCATTGAAAAGAGAGGTCAGAGTTTGGTATGCAGCTTTCTTAATAGCAAAACATGAGAACAAAGTAGAGTCAGAACTGATGCAGACAAGACATTCATACAACACCAATGCAGGTCCGTGGAGGTATGCCAAAGCAGTAGCGGGGAGGAAAGAAAGGAGATGTTTATGATATGAGAGGGAAAAAAGATCCAGTTTTTATTATTGATAATCAGAGAGTTAGTATATGATATATTGTACAGGAATATGGTAGGGGATTTAAGTAGAGTGTTTGATTCAATTCATCATTCAATGTAATGGGAGATATTTGAGGTTTATAAAATAAGTGAACAGATAAAAAATGTTTCTATTTTAGCTTATATGTAAAATATAGTTAAAGCTTCAGTAAACATACGGTTTAGTGAAGATATACAGCTTGAGAAAGGGAATAGACAAAGATGTTTGTTGAGTGGCATATTATTTGTATTAGTGATGAATGTGATATCAATACATATGAATAGAGGGATGGAACTGATGAGTTCCATTTCTAAAGAAAGGCTAAAGTTGCATGCTTAGCAAGAATATAACTAAGAGGAGAGTACTCTTTTCATATATGAGTATTGGTAAATGTCTCTGCTCTTTCTTGCATGTATTGAGAGTAGTACTGCATTTGTTATTTATGTTTATTCCTCTACTTGCATGTGCTGTTTCACTTTCCTTTGTGATCTCAAGAAATGAGCTGATGAACGAAATATTTACTTTAACTTGACTTTGATAATAATAATATCGTCTGCTAACCTATGGAGATGATATTATTATTATTGCTAAGGATAAATAGGTATGTGCAGTATGATAAAACATTTACAGGGAACTATTCATGTGATAGGTTTTTTGATGAATAAAAAAATAGTCAAGGATTAAGATCTGAAAAGTTGATTAGAGGAATTATATTTAATATGAGAATGGTTCAAATTCATAGACTAAGGTTTAGAAAACAAGACATTATAGATGCAGTATGGAAAAATGGAGGAAATGAAAACAATGTGTCTTTTTTTTGGAAATCTTTTAGATTATCATTTCACAAAAAGGTGTATTTAGTTAACTCTATTTTAATAACTATGTTTGCATATTTAGTAGGGTTTTAGTTTACCATTAATCTACAAAAAGAGGCGTATAATATTATTTTATTTCACTTATTTAAGGATCTATGATAAATCCAGCAAAAAGGAGGGTGCTATATGTGCATAAATAAAAAAGGAGGTTTATAGATAATAAATCTGAACATTTATAGTGCATCTTTGAATTTGTATAGAGTAATGAAATGTTTAAAAGTCAGAGATGGTTCTACTTTAACACAGATATTAAATTTAAAGTATAAACTAAAATGGCTATGTTTTTTAGTTTAAAAGAAGGAAAGGTTATTGTAATAAAGAATTAGAGAATTATCAGGATAAAATTAAGTTGTGAAAAACAAGTATAAACAAAATAGAAAAGGGGACAAAAGCATGGTATAATAATATCATGGAAATGCATTTTCAAATATATCCTTAGAAAAGATTACATAAAGAAAAAAGAAGTACTATACAAGCAAGAATAGTAAGAGGTAAAAAAGTGTTAGATTGCCAAGACTTTTTATGGAGGCTGATGACACAAAAAATTATCAGCAAAAGTGAATATGCCTTATAAAGGTAAGAAATATAGGATTTGTACTGTGGGGAAATGAAAGCCAGTGAACACGTTTTTGGGATGTGAAAGAGTAAAAATGTTATGGTAAAATATTTTAGATTCAAATTATGTACACGGATTTACATAAATAAGTAGTAAAGATATGGATATGATTGAATACAGATATAAAAATAAAAATAGAAATTATGTTAAGCGAACTGATATAAAGTTTTGTATTATATGGATAATATGGAATCAAAGGGTGAGGGAAGTTATATTTATTGAAAAATAGGATTTGGCTATGATGCTAAAAAAACTAAGGTTTTGATTGTGGAAGTTAGAGTGGGGTTCAAAAAGAAAAAGTATTTGTTGTGTTTGTTTTATTTTTTTGGAAAACTTTAAAAGAAAATTGTATATAGTGCATATATTTATGTATAGGTATAAGTACACATATCCATTTTAATAAAGAATGCCTACTCTTTGGAGCTGCTAGATGGTGGCAAAGGGTTCCTACATACTTGCAGATAAAATACTGTTAAAAATAATTGAGCAGGATGATAGCTCTGCTGTCTCATGGGGTGAGATTGCAGGTACATTTTTTGGGAGTGCTGAGGATGATAATATGTTCATAGGCTAACTGCCCTTGCAAGCCATTGTAAGCCTAGCCAATTATCCCTTGGGAGACTCAAACCCTGCACCTAGTGTTTGTAAGGCAAACACCTTAACCATTAGGCCACTTTCCCAACCTGGGAAAAGGAACCAAGTGATATGACAGCAGAGAATGCAACAGTTAAAATGTATACAGCAATGACAGAAAGCAAAATTAGAAAGCAGCAATAAAATGAGAAGGCATCTGGTTATGTGGGAACAGATAATGCAGTAATTAAAACATATGCAGCACTGACAACAGGCAAAAAGGAGAGCAGCAATAAAGTGCAAGTAAAATTGTTTTTAAAAGAAGAGAAGACCGAGAGAATAAGAACAAAAAATGATACTGAAATAGATGGATATAATATTTGGAACAATTTGGTAACTGTTCTGGGTTTTAAAGCTCAAGAAATTCAGTCTTTTATGTATATTGAGGCAAAGACTTTTTATGAGTTAACATTTGAAACTGATGGACTGATGATGAAATTTCTGGAACTGTGTAATAAAAAGAAGGACATTTATCCATGGAACAATTATTTGTTTTCTATTAGTAACTTAAATGTTAATAATATGTTAATTTTCAGTTTAGAACTGGTGTAATGGAAGAAGAAAATGTTAAAAAATTGCATGCAGGGTCTGTGCGAAACTGTTGATAATATTGTTAAAGTTAAAGATGAGAGAAATGTATGAAATGGAAGGTGGATGATCAAGGCTGTTTTGAAATGTAAAATAAAATCATGGTGAAACACTTGCTAAGTGTAATTTTTATGACTATCATTGAAGGATATTAAGATATGCTGGCCAACCTAAATCATATTTCTTTTGTGGGAATTTTTTTAATTTAATTAATGATTGTGACAAAGTTCAGTGTAGCCAGTGTGGGAAGAAAGGACATACAGCAAAAAGGTATATGCCTGAATGCAGGTTATGTAAAAAAGGGACACTTCAGAATGGATTGTGAGGATAAAACAGTAAATAATAAAAAAGAAAGCAAAATGACAGAAAACATATGGGAGGAAGGACAACAAGAGATTGGGGAGAGAGTGAACTAGGCAAAGAATTGAGTGTAGAAGAAAAAATAAGAAAGGGGAACTGAGAAGAGAGTGTACACAAAAAGAAAGGTCAGACAATGGTACTAATACTTATAATTTTGTTTGAAGTTCTGGCCAGTGAAAAATCTGATTGTGAGGATCAAAGATTATTTGGACATATACCCAGGAAAATATTATTTTGGGGAAGGTATAACATTTAAGAAAGGAACATTTAAAATATTTTTCACTAAGCTTAGAAGGAAAACCAACAATTTTAGAGTACTTTCAATATATGTTAATAGCAATATTACCACTGTAAGAAGGATATGGATACTGGCATAGTGTGCTAAATGTGATATAGATTTTATTCTGTTAGAGGAGAAAAATTGTGGGGTGGAATTATGTCATGAAACATAGGAAGTGAACATTGTTCTGGAGTGGCTGTGTTGTGTAAAACAAAACAAACAAAAACACATTGAAAATATAAGATGTAACATTGGGAAGGATGGGAAGTTTAAATGTTGTGGATGTGAGGTAGATGAATGTGTTTATAGAATTACAGAGATATATGCATATATAACCATACAAAGAAAGAGAGAATTTATTCCATCAAGTATTAGATGATGTGGTGTTTAACATGAAAAGTATAATTGCAGGGTACTTTAATTATGATTTAAGGGGAAATGTAAAAAGAAAGGGGATGATGGAAAAAATACAAGAAGTGATAAAATGTGGTAAATAGCTGTGTAGAGCAAAAGTCAATGGAATAATAGAATAAGTGTACTTGGATCTGAGATTGATTGTTTTCTATTATCAGAATGCTTGAGATTAGCAGATGGTGATACAGAGTGATGGGTTTTCAGTATGGATGAATATGATGAAATAAAGGGAGTATATTAAATTAGGAAATGGAATAAAAAGCATATGTGAGAAATTATGGGATGAAATTGGAGACTAGGAGGTGTTACATTTATGGAAGAATCATTTAAATATGAATGACTTCTATAAAAGCTGTTCTTAATGCTTGAATGAATTTAAAAAGAAGCATAAAAAGTGTTTTTTTTTCCTTAGCAGGAAAATGTAAGAAAGGAAGAGAAAGTGAAGTATGGGAAAATGTATAGAAATCTATTAGAGAATTTAGAGAAGGATACAAGTGATATGAAAAAAGAAATATATAAAATAAATTAAGAATGAATTAAGGCATTGCTGTTAAGACGCAGATATTATTTACAAGGGAGAAGGGAGGAGGTATCTGCATGTTTGGATAAAATAGTAAATTGAGATATTAGTATAATGAGGAAAATTAAAAATGTAAAAGGAGAGGTAAAAAGAACATAACAGCAAATTATGAGTATTGTAGCACTTCATGTAGAAACTATGTATAAGAGTAAAAAGATAGAAATAAGAAAGAATGGAAAGTAAAAAAAAAATACAGAATGAGTTCAGAAAAAAATTGAAAAATACACTACTATTAGTGAATTGAATGAAGTACCTAGGGAAGTAAATGCTTATTCAGTATCAGGTTAGATCACATTGTGTATGGAATGTACATGAAATGAATGAACTGGCAAAGAGAATATGTTGTAAATGTACTGGATGAATGGTTGAAGGAAATATTTCTTTATAAGAGTTATGTTGTTAGATATTAAAATATGTATGGAGGAAAGCTGAGAAAAATTCAATAAAAAAACTGAGTGCCCATCATACTAAATAACACAGATTATAAATTTTTAATAGGAATAACACAGAGGATAATAGATAGTAGGATGGTCAATATTAAGGAAGAAAATATATATGGTATAAAAGGGAAGGGATGTCAAGAATTGTTACTGGCTATGAGAGAAACTGTGGATGATATAAGTAAAAGGAAGGATATGTTATATTAGCGAGGCATTTGATACAGTAGGAAAAGATGCTTTGTGGGATGTTATGGAAAAGTATGGAATAGGTAATAGTATTACAAGGTTGTTTATGTCAGCAGGTGTGTTAGTGAATGGGAGGCTGAATAAAGAAATATGCATGAAGTGTGGTATAAGATGAGGATATCCCATGAAATGAATGTTGTTTGCATTGGTAATGTGCACAATAGTGAGTGAAGTAGCTTATAAAATAAAAGATAATAGATATATGATACAAAAGGAGGTGCTGATTCCAGTAATTTTGACATATGCAGATGATACAGCTGTAGTTTCTAAGAACAAAATGTGGACGAGGGAAGTATTGGATTGTCTGAATGAACATTTAAAGGATAGAATGACATTGCAATTTGTGAAAAATTATGTAGTTATGATATAATGAGAAGGCTTGATAAAAGAAATGAAATAAATATATCTTCTGTGGTGGATGCACTGATCAGCATTCAGGAAAAGGTAATAATGAGAAAAACAGTATATGTGTTAAATGTTTGTGCAATCCTAGAAAATATGATAAAGAAATCGTTCAGTTAATGTTTTACTTCAGCCTTTTGAATCAAAGGTGAGTTTGCTACCTTTTGTGCCATGGACACTGTTTACTGCTGCCAATAAACTGAAGTTTGAAGAGCTGCACAGTGTGTGTGTGTGTATATATATACATATATATATATATATATATATATAGGTCTACTTAAAAACACCGACATGCAAAACACTGATGACGAGAACACCGAGACCGTAAGATCGACAACTGAGATGACCGACAGTTTAAAAGCCCGATGCTGAGAACACTGACATGTTAAGATAAGTGTGCAATAGTGACAGACTTTAGGGTTAGGGGTGGGTTAAGTGAGTTAGGATTAGGGTGCGGGTTAGGTGAGTGTGCGATAGTGATGGACCTTAGGGTTAGGGTTTGGGTTAAGGTTAGTGCATAGATAGTTGTGTATGTAAGGATTAGTGTAGGTTTGTAAGGTTTTTGTTGTGCTTGTGTTGTGTGTGTGTTTTTCGGAAAAGGTATTTGTTTTGTTTTGTTTATTGTTGGGATTGTGATTTGTCAGGCATGTGAAGTTTCATGCTTTTAAACTGTCGGTCATCTCAGTTGTCGATCTTCCAGTCTCGGTGTTCTCGTCGTCAGTGTTTTGCATGTCGGTGTTTTAAAGTAGACCCATATATATATATATATATATATATATATATATATATATATATATATATATATATATAGATATATAGATATATATATATATATATATATATATATATATATATGTATATATATACACATAAACCCAGTGAAAGTGGTGTGTTGTTTATAAGTGAATAGAAGGGGGATTGGGGTTACTGAATCCAGTTGTCTATTATGCTTCTTCAACCTTGTATAGATTGTTAAAGTGGGTAAATGAAGAGAATGAAAAATTGATAGCATGCATTTTAAATATAAGTACAAAAAATTCTGGAAGATGATAAGAACAGGAAAAAAAAGAGTATAAGAATATGTAAATGAAGAAATTAAAAATAATCATAAAAATACCAACATGGAAAATAAAAATTCATGACATAGAGAAAGATACAAGGATGTGGTGTAATAATGTGATGGCTCATTATCATCATGTAAATTCATGGGAAATTTTACAAGCAGAAGTGCCATTAGAACAAAGAAAAAGTGGTGTACCAAGATAAAGTATCATTTTTTTTTCTAAGGAGACTGATAATAAGTACATTACCAGTATAGGGGAATATGCCATGTTAAAAGAAAGTTGAAAGTGTATGTTTATTTTGTGGGAGGAAGATAGAAAAGAACATGCGTTTTTGAAATGAAAAAAGAGTGATGAAACTCTGGAAAAAGTTGTGTGAAGAAACATTTTTGAGAATATTAATGACATAAACAATAAGATATGAATATGATTATGTATGGATATTACAAGATCAAGCAAATAGAATATGTGAGAGGGTTAGATAAGAATTTATTTTATGCAATATGGGTAACTTGGAATAAAAGATTTTGTTTAATGGAAAATGGAATTTAGCACATATATTGTGAAAAAATGAATCATGGTTTTGACAGAGGGAGTGTGAGTCATTTCTGGAACAGTAATAATGAGGATGTTATAAGACAAATGATAAATAGTAAAAAAAATACAAATGTATATACATATAGGTTCATAGGCTTGTACTAGGCTGTCAACCCTAAGGGTCTATACAAGCCTAAACATAACAATTCCCTGGCTATTTCTTCCTCACAATATTTACTCCTCTGGACCCCTGTCTAGCAGGGCGACTGACGTGATCACCGGGGTAAATTTCATATCTCCCATCCAGTCATCAAGGTTCCTTTTGAAGAGGGCCAAGGAGACGCTCTGCTTCACATGTATGGGCAGTCTATTCCAGATTATGGGGAGTCTGGGTCAAAGCATTGATCCCTACACACATACACACACACACACACACACACACACACACACACACACACACACACACACAGAGTTTTACAGTTGCCATAACTGGGATTAGAATTCCAACCTAACTAGAACATCACACTGTAGCATTATGCAGTTATATCACGCACAACAGAGCTTATATAAATAAACAGCCCTTGCAGGTCTTGAATGCAGGACCCTGTATGTGCTTCTAAATATGCACATTTTATAAATATGTAAATAATGTTTTTATGCCATGTTAAATAAAGGACCCCTACTCTTTTTGATAGATTTTGTGGTATCTTTTACATCCATCTGAGCTACCACTCACTCAACCAGATAAGACCTCAGTTTAAGGTTTCATCTGAAGTATAACATACACAGGAATGCAGCATGTCACTCAATCTACCTGGTGTGGGACTAAAACCCACAGTTTTCTGCAATAAAGGTGAGTTTGTTACCTGCTGCACCATGGACACTGTTGACTGTTCCCACTAGAATGAAGTTTGAAAAGCTGCATAGACACACACACACACGTGTGTGTGTGTGTGTGTGTGTGTGTGTGTGTGCATGTGTGTGTGTGTGTGTGTGTGTGTGTATGTGCGTGTGTGTGTGTGTGTGTGTGTGTGTGTGTGTGTGTGTGTGTGTGTGTGTGTGTGTGTGTACTGAACTTTAATTTAAAAATATTTCAAAAACATAGAAATAAATTTTGCCATACACTGCAAGACTGAATATCTTGTGAAATGTAGTTTTGCATAACTTTATAACAATAATCTATATAATGTCTAAGAATATAATGTTCTAATATAACAAATTCAGTTCTGATTTAGAAATGTAAAAGTGGCATATGTGGTAATCATGAAGGAAGTAACATGAAGGTAATTTCTGATTGCTGTTTAAAAGTCATATTTTTTGTTTCTAGATTTTTTAAGCTGAGATTTTGTATTTTTTAAAATATCTGCTGAGAATTAGCAGAAATGTATTATGTAATGCCAAAGAACATTCATCTTTTTCTATGAAATTGCATCAGAAATAATATGTGTGTGTGTGTGTGTGTGTGTGTGTGTGTGTGTGTGTGTGTGTGTGTGTGTGTGTGTGAGTACATGTTTGTACATGTGTTAGTAAGAATGTATGCATTTACATGGTCACTTTTTAGACAAAAAAGTATAAAGGTACCATGGTCAGAAGACTTCTGAGAAATGAGAAGCATTTTAATTAAAACAAAGCCTTAACACATGCCATAAGCAAATACAATAATCAACTGAACATCAAGATGCTTAAAAGTAGACTCCATATAATATGTAAGATTGGCTGAGATTCTGTAAAGACATTCTAATGTCATCATTTAGTAACCATAGTAACACTTCATGAGTAGTTCAAAATGAATTACTCTGAGCTGTGTTTAGCTTCAGGGACACTGCTTTACATTCTTTGGTTCAAAAATATAAAAAGAAGAGTTCTGAAAAAAATATATACATCCTCTGCACCTGCTGTGTTTGGTATGACTGTTCAGTAAAATGCCATTCATAAAATTAAAACAGTGCTTATCATCAAATAAGGTGATTTGTTTTGTCAGAAGAATACATGTAAAAATATTATACACTGACATTGATATTTTCAAGAAGAACCTCAGAAATGTAATTTATATCTTATTATACTAGACAATAATAGCATAATTAGCTATATATTCAAAAATGTGTTATCTTCCAAATGTATGATGTCCGTTATTACTGTTGTCACTTGTGGAGAACATAAGCAATGAGCTTAAGTGTGAAGAGCTCATTAAGAGAAAACTGATTTGAACCGCGGTTAGTGCACTAGGTTTTCATTAGATCTTCCTGAGTTTAGTTATGCAGTGATCTTTGATGTGAGTATTGACAATGCACTATCCTAGAAATGTACTTTCTGAAGGGAACCTACTGCTTGTCAGCATTCACTTGTCCGATGCTCAAAATGTCATCACTGAGAGGTTGCCAGCTTCCTATAATCACTGCTAGTCTTAGAGAAGAGAGAAAAGGTGAGTGCTGCATGGTTTATCACTTTCTCATTCAAGTTCACTACATATAAATATATAGATATATTTTGTGGGTGGGGGCTTGCTTCCATATTGGGGAGAGCAGACTAAAAATGATGTGTTCATATTTTTCTACATTGGGAGTGTCATTGTTTTGAATTGTGACTTCCCAAGACATTAGATGTTTTGGCTCAAACAATCATGGGTCAATTAAATATGATGAAATTAATTCATATTAAACTCTGTCACTAGTCTATGGCTAGTTTTAGATACTGTCTAATAGCTTAGATTTGGGTATCAGCCTGGATTGTTAACAGATTAAATAACCCAATAGGTATAACTGTTCTGAGATAACAGGATGGGTCTTGTAGTCAGACACTGAAGTAAAACAAAAAAACAAAAGTGACAGCTGCAGAAAGCAAATAATGTATCACACATACAGGCACACATAATAGTGAATGTTCATAAAAGAAACTATAGATAACTATTTTACCACTCTGCATTCATAAATCCTAGCATTATATGGTTATTTGGAGGTCAACATGAAAGAATCCCTGACGTGATACCTACATAAAGGCTGCGCTAAATTACATAAACAACTAATACTCGTGCTGAGAGTAGACACGTAACAATAGTGAAGATCAGAAGAACATCTTGAAAACATCCTACAGTGCTAGTTATATAAACCTGCAAGACTAATACAATACAAACTGAAGGGAGCATAAATGAGCTACAGTTTCATAGGCAATATGTTATCCATAATCTTTCAGATATTATTAACCTGCAGAACTCCTTTCATAAGAAACTATTACTTGGAATTTTCTACAGAATCACAAGGGTTCATATTAGACTGATGATCTCCCTATTCACTGTACATACACAAATACAAATTTTAAAACAAAAAGTTTAAAATGTAAAAGAAGTATGTCACTATTGTTTATTTTTTGCTATATGAATCCAAATCTAGCACGAAAACTTAGAAATGTTTCATCTCACTGCAGCTTCCAGCTCCCTCATTAAAGTAATTACTCATACTATGCAATTTTTCATTAGGTAATAACCACCTGGGCAGTGTGAACATTGGTTGTAGATGGTGATCGCAGTTGATGTTACACCCCTACCTATCTGCAAAAATGGGGGAAAAGGGGTTGCTGATGGATAGATATTAATTACACTGAAACAGTGTCATCCATTGATCTGAAAAGTCTTTTACAATTTGTCATAATCATTTTGTTAAGGCAGCATTCTACACTTCCTGCATTATGGATGACAGATCTTATAGAGTTCCACTGATGGAATTAGAAACAATGTGTCATCTGTGTTCTTAAGCTGTATCTCATTAACTGTCATATGTGGTTCATATGCATCCAACTCTTCCACCTTGAGCTGTGGCTGAAGAAGGCTTTGCTTATTCTGCTTTTCTTTACTTTTCTTTCACATGTTGAAGACCCAGGAATATAATCATGAAAGTAATTGCGCTTCGGAAGCAGACTATATTATATTGAGATGATCGTCAACGTTCCAGGCATCATATTTTAATGATGCAGACACTCTGCTTAAGAACAAAGCAACAACAGATTTCAAAATACTGAGACAATTGGGAAGTTTGATTAAAATTTGTAATTTTCTGAATAGAATTATTTGTCAGTGAACTCCTGTCTGAGTATGCATAATGATAGGATGTTTAAGTAGAGCAGGTTATGCTAGGAAGGAAAGGGAATGAGACAATTCCAGGAAGTGCAGGATTGGGTAGTGAGGTCAGAGATAGGAAGTGAGGTAGACAGTAGATATATAAGACTCAGTATGAGGGGCTATTGGTCTCTTGGCACTGACTCTGGGTGCTTAAAATAGACCCGTGGTCAGTGTTCCTAGAGACCAGAAGAAGGGTTGGTTCATATACCTGAATCTGCAGCATAAATGTAAGTGCCAGAAATTTATGGTGTAGGTAATTTACTGTTTCCGCAAATGCTAAGAGTAGTAAATACTGAAATGCTGAATTTCAGTATTTCGGGACCATAAAGTCGAACTTCCCAAATCCCGAAACTACAAAATCACAAACATATACACACCATACACCACACAACACAGACAGCATCCAACCCACACCACAGCAAACAAAACACACACAAACACAAAGAAAAAACAAACCTACACTACATATAAGTAGGGGTCAAAACCCCCCTGCACTCCCCATGTGGAGGGCTGCGCCCCCACACCCCCCACACTTATATATACTAACTCTGAGGTCACACAGACACAGAAAGGCAACTCACACATTCTACAGTCCCTCACACACACACAAACATCACACATATACAAAAACCAACACATCCAACACTTTCACACCCATACTTTCACCTGCCTACCCCAACTCACACATACAACTAACAAACACATTCAGACACACTCAAACTCCCACACAAAACCCTAAGAAAACACTTACCTTAAATTACACCTAATTCCATACCCAACACGAAACACCATCCATGCACAACACCGCATGTAATGTACCGTAAAGCCATAACTGTGAATTTGAGATATTCGGATTCACGATTATGCACTTTCGTGATTTTAAAGGTTTGACTTAATAATTTCGGGATACTGAAATTCGTGGTTTCAGTATTTCAGAATTATAAAGTGAACATATATATATATATATATATATATATATGTGTGTGTGTGTGTGTATATATATATATATATATATATATATATATATATATATATATATATATATATATATATATATATATATATATATATACACATATATAACCTGACTCAGAGATGACTAACTTTCAAAATCCGAGATGAAAATAACAAAAGTGTAGAAACCCGAAAATCAACATTTTAATAGGGTAAATGAACACTTGGCCAGCATACCCTGTTCTCCACTATAGCACTGCATAACTGAACTCAGGAAGATCTAATGAAGGATTCAGTGTAGAAAATTGAAGGCACCACAACAGGATAGAGCAATGGATATCCAAATTAAGGGGAAACCAGTGGAACAGGCAGCCATTGGTCAGGCACCATATCAAGATATTTTGGAGCCTTCCACAGGAAACCAGTATAAATATTCACTTGAAGCTGGACAGCAAGGGAAAGAACAGGAAACTGTAGAAACTCTGATGCAGTCAATGTTGAGAAGTGATAGGCTAGTGATTTCCCACATGACAGAGCAATGGATGCCACAGGATGAAACTGAAGAGAAGGCGCCACAGGAGGATGCTATAGAACTTTCTATAGAATGCCCCCATAAAATGGAAAACAACGATATGCTCTCAGTCTGGAAGAAAACGAGCTAAGAGAAGAGTTGCTTGATATAATAGACAAGGGTAAATATATTAAGATCAATGACAGAAGTAGACTGCAGACGGTCAATAAAACCCAAAAAGTCAAAAGTCTGATATAACAAACAAATGCAGTAATTAGGATTGTCCATAGAGATCTATGTAATATAACAGAAGTAAACAGGGTATATTACTGTGCTGCTAAATTAATCCCCGGGATCCTATTTAGAATGCACTGATGTAATTTGTATTATAACTGTGTGCTCTTTTCGTTGCTTAAACTCATATTGTAGTTAGAGTGTTTTCTATGGTTTAAAGACACTTTAATAACTTTTGCTTTTGTCTCTGCCTATATAGCGTCCTGTTTACCTAATAGAAATAACTTCTATAAGTGTTACTGCTTGAATGTTTTACTTCTTTAAGGACAGTGCTATTTTGTTCATTATAAAGCCATTGAAATAACTAGCCTGACTTTACTGTAAAGGGAATTTAGTTTGGATAATATTTCACCTTCCATTAAATGTTAATGTTGACTTTATAATATTCTCTAAGTTAACAACTGTGCTAACCCTTATCTCTTTTTTTCTCCCTCCTTTCTCTTGCCTCCCTTTCACCCCAAGGACCTAGCTCTACTCTACAGACTCCTGCCCCCGCCAAATTCCTTTTGGTGTGTCAAGAACCTATCCTTTCCTCCTGTGACTGAAAGAGCTGGTCTTACCTTGTACCCTCTATCAAGAAAAATAAAGTAGGTTATGGGCATTGTCCCTTTGCTGTGAAAGGCTTCCTGTCTGATACTCCGACCAAGGTCTTTAGTTTGCCTGAGCCTGTGTTGCTAGCAGCCAGTAGCTTACATTCTTAGTCTCTCCACTACCCCTTTGCCCCAACTCCTTTTCCCTGCTCACCGTTCTCAGTCCTTTGTACTTTCTCTATTTACCTTCAGTAGTTTTACCACTCTCCCTCTACTGCACCTTGTGCTATCTGCTAGGTGGCACTCTCCTCTTCTGCTTTTTCTTAGCTTTGTTTCTCTACCTCTGCTTCTCCTTTACTATTTCCACACTCACCAACTGCCTTATCCTACCTGACCTACTGCCTATCTCCCTTCATATTGTTCTGTCCTTATCGCCATACTTGCCTTTTTGTTACTTCTATACTTGGACCTGCTCCTTCTCCATTCTATACTCTCTGCTTATACTCTTATACTGCCTTCCTCTAATCTACTGTCTTTCTCTAGTGTACCTAGTCTGTATTCCTTCAATCTCACAACTATCTTCCATACTCACCTTCCTTTACTGATTGTCTACTTTCCTATCTCTCCTTCAGTTGTTTCTACCAGCCTGCTTGCCTGGGCTCACTCCGCTCCCCTCCCTGCCCCCAAATCCCACCCGCCCCTAGCACCTCTACCTTTATACCCTCATAGACACACCCCTCTTAACCTATCCCCACCCCTTCTAGACCTAGCCCTCCCACTTCACCTACCTGCCTACCCTACCTTCTAAAACCAACCCTCCCTTCTCCACTTATCTTCTCTCCTTCCCACTCTTCACACTATCTTCCCACTCTATTTCAGTTATACATTCTCTAAACATGTCTAACCAATGCCAACCTTTGCTACTTATATCCTTCCTAACCATCATCATCTCTACTTATTTCTCCACCTCTTATGAACAAGCCCTTCCTTATACTCTAACAATTCCACACAAAGTAACCCAAATATCCCCCCTAGCTCTAACAATTACCTATCTCAACACCATCCACAAAACTTCCTACCTCCAAGCTAAATATCACCGACTTTCTCACATCAAATATCCCACTCATAGCCTTAAAAAACATTTTTATTACTACCACAAAATTTCTCAATCTTACAACCCTATATTAATCTGCTCATTAATACATGGTGATATCCACCCCAACCCTGGCCCTAACTCACCCCTACCATTCTCTAAAAGCCACCAACTATTTACAAGACCAACACCATCTACCAAAACCACCAAATCACTCTCAATTGCTCAATTAAATATACGTAGCATCTGTAACAAAATACCACATATCCATGCCCTCCTAGATGTCCAACAGTTTGATATACCCTGCCTAACCGAAACTTGGCTCAAACCTACAATTAAAGATAATGAAATCACCCCCCCCTGGCTATAACATACTCAGGCAAGACCGCTTAAACAAAAAAGGTGGTGGGGTAGCAATTCTGTATAAAGCCGGACTGCAAATAAGCAAAGAAATTCATACTCTTCCATCTGATAATAATGTAGAAATAATTATTTCCAAACTTCAGCTCAACCCTCACAAAACAGTTAACATTATCTGCACCTATCTTCCCCCAGGAAAAAATCCCACTATTTTAGAAGACCTATTAAATTGGCTTTCACTAAATCTCTCTCAAGAAACTATTCTTTTAGGAGATTTTAATATTGACTGGAATTTATGTCAATACACCAATCCACCCACTCTTATTAACCTACATGGCTTTACTCAAACCATTAACTCCCCAACAAGAACAAACAAACAAAATAACAAAGAAAGTATACTTGACTGGATACTTATAAACAGTCCCCAGCTAAAGTATACAACAGGGACTCTCCCAGATGACTTCAGCGACCACTCTCTAACATATATCATCAGGCATAAAACAAGTTTAACCATCCCCACACAAGTCATAACATCCCGTAGCAAAAATTCCTAGATCCCATTCTGTTTCAAAATGAACTTATGCAAGTTAATTGGTCATCTCTTAAATCTCTCCCTATAGACGAAGCGGTTAACTACTTCAATCATACTTTTCTGACAATCCTAGAATATCACGCTCCAATGCGTTCTATAAGAATTAAATCTAAAACAGCCCAATGGCTTTCTAATGCCACCAGGAACCTAATCCTTAGTAGAAACAAAGCCTGGATAAAATGGCGTACCTCTAAAAATACAACTGATCGCCTTATTTTCAGAGAACAAAGAAATTTAACAAAAAAAGCCATTCTACAAGACAAGAAGAACTTTTATACTCAGATACAACAAACATCCCTACACCAACCACATAAATTCTGGACCGCCATTAATACACTGCTATCACCAGGAAAAGTTGCCACACCAAATCCTATTGATTCAAACCCCGACTGCCCACTACAAACGGCTAATGCCTTTAATACTTTCTTTACCTCTGCCATTCTAAACCTAGCTAACCAACAAAGCCCTGATACCTCAAAACTGCTAAACCAAGGTCCCACTCCCCCCCCCATTCCACCTCAAACCCATACCCACCACATATATATCATCCTTACTTCAAAAATTAAAACCTACAACTCCCTCAGCCGACAAGTTACCAGCAGAATTCCTTAAAATTGGTGCAAAAGCCATAGCTTACCCCATCTCCATATTGATTAACAGGACCATAAAAGAAAGCACAATTCCATCATTATGGAAAATCTCTTATATTATCCCACTATTCAAAGGTGGTGACTCTACTGAGTATTCTAACTTTCGTCCAATAGCATTATTATCACCACTTGCAAAAATAATGGAGAAATGCATCCACAAACAGGTACTAAATCACCTGCTAAATAATAACCTCCTAGCTAAGTGCCAACATGGTTTTCGCCCTTTCCATAGCACTACTACAGCCTTACTTTCCTTTATCGACTCAATAAATAATAACCGCAATAATAACATACCCTCTTCAGCCTTCTTCGTTGATCTATCCAAAGCCTTTGATATGGTCAACCACAAACTTCTCCTCCATCGTCTAAAGTCCCTCTCTTTTGACAATATAGCCTTAAATTGGTTCACATCCTATCTGAATAACCGTAAACAGGCAGTACTCTGGCATAACCATCTCTCTGATCTCCTTCCCACCTCTATAGGAGTTCCTCAGGGCTCTATCTTAGGCCCTCTACTATTTTCCATCTTTATAAATGATCTTTACCTAGCTACTCCTCTATCAACTTGCATTCAATATGCTGATGATACAACCATTATCTGCTCAGCCCCAACACAGTCAGAACTTTATTCCCTTACACAAAATACCTTCACTACCATAGAGCAATGGTTCTCCAACCACTGTCTCCTCCTTAACCCAAAGAAAACCAAACTCCTGATTTTTACACCCACCATCTTGTCTCCCTCCATTAATTTCTCTCTCACAGCCAACAATGGTATCCTTATCTCCCCAGACAATAACACCAAACTACTAGGCATTACAATTGACAACCAACTCAAATTTGACACACACATTGACTCTACAATAAAATCAACTAACAGAAAACTAGGCTCTCTGTATAGAATTAAATCTTTCCTTACTCCTGAAGCCAGAACCACTATAGCTAGAACCCACTTAATCTCTTCCATTTTATATGCCTCCCCAATCTACACAAACCTTTCTAAATATAATCTTACCAAACTAACTACGTCTTATAATAATATTGCCAGATTTGCTACAGCATCTCCATATAGGACTCACCATTGTTCTAACCTTAAAAAACTAGGGTGGCTAGAATTACCTAACCTTATACATTTTAACCAACTTACAATTGCCCATAAAGCTCTTTACCACCCAGACAATACCCCAATGCTCTCCACCCTCATAAAACCCTATAGCAATCTAAAGAACCTGCGCTCCTCCAACAAAATACTGATTCATACTTCTCTTTCTAAGAACTCAGCAGGTGACTCCACATTCTCAAACTCAGTTGGGAAACTATGGAATCAACTACCTCAAGACCTCACCACTCAAACATCAATCCCACTATTTAAAACTAAACTTAAACATTTCTTTTCCAACCACTGGCTTTGCTCTTGCAATAACCCAGACTAACCTTTCATACCTCCCTGCTATCTGATTTTTTTTTCCACTCTCTCTTTATCTCGTATATCTAACTCTCTACATAACTCTCTACAAAGCTGTTTCTATTACCTCACTTCCAATAAAGGAACTAAATCTCTACTTTCCATCTTCTTTTAAAGATGTATTAGACTAACTAGGTACTTTATCTGTACTGTCATATTGTACACTCTTCTAAGTAATAGAGAGACTCCTTACTGTACCTCATATTTGTACTCAAATGTTCTTAATTCTAACAGAAGGTTTAAAGTATATGTTATTAGATATTAGTTGTATATGTTGATATATTCTGATAAAGTTTTTGTTTTAGTCTTACTATAGTAGTACTGTAGAGGAGCTTTTCTCCCCGGGCCTCCACTGAAAATGGACATGTATCCAGTTGGACTAGCCCGGTTAACAAATGTAAAATAAATAAAAATAAATAAAATAAAAATAAAACAATTTTACCATGCCAGAATAGTGTAGCAACCTCTGCAGGGAATATGGCTTCTGAACAATTCAGTAAAGAAGGCTGGGGGTGTGCACAATCCTGCCAGCACTATTCTGGCATGGGCACCACCTAATAATGCTAATTTCCTCACTTGCTGGTGAAAACCATGCAACTGAGGTGAATTAATGATTCAGTAAGCAGGCAGGCATCCGTTTCAGAGCAGTGTATGTTGCAGAAATAGATTCAGTTGCTAACCATGTACATTTCTGCAAAAATCAAAATGGAAGCATGACAGCTCAAAGTAAAGCAAGTATTATGACTATTAGGCATGCCAATGGCCAAATATATGGCCATTGTCATGGAAAACAGTTGCAAAATTATAAAAATAAAAGTTTTTTTGTCCAATTTTGGATGTTTAAGTGTAGTACAGTGGTGTGCAAACAATATCATGCAGAGAATAAAAAAAATGCGAAAAGACAATTTTAAGTGAAATCTGCATTTTGCCATTATAGTGGGTAGCATGCAGAAAGAAAGCAATAACAGGTAGCACTGGTTGCTAAGGAGAAAGGCTCTGGTGTAGTGGTGTAACAAGGGACTAAGGCAGTGAAGTATGCAAATGAGCTAAATTTATTGAATAGCACAACGGGAGATCATGTCCACCTGCACCTAACCATGTAGGAGCTATAATGCTGCAGTGTAAGCAGGAGAAGCAGCTGACATGAAAAGGGGATGTGTCATGTTTGGTGTAAGTACATCAGAGCTCTGCTGCCTTTATTTGTGCTTAGCTAAGCACAGCTAAGCAAGGGGTGTGTCTGAGCTAGTTCATGAAATGCTGAGCATGTTCACATCCCTGGGAGGGTTCTTTCTACTCAAAACTGTTTATTCTAGCTGCAAGGGTTTACGTGCCATGAAGCAGGGCTTAAACAAAAGGGAAACAATTAAAAAAAAATAAATAACAGGAACTAACAGGTGTTTACATTTGAGCAGTGGGTGAATGTGGCATGCCACTGGGATTAGAAGGGATGGAAATCAGAAGAATAAAACTGGAAAATAGCAGAACACAGGCACTCAGGTACTAAAAATATAGCTAGCAGGTGGAAGTATCATAGTCAGCCAATCACACAGGCAGCATCTGCAGCACAGCAGTATAAACTATACAAGCACCTTTCAGTCTGTTTTTTCCCACAAACTCTGCACCATTAATGTACAAACTCGGGAGGATTTTAACTGACAAAATGATAGAGGCTGCTGTCACTTTGACACATCAGTATGTGCTAGAGGCTGAGGGCAGTGAGGAGGATAATGTTGACAACCGCTCCAGACTGAGGAGGAGGAGAAGAGTGTTCAGACCCAGGGTAACCTACCAGGGGCTACATAATCTGGAGATACTAGAACACTACAGGGTGGACAGGGACATACTTTCGCAACTCATCGAGCTGTGCCGGCCTCACCTAAGACCCAGAACTAACAGAGGGGAACCCATCCCAGTGGATAGCAAGGTATGTGTAGCCTTAAGAATATTAGCTGCAGGTATTTCCAAAGACCTATTGGGGAAATCATGGTGGTCTCACAGGCATCTTAATCCAGGGTACTCCACCAGTTCCTGGATGCCATGCTACCACATGCTGGTGAGCACATTTACTTCCCCAGCACCCCTGAGGAGAGGGCCAGCAATATGCACCTTTTCCACCATATAGCAGACTACCCAGAGGTATTGGGTGCCATAGACTGCATGCACATCCACATCAAAGCACCACCTGGTTAACAGGGTAGGGTTATATAAACCGCAATGGCTTTCACTCCATCATCTGCCAGACTGCATGCAATGCCCAGGGCATTATCAGCCCTGGAAGCTATCATGACTCCCACATCTGGCATTCCTCAGAGCTGTACCAGGGATTTGCCAAGGGGGACATCCCATATGGCTATCTGGTGGGGAATGTTGGCTATGCACTGGAGCCGTGGATGATGTCACCCATTAGAAATGCACACACATACTCTCAGGAATGCCATAATGAGGCATACGCACAAATCAGGATCATTGTAGAGTGTGTGTTTGGGAAGCTCAAGTCATGGTTCCACTGCCTTGACATATCTGGTGGAGCCCTGCAGTACTCTGCAGCCACACATGCACACATGCTCATAGTATGTGCCATGCTACTCAATATGATCCTGTGGAAACAGCTGTGGCAGGAACAGCAGGGGGAAAGGCCATACAGCCTCCCACCATTGCCAAGGTCCCCACAATCACAGAGGGTCTCAGAGGAGGAACCCCTGAGCCAGCTCCTGTAGGCAGACTGAGGCATGCCCAGTATGCTCTGGCCTTGGCAAAGAAGCAATGCATAGCACACACACTGACACTGTAGGGAACTAGGGACTGACACCTCTCTCTGACTCACACACACAGTAAAATGGATGCCACACATATCACACTACCTGTACTTTATAGGTTCATAGGTTCATAGGTTTATACTAGGCTATCTGCCCTAAGGCATTTATAAGACTAGCCCAAAGTTTTGTGGCTTACGCCACCCCTTATATGAAAAAATACTGTGCCCATTAGTTTGTTGTGCCTCTGTCCAGCAGTGACACAGGGATGATTCCCGGGGTAAACCTACGATCTCCCATCCACAGGTCAAGATTTCTCTTGAACAGAGCCAGTGAGGTGCTCTGCCTCACATGGACCGGGATTTTATTCCACAGCATAGGGAGTCTCTGAGTGATAAATCTATCCCTCCAGCACGTCTTATTTATATCCGTGCTAAGGTTTAAGTCACTTGCTCTAGTGGTTTTGGTGGATTTGCATTTTTTGAGGTGGAGCATGTCCATTAATTCCGGGTTGGACATGGCCTTGTATGTCAGGCACATGTCACCTCTGAGCAGATGGTATGCGACTGAATAGAGCTGGAGTTTCTTCAATCTGGCAGCATATGACAGATTTTGGAGTCCCTTTATCCTTTTGGTGAGGAACTTTTGGGGTCTCTCCAATTGCTGCAGATGTCGGGTGAGATACATCCCGAATGGGGCATTGTACTCGATCATTGGACTGATAAGTGAAGAGTACAGGGGAGCAATGACCTCACTAGATCTGGATGTGAATCCCTTCATAATCAGGTGGGCAATGTAGAAGGTCTTTCTAACCACTTTAGCAACGCGAGTGTCAAAAGAAAGGCCACTGTCAACCTGGGTACCCAGGTCCCTGATAACCTCTTCTGTGCTTAGTGGATTGCCACCTATATGGTAGCTTGGGGTTACCTTGTTTTTCCTGAAGGGTATGACTATACATTTTTTGGCGTTTAACTTCAGGCCATGGCTCTGGCACCAGCTATCTGTTTCCGTGAGTCCCTTCTGAAGGATATCTGTGTCCGATGCACTTTCCACTATGGCGCCCAGTTTGCAGTCATCTGCAAACTTTGTCAGCCAAAGTCCTCCCATGTTGGCCTGTACTTCTGAGAAGTAGATGCCGAACAATAGGGGGCCAAGGACCGAGCCCTGTGGGACACCACTTGTGACCGGCTTGGAATCTGACATAGCGCCAGCAACTCTAACCCTGTGGGTTCTGTCCTTAAGCCAGTTTGCAACCCATCTTGTGACATATGGGCTTACATTTAAGCTGGTAAGTTTTTCTACAATACCCGAGTGGGGTATTGTGTCGAAAGCCTTTGAAGGTCAAGGTAGGCTGTATGGACTGCCTTTCCCTCATCAATGGTCTCGGTGACTGTTTCGAAGAAGTCGACCAAGTTCAAAAGGCATGATCTGCCCTTGACGAAGCCAAACTGGGTCGGGTCAAATGTCTGCAAGTCCCCTATATCTTTGTTTATGAGCTCCATTATGATCCTCTCCATAGCTTTGCAGACTAGACTTGTTAAGCTTATGGGGCGGTAATTACCAGGGTCCGTAGAGGCACCGCCTTTGTGGAGTGGGACCACAGTTGCCGTACGCCACTCCTTGGGCACGTATTCTGTGGTAAGGCTGAGATTAAACAGCTGCCTTATGTGCGGGTTTAATTCCTCATTTAGCTCATGTAGCACACAGCCGGGGACACCATCTGGTCCCATTGATGCTGTGTTTTTAGCTTTAGAGAGAGCAGCTTTCACCTGCGAATTTGAGATGTCTGGGAGGCTACACCGCTGGGATAGTTATCTCTCCTTTAGGGGAGGGGGGTGAAGTTTGCACTGAACCTGTCTGCCAGTATGTTGGCAATGTCTGTGGGTTCAGTGATTTTTGTATCATTTTGGACTAATTCTGAGCATATCTGGGAGTTTCCACCCAGGTTCCTAACATAGCTGAAAAAGGCCTTACGATTGTCCTTTGAATCCATGGCAATTTTTCTCTCAAAATTGGCCTTAGTTGATTTTATGAGTGCTCGTATTTTTTTACTAATAATGATCAGGGGTGACTTCCCTTTTATGGATTTTGTTCTATCATGTAATAGCTTTCTCCTCTTATTGTAAAGTTTGTTAATGGCTGGGGTCCACCACACTGGACGTTTGCCCTTTGTGGAAAGAGTCTTGGTTTTATTTGGGATTGCCTGATCCATGCAGTCCTGGAGGTGTTCAAAGAAGGCATTTGTAAGGTCTTCCACAGCTTGGGTTGTGGTTTCCACTGGCTCAGGGGCCTTGAAGGATACCACACCAGTCTTGAGTAGTGTGAAGTTTGCTTTAGAGAAGTTCTTCACTGTGGTCTTTTTTGTTTGGGGTGGGGGCGGGATGTGGATTTCCAGTGAGATTAGTTTATGATCAGATCTCAGCAATGAGGGATATACTTCCGGTGTGGAGCATTTTGTCCCCATGTTTGTGATAATGAGATCTAGTATATTTTCTCCTCTCATGGGAACAGTAACTAGCTGTTCCATGGCATTTGAATTTATGAACTCCAGGAACCGTTGGGCTAGAAAGTTAGGGCTTGAGTAATGTTCCCAATCTATATTCGGGTAGTTGAAGTCATCCAATATGATGGTGTTTGGAGACACATTTATACCCTCCAGTGTCTTCAGGAAGGCTGTGTGGGGATCCTGAGTTTGAGAGGGTGGCCTGTAGCATGCTAGAATTTGTAGAGCTGTTTTGCCTATGGTTAGTTGCACCTGGATGGTTTCCGAAGCTTCGTGCATTGCCACCAACCTGGAGGTGTGGGTATCCTTTATGAATATGGATACACCCCCTCCTTTTGTGGTGTGGTCCGGGTTTTGGGGCCGGAACGCATGATATGAGGTAAAACCTAATAGTGCCGGGGTGCTCTTAGGAGCCTTGAACCAAGTTTCAGTTACAGCACAGACATCGATGTTCTCCATACTGAGAAGGGCCTTGAGTGCGTGCATTTTGAGATTTAGACTTCTGGCATTGAGCAGCATTACCCTCAGTTTCTTCCCATTTTTGTTTTCTAGGGTGGTAGGTTTAGAATTTGAGCCTTGCCTAAAAAGGCACTATGGGGGTGGCAAGAGCCTTAGCCAATATCCGGAATCCCAGGGGTGACAGGTGCAAGCCGTCCCTTGCGAAGCAGCGTGGCTTGTCAAGCATGTCATCCCAGGCAGACAGACACTGGATCCCCTTTGAATGACACCAGACATTAAGCCAATTGTTAAAGCTGATCATCTTGTCTCTATATTGTGGCATCATTCTTGGTGAAGGAAGGATACTGCTCAGGGTCAGGGTCATACCTGCCTGGGCTACATAATCAGAGAGCTCCTCTATGTCTCTTTTCATGTAGTCCAGGCAGGTACATCTCAGATCGTTCACACCAGCATAGACAATGACTGTGTCATATTTGTACTTGCCGTGGAGTGACCCATGTGCTTGTGTTATGTAGCGGATTCTAGCGCCCGATAGGTAGCTTACTGTGACCCTCTCTTTGTTCAGCCTGGTGAGTGGGATGTCAGTGTGTCTGACTATGGAGTCACCTATGACAAGTATGTTTGGTGTTGTATTTGGCCTTAAGGGCTGTGACTGCTTTGCACACTGATTTTGTGGTTTATGTGTTGCTTGTGGGGTGTCTTGAGGTAGCAGTTGTAAAGGCAGTGTACTGCATGCATCCGATATAGGCAGCCCTCAAAAACTGTCCTCACAACTGCCACAGGCACAAGTTAAGTCAGTCTTCTTAACAATAAATGAATGGAGTAGTATGTTCTGGTAGCATATCTTTGGTATCACTGCATGGATGCAAGGGAAAGGGGTGGCCTACTTGGATAGCAGCAGATGACTGATAGCTAAGTGGGACCCCAGGAAATGTTATCCCGATACTGGCTTCCCCACACTATGCAGTAGTACCCAAGGTGACAAATCCCACTGCAGTATATGTAGGTTGCCAACTAACTGGGGGTCATAGGTCACAGGCATGAATGTCAATGTGGGGGTCCCATACTCAACCCTCAGCCTCACCCAGCAAGTCAGCCATAGAAAGCCATAAAGAAATGTCTGGCAAATGCCCACAAATGGTAACACTGATGAAATACCACCCTACAGACTTAGAGGTCTTGCAGTTGGAGTAAAGCTCTGAAAGGAAAGAAGTCTGAAACTCAAATGTATGCCATTACAATCTGACCTGTGGTCTTTAGTGATATGCCTCTAGTCTCCAAGACAGGGCATAATACTATAATAAATGAAACCAAAATGTAAAGCAAATATCAGCACAGTCTGTGCAAATGTGTACAGTTGTCAGGTGTGTCCCCCCACACCCATATTCCCATAGATATGCAGTAACATGTATGTTTGTAGGGAAGTATCAGCAGAGCACAAATTGCCAGGGCTGTGCCAATAAACATGATAACTTGTTGCATGTCCACAATATGCAGGGTGTCAATGAGCTATGTATATGTGTTGTAAACACTGTCAGGATGTGGCCAGCACTTACTCCCAGCTGTTGTGTCATAGTGACCAGGGTACTGTACTGTGGTTGGCAGGGCCATGTTCCATAAACTGCAGTGCCAACTATTCTGCATGCAGCTACACCTATGGTAGGAGTTGTACACACTGTCCAGATGTCAATATCTGTTATTGCAGGAAAACTGGACAGGTCATGGAAAAGGGGTCAGACATATGGACAGTACACTGCTTGGAGTAACCTACACAGTGCCTACCATACATCTCAACTGTACAGACCTATTGCAGAATGTCCAGAGGTTTTCATCATATTTGTGGTCTGTATATCATGAAATAGTGGTTGGCTGGCAATTCATTGGCAAATCACGTAAGTCTGAGGTCAGAAAATAATAACAGATTGTAGTGTCAGACTTCATACCCTATAGAAAAATGCATGCTAATGCAAAACCTGTTATTGAATCACCTTTCTAGGTGTGTACAGTCCATTCTTTAAAAAAATGGTCCCCATATTTAGGCCTTTGTCCCCCAATGACTTATGGCTTTGTCCAGATGTCTGGATCTCAGACATTGAGAGGTAAGGTGCCTAGTAGGACAGCAGGTACCTGAAGGCCAGTGTACTGCCAGTTTATAAAAGGCTGCTACCTTTCTGTGTCAGCTCTGACAACATGTCACTGGCCAACAGCCATACCCCTGTAATGACACAGGTTGTCACAGAAGGAGCACAAGTATGACTTGTATATCTGTTCTGCTCATCCTAACATTACATTTGCCTTTCAACTATTTGCAAAACATGAAATGGTCATATCAAAACAGCAATGGCAGGCAGTGGGGAAGCAGATGTCATACCCATTAGAGCAAAAAAGCAATTAGCAAACTGGTCTCCCAACTGTCTATGTTTGGCAGAACATTATTAACACCCTGTCCCCATGTGTGGGCCTATGTCTGACTGTCATATTTGGGCCTGTCCAGATGTCAAGTCTCTGATTGTATGACAGCTAGGCCAACATGTAGCCTCATAATAACATATAGCAACACAAACTGTCTAAGTACCACAGCAAATGGAGTGGTGTAATGATGGACACCCTGCTAAATAGGTACACTCAGTGGTGTGAAGTCCACAACCTTGTGTGTGATGTTATGGCATTTATCCTGCTCACATCAAAATTACAAATACATAGCAGCCATTGTGGCCAAAGTCTGTGACTGAACTACAGAAGGACAAAGAGACACACATAAGGGGAAGGGGTAACACTGGTCAGACAAATGGAGAATGTACACACCAGAACAAATTGTGTAGTAACATAGGTGTTGTGCAGTGTATGGAGTCAGTAAACATTACCTGCAAATACACAATGCACACCCATGTAAGTGGAGGTCCGCAACAAAACAAAAACCCAAACAATGGACACCTCAGAGGTAAAAACAGATCAGAAGTCCACAAACCTGTACACCACAGACCATGTAGACTCCACACACCAGGGTCTTGTAAACAATAAGGCCTTACCACAAACCCCAAACACCTACCCTACAGAGATAGGCTAACACCACTGTCCCTCTACCCTGTTCCACACAAACTCTGCTGAGGTGACCCCTGTCTGGCATACAAAGCAATCCACACCCTGCTTTGATGAGACTGTTGCACATCTGGAACTCAAGGCCCATTCCATCAACCTGTAGGCACAGCATCAACCTGGGCTGTGATATCAGTATGGCTTATCGGTGTGACAGATATGTGTAGCACACATGCCCCCATCTGTGGAATACCATCCTGTCAACAGCAAGCCAAGTGCCTCAATACTCCTAGTGATGTGCTCCCTGTTTTAATCCATAGGAAACACAAAATACAGTCCTGTGATTCTACCTGTGTCCCTGTTGGACAGGGGCTCTGTGTGCTGACATATCGTAACATAGGCTACATTCTTGTCTGCATGGGTTATAAGGGCTT
>NC_056738.1:242374759-242402259 GCF_019279795.1 Protopterus annectens
CTACACTCTGCTGGGATAGATATTTCTCCTTTGGGGAGGGAGGGAGAATTTTCACTGAACCTGTCTGCCAGTATGTTTGCAATGTCTGTGGGTTCAGTGATTTTGTATCATTTTGGACTAATTCTGAGCATATCTGGGAGTTTCCACCCAGATTTCTAACATAGCTAAAGAAGGCCTTATGATTGTCTTTTGAGTCCTTGGCGATTTTTCTCTCAAAGTTGGCCTTGGATGATTTTATGAGTGATCGTAGTTTTTTACTAGTATTGATCAGAGATGTCTTCCCTTTTAGGGATTTTTCTCTATCTTGTAGTAGCTTTCTCCTCTTGTTGTAAAGTTTGTTTATGGCTGGGGTCCACCAGATCGTGCGCTTGCCTTTGGTGGAAAGGGTCTTGATTTTATTTGGGATTGCTTGATCCATGCAATCCTGGAGGTACTCGTAGAAAGCATTTGTAAGGATTCAGCAGCGTGGGTTGTGGTTTCCAATGGCTCAGGGGCCTTGAAGGATACAACACCAGTCTTAAGAAGTGTGAAGTTGGCTTTTGTTAAGTTCTTCACTGTGGTCTTTTTTGTTGGGGGTGGGGGCGGGATGTGGATCTCCAGTGAGATTAGTTTATGGTCTGATCTCACCAATGAGGGATATAGTTCCGGTGTGGAGCATTTTGTCCCCATGTTTGTGATGATCAGGTCTAGTATATTTTCACCTCTTGTGGGAATGGTGACAAGTTGTTCCATAGCATTTGAGTTTATGAACTCCAGGAACCTTTGGGCTAGGGTATTGGGGCTTGAGTAATGTTCCCAGTCTATGTTTGGGTAGTTGAAGTCACCCAATATGATGGTGTTTGGAAAGACATTTATACTCTCCAGTGTCTTCAGGAAGGCTGTGTGGGGTTCCTGAGTTTGAGAGGGTGGCCTGTAACATGCTACAAACTGTAGAGCAGTTTTGCCTATGGTTAATTGCACCTGAATGGTCTCTGATGCTTCGTGAGTTGCCACCAGCCTGGAGGTGTGGGTATCCTTGATGAATATGGATACACCCCCTCCTTTTGTGGTACGGTACGGGTTTTGGGGCTGGAATATGTGTACCCATAACTATTGCCAGCAGACAGAACCTTACTCAACATTACATTGCTACACTGTACTATAGTCAAACTGTGCATCAGACTCAAATGAGTATGTCCCTGCATCGGTGGTATGGATAACAGGGTTGTAGCACAAGTATCATCACATGCACAGGGTGTGGTGTTGGATTGCCAGAGGCCTAGGATGAGCCATATGGCTGACATCATGTGTGTGCGTGTGTGTGTCTGGAGGGGTAGTGTTCAACTGGGCCATGTAGAGGAGCTGTGCATGTCTGGTGTTGACCAGCTGTGATAGGGATGGTGTGAATGTTTGTCTGCACATCATCAAGCCATGTGGATGCCTGACACAGGGCTATGTTGGCAGCCATGGACTATACATGGCAGGATGTATGGTTCACCCTCTCCTGGCAGGAACCAGGGAACTGGTTCTGCCAGGAGTCTCACTGACACCACCAAGCCCAAGGACAGATGCAGTACTACTCCCTGATGGTGATTGCTGTCTCTGGAGCCGTGTCCCTGATGGAACTGGTGAGGACAATGTGTCTATGGCCTTCTTCAGTGTGGCGGGGACAGCAACCTCCCTTTGCTAGTGCTGGTGGTACTGCCACTATGGGACTGTGAATGTGCACAGCTATGTGGGCTCTCAGATGATCATGTTGCTGACATACTTCCACGTAGCCAATGCCCTACTCCCACCACATGCTCAAGCCCAGACCTTGCATGGTCAAGCAGTGACAATGTCTCACCCCACTGTCTATCCACAACATTGGCAAAATGATGTATGGCATAACAAATGCCATGGAGGACTTCATGCATGGCAGGAAGCACTGCATTCATGACCCTGAGCATCTGTCTGGTGTTGGGTTCATTAGGCTCCTGTGCCTCCATGATGGATCATAACATGCATCTGGTGACACCTGCTGTGGCACTTGCAACAGGGGCTTGATGGACAGCAGTCCTCCGTTGAGCACCCCTGTCTGTCTACCTGTGTGTGACCTCACCTGCTGTCTGGCTGTGGCTGGTGTCTACACTCACACTTGCCATAGTCAACACACTAGTTTGTTCCATGCCATCACCTTCCAAATATTCATCATCTATGGCTGCTGGCGACTGGGTATGTATGGGCATACTGACTGTATACGGGGACATGGTAGGTGAAAGTTGGATACCCAACAATGCACAGATTCAGGCCCCAACAACTCCACCTGTGCCTCACTATGACCACCATCATCATTGGAGTCTGCTAAGACACTGACATCAGGTTGTGACGGGAAAGAGACACCAACCCCCATGTTCATCTGGGAGGGAAAGACAACATATGTAAATTAATACCCTGCAGTATTATGTTTGCTGATATACAGACACACACACACACACACACACACACACACACACACACACACACACACACACACACACACACACACACACACACACTCCTGGTAAAGTCTGACATAGCTTTGACACCTATGGGCCTTTCAGGCCAGACCTTACAGTAGTTCTGCCAGCCACAATCCATCTCCTTCACAGCTACATTAAGGCCCACAATAAAGGGTGAAAAATCCTATTGTGTGATGGGCCTATTAGCAGAATGGTAATTGTGATCAAGACCAAGGCTAGTCGAGTGAGCTATACAGTGTCACCAAATGTATAAAAGTACTGTAAGAGCTGACTTACTGCTATACAGACCACACACAATCACAATGTAATGATATGTAATGATAACTGTTGAAGGAACAAGAGTATACACTATCACTGCAGTACCTACACAGTTCAGAATCATAGGGATTCATTTCAGACAACATTGCAAGACAGTCTGCAATACATACAGGAAACATGTAAAGTACTAGGTGCATAGCCTCATAAGATGATACCAGACTATTGGCCCTGATGCCCTCATAAGCCTAGTCCAGGCTTTTGTCCATGTCCCTTCAAATCCAGCACCTGTTTCCCCTGTCCAGCTGGGACACACATGGGATCCCAGGGGTGTATTATCCATTTCCCATGCTGTCATCCAGCTTCTTCTTCAAGAGGGTTATACACGTATTCTGCTAGAAATGGGTAGGGAGTGTATTTCACAGATAGTTTAGTGTGCATGACACTACACTATCCCACCAAGTACAATACATGTCACAGACCAGGTGAGGGCCTTGTGTGCATGTTGTGTGAGTGGGGTTTCTCTTACAGATATGCAGAAACACCATGAAGGCTGGTTTGGAAATGGCCTTGTATGCCAGACACATGTCGCCTGTGATCAGTCTGTATGAGACTGAGTACAGGGACAGGGCATTCAGCCTATCTGTGTAGGATAGGTGTTGCAGACTCTGGATTTACCTAATCAGGAACCTCTGTGGTCTCTGCAGCTGCTGCATTTGCTTGGCAAGGTACATGCCAAAGGAGCCATTGTACTTGGTAATGAATCTGATAAGTGTGGAGTACAGGTATGTTGTGGCCTCCTGGTTCCTGGATGAAATACTTGTATTTGTGAGGTAGGCCATGTAGACAGCCTTCCGTACAATGGTGCCCACATGGTGGGAAACTCTCAGGTTGCTATCAACATTGTTGCAGAAGTCACCTCATACCTGATTGCATGCTCAGTGCATTATTACTGTTATAATTAGTGTGGATGATATCTACCACAGCAGAGAAAATGATGCATCTCCTGGCATTCAGTTTGAGGCAATGTTTCTTCCACCAGTCATTAATTTGGGAGAAGACCTGCTGGAGGATGCTCACATGAGTATGGGAATGTAAGATAATGGCCAGCTTGCAAGCATCTGTAAATCGGGTAAGCCACAGACCACTGCTTTTGTCTTGTATCTCAGAAACATATATCTCAAACAGTAGAGGCCCCCAGACCGATCCTTGGGGTACACCACTCTGAAAGAGTCTACTACTAGAGATGGCTTCCACTACTTTGACAGAATGGGTACTATTATTGAGCCAGTTAGTTACCCATCTGGTAACATACAGGTTGATGCCTAGCTGTGTAGGCTTATGTATCCTGGCCACCTGGGAAATATTGTGAGAGAATTGAGCTAGGTAAAGGTAGGCATTGTTCACCATCTTCCCCTCGTCCTTGTGTTTGTTGATCACTCCAGAGAAGTTGACCAGGTTTAACAGGCCCGATCTCCCTTTGACAGTAACATACTGTGTGGGCTCAAGCTTTTTGAGGTTGCCAATGTCCCTGTTCATAATGTCCTTGATATTGCCCTCCAAGCCATTGCAGATCAGGGTAGTTAGGCTAATGTACAGATGATTGGCTGGGTTAGTGGATTGCCCCACCTTTGTGTATAGTGATGTCACTGGCTGTCCTCTGTGCAGATAGAATGATAATCCAAAAAACACACAGAGTTGGACACTGCTGGTACCTTTAAAACTCTCTTATTTATTGGAACAACAAACAGCAAAATACTAGATGAGTGCTTTCGGGCCGCTGCCCTTCATCAGATAAAGCATCTCACAGAAACAAGACATTTAATAACACACATTGACCAATAGAAAACAAGTAAAAAACCCGCCTTTTCTTAAGGGCGGGTTTCATGGGAATGACATAATTGAGTCCCAGGCTCCTATGTGCCATTAGTTCTATAATCCATTTGGATTCAGCTAACTCAGTTAATTGTTTGATGTCACCCCCTCTATTGCACAACTTCACATTAACAATGGCCCTAAACTTAAAACTATGTGTAGGGTTCCCATCCAAATGTCTAAACAAGGCATTGTGTGTATCCCTATTCCTGATGGATGAAAGGTGCTGTAAGATCCTCACCTTAAACATGCAGTTTGTCTTGCCTACGTAAAAACATGGGCAAGACAGGCACTCCGCCAAATAAACCACATCAGTGGTCCTGCATGTGGCTCTAGCCTTTAGATCAAACAACCTACCTGTCATCGGATGTTTAAAGGTAGTCCCACCTTTGATATAACCACAGGCCTTACAAGTCCCACACGTTTTAGGTATAAGAGGAATAAGAATCTGAAAGATCTTCTATGTAAAGACAAGATAATTACCACCAGGAGAAATGCGATAATGACATAGGGCACTGTTCCGTGTGGGACTACATTATACAGTTATATATGGTATGAAATGTCTGTGTAATAAATTTTATGTGGGAGAAACTAAGAGAACATTTGCTTGTAGAATAAAAGAGCATGTTAGAGATATAAAAAAAAATAATAAACTAGTCCCATAGGGCTGCATTTTAATAAATATCATAATGGTAATCCTGAGGGATTGACCGTAACAGTGTTAGATAGTGTAAAAGGGAGGGAACATTTGAGTGAACAACATATTAAATATATATTAAGGAAAAAAGAAACTTGCTTGATTTTAAAATTTAATACATTGAGCCCTATAGGGCTAAATCATGATTGTTCATGGAAAAGTTTATTGCAATTAATTATGTGTTTTATAATGTATGGTTAGTACTGAATGTTCTTTTATATATAATACTGTTTCTTTATTTATTAATTGAGTGATTGAATGGGTGTGTCTTATTTTAGTATAAAAGTGAGTTTGAATGAATTTAAAAATTTTACTCTGTTAAAGGCAAGTTTGCAGAGGCACTAGAGGATGTATTTTATGTTCTATGTTTCAAGAAGTGAGAACTTACTTTGCATTTTATGCTTGAAAAAGTGTTTTAGAATAAATCCTTGCATTACACGGAATTGGATCTATTTTTGTGGTGAAGAGTATTTGGTGCACTTTTTCTATTGTGGTTATACAAATATGGTATAGTATTATTTATTGACTTCACTCCTGATATCATCCCAGTGACTTATCAGACTCCTGGAAGTGGTATGAGGCAGTGGCCATAAGTAATGTCCCACACCCTGGGCATTCCGTGGAAATCTATACAGTTGAGAGTTATGTATGTCTGGGCATTGTTAACAGACTGTCAAGACTGTGTAGCAGTGTTGTGTGTAAATGTTTGTTGGGCTGAGTAGGGACAGTAGCAGATGTGAGTGTCATAGATCCTTTTCTGTCTGACTGTGCATGCTGCTACAGTTGTTGCCGGCCTATCAGGTATATATGTTTGTAGGAGCAGACTTAAAAATGTCCTGTAACACCTCAGGATGCCCACTAGACTGTGAGTTTGGGCAGTATATGTCGGTGTAGTGTGTGACTGGAAATCAGGATGTGTTTGTTCAAACAGTCATACTCTAGAGTTCATTTGAGGTACGGGTATGTTGCTGTGACTGCAGTCCAAATGGTTCTGGGTGGATAATTTCTTACCGATGTCTGCTTTACCCTACAGTTACGTTCCTGTAGTGCATGATATATTTGCAAATACATGGGTAATTCCCACGAGCTGATTTGGGATAGTGTTGTGTTGGCCTTACTGTAGTTTAGAAGGTGCTGGGTGAAATGGTTGGCAGCTCCCAGTGTTTTTTCTCTTTTGTTACATGACTGCAGTTATACCTCTCCACTGTCTAGATGCATGGATCATATGTTTGATCTGTTCCCCATAACAGTTGTGGGTTTCTGACAAATCACTGGGATGATGTGAGCATTGACATCAGTAAATGATAACAATCATTTGTGTTTCAGTCCTGAATTTTATCGGAAAATATATGTTAAATCAAACCATGCTACTCTAGCAGACTTCTACATGTATAACAGGCATATTTCAAATATGTCACTATTGTATGCCCTTTATCCCCCCACTTTGTCAGGCTTATTGCAGATGCCTTGCAGTAAGAGGTTGTTTTTGATAAATATATATATATATATATATATATATATATATATATATATATATATATGAGTATTACAGATATGTATGTTTCCCTTATGTTAAATGACTGTAGTGCATGACATGCTTGTCAAAACATTGCAAATTCCTACAGCTCAGATGGTCTAGAGGTACGTTGCTGTAATTATAGTGCACAGGATCCTAGGTTCCAGAGTTGGTAATGATGACTTTTTTCATTAATGTTAAATGACCACAATACATGATATGTTTTTAACAGCTTTACAAGTCCGGTTCGATTTTCTGGTAGAGCGCCTTCTGCGTGGAGACATGCGTGAATGGGCATACCTTTGTTGAAGGTTGTGCATCAGGGCTGGTAACTCGGCACGTAAAAATCAACTACCAATCATTAGCGGACTGGAGTTCCGCTGTGGCGACCCCTAACCGGGAAAAGCCGAAAGACCCAGCCACAAAAAGTAACAGCTCAGATTGTGTATACATTGCTCTGATTGTAGTGCACAGCATCCTGGTTTCGAGACTTGGCAGGGCTGATAATTTTGTTGCTGGGCAGAACAAGGGCTGATTGAGAAAGAGTGATTAAAGCAATTTTAAGCAGTTGTAAGTGGGACTGCGAGTTTTGTGAGAAGCTAAGTGATGCTAACAGACGGTTAATTCCTCTTAGCTTCACTTAGCAGCTCTTACTCCTGCTTACACCCGTGCTAATTTTAATGAAATAAAAGAAAAAATGGGTGATAGGAAAGTGGTGACATGTGGACAAGCAGGGGTTAAAACATTATGAAAACCAGCTAGAGTTGTGCAGGACAGGTGTAAGGAAAGGACCATAGCTCTACATTTCTTATGCAGCAACAGCTGTGAATAATGTATAGAATTTGGAATTTACAGCCTCACACCCCACAGGGATGGGTGTTGGTGACAGACATTTGTAGAATAATTTGTGGGTAGATTGATTAATGTCACTGTACATGGGGGCAAAATGTAGAGCTATGTATGTGGCAAAGATTTTTTTTGCGGGACAGATGCCCTTTTTTAAAGTGAGAGTGGGATGTTGGGGATGGGCTGCAGATATGTTTGGGGAGGTGGTTTGGGTAGGATAGGTTGCATTCGCAGACAGACAAGACAGCAGGCAGAGGCAGTATATGACACATGAGAGGGGTAAACACCTTTGACGGGGAGGGTGATTGTGAATCCGAAGCCCATGAGCCCCCAAATTGATACAGTGGGACTGAAGTCCCCGCACATTGTCAGTATCTATTGCACCCTCATGGCCCAAAAGGTGGCTGTGTTGGGGGCTGGACAGGAGATGCAGCCTGTCCCATGAGGTGTGCCAGGTGGACCTCCATGTGGCACAGCCATCCATTCAACTCCATGTGGATAACACGGTGCACCATATCCCAGACCTGGCAGCGAGTGATGGTCTCCTCTCTGTTCCCATGCCCGGGGGGGTGGGCCCCATCGGGTATATATTAGATCAGCGAACGCTTAAACAAGTGAACGCTGATTGATTGACCTTATTTAAGTGAATGGTCAAAATATCGAAGCAACAGAAACCTGAATTTTTTCCTAGGGAAAGAATTTGGTTGTCCGTTTCTGTTGCTTCTGTATTTTCAGTGCTGTGGTGGAAAGCTACAGGTCAGATTCAGGTAAGTGTGCGATTGTGTGGATATGAGTTTTAGGGTGGGTTAGGTGAGTTAGGGTTAGGGCGTGGGTTAGGTATGTGTGTGATTGTGTGGACATGAGGGTTAGGGTGGATATAGGTGAGTTAGGGTTAGGGAGTGGGTCAGGTGAGTGTGAGATAGTGACGGTCCTTAGGGTTAGGGTTTGGGTTAAGGTAAGTGGATAGTTAGTGGTGTGTGCATAGTTTAGTGTAGGGTTAGGTGTCAGATTTTAGGTGTATGTGTGGGGATTTCCATTTGTTTGGTGTGCTTGTGTTGTGTGTATGTGTTTTTGATCAGCGATTATTTCCCTAGGAAAAAAATCGCTGATCTGACAGTTCGAGACTGTAAGCTTGCACTTACATAAGGTTGATCAATCAGCATTCACTTGTTTAAGCATTCGCTGATCTAATATAGACCCAGCCCCATCGCCTAAGGTGTTTCCACACAAAGGTGGTGCAGGACGAGCAGAGGAGGCAGTTCTAGGTCGGGTCCCAGATGTGCTGGGTCCAGGTGCCATGGCCAGATGAGGCAGGACAAGTGGATCTGCTGGGATCTGCCTTCCCAAATGTGCTATGGTGTTGAGGTTTTATAATATATATATATTGGTTAATCATGAGCAAAACATTTCAAAATTAGTTACAATAGCATGTGTGGGTGTTCCAATTAACTCCATACAACAGATTTAAAACAATTGCAAATGGAACAACAGTATGCATTGTAACAGCATGCCAGTAACATTAATGGCAACAGGCCACCAACAATGGTATTTGAACAAGGTGTTTTAACATGCAACCAAACAAATATATGAACAATAATAGAACACAAGTCCCAGCATTTGAGAACAACATACCATAGTATATGAATGATAATTATTTATGCAGATAAGGGATGGGGTGAGAGACAAAAAGTCCATTAACAACTGTTTAGAGTTCTATTTTTCACAACAGTACTGCTTAGTACTCTACAGGTCTGCCCTCATTTTACATCTATCTATGGCACATGGCTTCTGTAGCACAAACATACCTGTTAAACTGTCAACCTGGAATGGTATGGGCAAACTCTGACAACTCTGGGTACATGACTGGATGGGACTCGTACATGTCAGGGTTACATATCTGGCACAGAATGGGTACCCTGCATTCCTGTTATGTGATTGTGCTACTGGCATACTTCACCTTGTTTCCTATCTGTGTCCAGGGTTACTGGCAGCAGTGACCACTTGCCTTGAAAGCATAACACTTGAGAAACATGTATCGGCAAGAGTGCATGTTGCATGTACCTATCCTGCTGTCATTTGCAGGCATGGGGTTGGACAGTGGAACAGCTGCACATGGTGTATTAGTATACCCTTCATACAGCTACTACCAACATTTCTTTACTTGTAAAACCTGTGGAGAAAATACATGTTAACACTTCCTGACTGTTTCTACATTTATTCTTAATTCCTTGTGTGTAAATATGCATACATCTTACTACCACTCCCTGGATTTGAAAAGTGTCTGGGTGTGCAAAATTAACAACTAAGCTATTTCTCATCACACTGAGCTACTGGGAACTGCTGTTTCTTGTTTGACTGGTTTCTACCTAATATTTTCTTAGTTAGAAAGTCTGACCTTGTAATTCTGAGATGCATGCATGACAGATAGTGTACTGTGCATTAATCCTTTGAAATAATACAATCTGGACAGCAAAGGTTAACACATGCCAATGCTGTATGGGGCATACTGTGATACACTATACTTTACTATTCAGGGTTCAGAGCTTAGTGAAGTATATATTTCATATGTCATTTATATCTTGTTTTACAGCTCCACAATCTACACAATCTATAGTTTTTCTTGACACTTGTTTCTTAGAACAACCTCAGTTAATGCATGCTGTCAAAGCCATATTTGCTGTGGGTAACATGTATACATTCTATTTCTACAATAACATAGCAGAGTAAACAGAATAGTTTTTGGTATAGATCATTATTACATTGACATGACACAGTGCTTTAGTACTACGTATCCTGTAGATCAATATTAGTTGAACAAACTTTAGTTATTCGGTTAACACAGTAACAGTATACCTACTGGCAGCAAACAATCTACTTCGTCTTTGTTATTTGCACTTTATACTACAAGATAGATTTCTACTCACCAGCCTGTCAGCACAGCCTTAATAGTCTGTCATCATGGGCTTCGATGCTGCTAGCCCTCTCTGCTGCAGCTATATGAGAGAAAAACAAACATTATGCATACCTATTGTGAAAACAGCGAAGGGCTATGTAACAAATAATCCAAGAATGAACGACACTGAACTATATCCGTTTATTAACTGGAACCATGGAAAAGTTTATTGTAATTAATTATGTGTTTTATAATGTATGGTTAGTACTGAATGTTCTGTTATATATAATACTTTTTCTTTATTTATTAATTGAGTGATTGAGTGGGTGTGTCTTATTTTAGTATAAAAGTGAGTTTGAGTGAATTTAAAAATTTTACTCTGTTAAAGGCAAGTTTGCAGAGGCACTAGAGAATTTTTTTTGTGTTCTATGTTTCAAGAAGTGAGAACTTACTTTGCATTTTATGCTTGAAAAAGTGTTTTAGAATAAATCATTGCATTACACGGAATTGGATCTATTTTTGTGGTGAAGAGTATTTGGTGCGCTTTTTCTATTGTGGTTATACAAATATGGTTTAGTATTATTTATTGACGTCACTCCTGATATCATCCCAGTGACTTAGCAGACTCCTGGAAGTGGTATGAGGCAGTGGCCATAAGTATAGTCCCACACCCTGGACATTCTGTGGAAATCTATACAGTTGAGAGTTATGTATGTCTGGCCATTGTTAACAGACTGTCAAGATTGTGTAGCAGTGTTGTGTGTAAATGTTTGTTGGGCTGAGTAGGGACAGTAGCAGATGTGAATGTCATAGATCCTTTTCTGTCTGACTGTGCATGCTGCTACAGTTGTTGCCGGCCTATCAGGTATATATGTTTGTAGGAGCAGACTGAAAAATGTCCGGTAACACCTCAGGATGCCCACTAGACTGTGAGTTTGGGCAGTATATGTTGGTGAAGTGTGTGACTGGCAATCAGGATGTGTTTGTTCAAACAGTCATACTCAAGAGTTCATTTGGGGTATGGGTATGTTGCTATGACTGTAGTCCAAATGGTTCTGGGTGGATAATTTCTTACTGATGTCTGCTTTTTCCTACAGTTACGTTCCTGTAGTGCATGATATATTTGCAAATACATGGGTAATTCCCCCTAGCTGATTTGCGATAGTGTTGTGTTGGTCTTACTGTGGTTTAGAAGGTGCTGGGTGAAAGGGTTGGCAGCTCTCAGTGTTTTTTCTCTTTTGTTAGATGACTGCAGTCATACCTCTTCACTGTCTAGATGCATGGATCATATGTTTGATTTGTTCCCCATAACAGTTGTGGGTTTCTGACAAATCACTGGGATGATGTGAGCATTGACATCAGTAAATGATGACAATCATTTGTGTTTCAGTCCTGAGTTTTATCAGAAAATATATGTTAAATCAAACCATGCTACTCTATCAGACTTCTACATGTATAACAGGCATATTTCAAATATGTCACTATTGTCTGCCCTTTATCCTCCCACTTTGTCAGGCTTATTGCAGATGTCTTGCAGTAAGAGGTTGTTTATATATATATATGAGTATTACATATATGTATGTTTCCCTTATGTTAAATGACTGTAGTGCATGACATGCTTGTCAAAACATTGCAAATTCCTACAGCTCAGATGGTGTAGAGGTACGTTGCTGTGATTATAGTGCACAGGATCCTAGGTTCCAGAGTTGGTAATGATGACTTTTTTCATTAATGTTAAATGACCATAGTACATGATATCTTTTTAACAGCTTTACAAGTCCGATTCAATTCTCAGGTAGAGCGTCTTCTGCATAGAGATATGCGTGAATGGGCGTACCTTTGTTGAAGGTTGTGCATCAGGGCTGGTAACTCGGCACGTAAAAATCAACTACCAATCATTAGTGGACCGGAGTTCTGCTGTGGCGACCCCTAACCAGGAAAAGCCGAAAGACCCAACAACAAATAGTAGCAGCTCAAATTGTGTATACATTGCTCTGATTGTAGTGCACAGCATCCTGGGTTCGAGACTTGGCAGGGCTGATTATTTTGTTGCTGGGCAGAACAAGGGTTGATTGAGAAAGAGTGATTAAAGCAATTTTAAGCAGTTGTAAGTGGGACTGTGTGGTTTTGTGAAAAGCTAAGTGATGCTAACAGACGGTTAATTCCTCTTAGCTTTGCTTAGCAACTCTTACTCCTGCTTACACCGGTGCTAATTTTAATGAAATAAAAGAAAAAAATGGGTGGTAGGAAAGTGGTGAAATGTGGACAAGCAGGTGTTGAAACATTATGAAAACCAGCTAGAGTTGTGCAGGACAGGTGTAAGGAAAGGACCATAGCTCTACATTTCTTATGCAGCAACAGCTGTGAATAATGTATAGAATTTGGAATTTACAGCCTCACACCCCACAGGGAGGGGTGTTGGTGACAGACATTTGTAGAATAATTTGTGGGTAGATTGATTAATGTCACTGTACATGGGGGCAAAATGTAGAGCTATGTATAGGGCAAAGATTTTTTTTGCGGGACAGATGCCCTTTTTTAAGGTGAGAGTGGGATGTTGGGGAAGGGCTGTAAGTATGTTTGGGAGGTGGGTTGGGTAGGATAGGTTGCATTCGCAGACAGACAAGACAGCAGGAAGAGGCAGTATATGACACATGAGAGGGCTAAACACCTTTGACAGGGAGGGTGATTGGGAATCCGAAGCCCAAGAGCCCCCAAACTGATACAGTAGGACTGAAGTCCCCACACATTGTCAGTATCCTTTGCACCCTCATGGCCCCAAAGGTGGCTGTGTTGGGGGCTGGACAGGAGATGCAGCCTATCCCACAAGGTGAGCCAGGTGGCCCTCCACGTGGCACAGCCATCCATTCAACTCCATGTGGATAACATTGTGCACCATATCCCAGACCTGGCAGCGAGTGATGGTCTCATCTCTGTTCACATGCCAGGGGGTGTGGGCCCCATCGGGTCTATATTAGATCAGCGAACGCTTAAACAAGTGAACGCTGATTGATTTACCTTATTTAAGTAAATGGTCAAAATATCGAAGCAACAGAAACCTGAATTTTTTCCTAGGGAAAGAATTTGGTTGTCCGTTTCTGTTGCTTCTGTATTTTCAGTGCTGTGGTGGAAAGTTACGGGTCGGATTCAGGTAAGTGTGCGATTGTGTGGATGTGAGTGTTAGGGTGGGTTAGGTGAGTTAGGGTTAGGGCGTGGGTTAGGTATGTGTGTGATTGTGTGGACATGAGGGTTAGGGTGGATATAGGTGAGTTAGGGTTAGGGATCGGGTCAGGTGAGTGTGAGATAGTGACGGACCTTAGGATTAGGGTTTGGGTTAAGGTAAGTGGATAGTTAGTGGTGTGTGCATAGTTTAGTGTAGGGTTAGGTGTCAGATTTTAGGTGTATGTGTGTGGATTTCTGTTTGTTTGGTGTGCTTGTGTTGTGTGTATGTGTTTTTGATCAGCGATTTTTTTCCCTAGGAAAAAATCACTGATCTGACAGTTCGAGATTGTAAGCTTGCACTTACATAAGGTCGATCAATCAGCGTTCGCTTGTTTAAGCATATGCTGATCTAATATAGACCTGGCCCCATCGCCTAAGGTGTTTCCACACAAAGGTGGTGCAGGACGAGCAGAGGAGACAGTTCCAGGTTTGGTCCCAGATGTGCTAGGGCCAGGTGCCATTGCCAGATGAGGCAGGACAGGTGAATCTGCTGGGATCTGCATTCCCAAATGTGCTATGGTGTTGAGGTTTTAAAATATATATGTATTGGTTAATCATGAACAAAACATTTCAAAATTAGTTATAACAGCATGTGTGGGTGTTCCAATTAACTCCATACAACAGATTTAAAACAATTGCAAATGGAACAACAGTATGCATTGTAACAGCATGCTAGTAACATTGATGGCAACAGGCCATCAACAATGGTATTTGAACAAGGTGTTTTAACATGCAACCAAACAAATATATGAACAATAAAAGAACACAAGTCCCAGCATTTGAGAACAACATACCATAGTATATGAATGATAATTATTTATGCAGATAAGGGATGGGGTGAGAGACAAAAAGTCCATTAACAACTGTTTAGAGTTCTATTTTTCACAACAGTACTGCTTAATACTCTACAGGTCTGCCCTCATTTTACATCTATCTATGGCACATGGCTTCTGTAGCACAAACATACCTGTTAAACTGTCAACCTGGAATGGTATGGGCAAACTCTGACAACTCTGGGTACATGACTAGAGGGCAATCGTACATGTCAGGGTTACATATCTGGCACAGAATGGGTACCTTGCATTGCTGTTATGTGATTGTGCTACTGGCATACTTCACCTTGTTTCCTATCTGTGTCCAGGGTTACTGGCAGCAGTGACCACTTGCCTTGAAAGCATGACACTTGAGAGACATAGGTTCATAGGTTCATAGGTTCATAGGTTCATACTAGGCTATCTGCCCGAGGGCATTTATAAGCCTAGCCCATTGTTTTGTGGCTTACGCCACCCTTTAGTATGGGGAACTATACCCATTATTTTGCTGTGCCTCTGTCGAGCAGTGACACTGAGGTAATTCCTGGGGTATATCTGCGATCTCCCATCCATTGGTCAAGATTTCTCTTGAACAAGGCCAGCAAGGTGCTCTGCCTCACATGTACCGGGATTTTGTTCCACAGCATAGGGAGTCTTTGGGTGATGAATCTATCCCTCCAGCACGTCCTATTAATAGCCGTGTCGAGGTTTAAGTCTCCGCCCTTGTGGCTCTGATGGATCTAGATTTTTGAGGTGAAGCATATTCATCAAATCTGGGTTTGACATGGCCTTGTATGTTAGGCAAAGGTCACCTCTGAGCAAGCGGTAAGCAACTGAATAGAGCTGGAGTTCTTTCAGTCGGGCAGCATAGGACAGATTTTTGAGACCCTTTATCCTTTTGGTGAGGAACTTTTGTGGCCTCTCCAGCTGCTGCAAGTGTCGGGTCAGATACATTCCGAATGGGGCATTGTACTCAATCATTGGTCTGATGAGTGATGAGTAAAGGAAGACTATGACCTCCCTTGATCTAGATGAGAATCCCTTCATGATAAGGTGGGCAATGTAGAAGGACTTCCTAACTACTTTAGCTACATGGGTGTCGAATGACAGACTACTATCAACCTGGGTCCCCAGGTCCCTGATAACTTCTTCTGTGCTCAGTGGATTGCCACCTGTTTGGTAGCTAGGGGTAACCTTGTTTTTCCCGAAGGGTATGACTATGCATTTTTTGGCATTTAACTTTAGGCGTGGCTCTGGCACCAGTTATCCGTTTCTGTGAGACCCTTCTGAAGGATATCTGTGTCAGATGTGTTTTCTACTATGGCCCAGTTTGCAGTCATCTGCAAACTTTGTCAGCCATAACCCTCCTGTGTTTGCTTGTACTTGGAAAAGTAGATGCCAAACAAGAGTGGGCCCAGGACTGAGCCCTGTGGGACACCACTTGTGACAGGCTTTGAGTCTGACATGGCGCCAGCAACTCTGACCCTGTGGGTTCTGTCACTCAGCCAGTTTGCAACCCATCTTGTGATGTATGGGTTAACATTTAAGCTGATGAGTTTTTCAATGATACCCGAGTGGGGTATTGTATCGAAGGCCTTAGCCAGATCGAGGTAGGCTGTATGGACTGCCTTTCCCTCATCAATGGCTTTGGTGACTGTTTTGAAAAAGTCAACCAAGTTTAAAAGGCATGATCTGCCTTTGACAAAGCCAAACTGGGTTGGATCCAAAGTCTGCAAATTCCCTTTGTCTTTATTTATGAGGTCCATTATGATCCTCTCCATGGCTTTGCAGATAAGGCTTGTCAAGCTAATGGGCCGGTAATTTCCAGGGTCTGTGGAGGCACCGCCTTTGTGAAGTGGGACCACAGTTGCAGTGCACCACTCCCTGGGTACGTATCCAGAGGTAAGACTTTGATTAAACAGCTGTCCTAGCTGTGGGTTTAATTCCTCATTGAGTTCGTGGAGCACACAGCCGGGGACACCATCGGGTCCCATGGATGCTGTGATTTTTGCTTTGGAGAGAGCAGTTCTCACTTGGGCGCTGGAGATGTTTGGGGGCTGCACTCATTTGGTATAGATACCTCACCTTTTGGGGGAGGGAGAAGTTTGCACTGAACCTGTCAGCCAGTATGTTGGCAATGTCTGTAGGATCAGTAATCTTCACATCATTTTGAACTAGTTCTGAGCATATCTGGGAGTTTCCTCCTAGGTTTCTAACATAGCTAAAGAAGGCCTTATGATTGTCTTTTGAGTCTTTAGCTATTTTTCTCTCGAAATTTGCTTTGGATGATTTTATGAGAGCTCTTAGTTTTTTACTTATAGTGATCAAGGGTGTCTTACCTTTTAAGGATTTTGCTCTATCTTGTAGTAGCTTCCTCCTTTTGTTGTAGAGTTTGTTTATGGCTGGGGTCCACCAGACTGGACGCTTGCCTTTGGTACAAAGAGTCTTTGTTTTGCTTGGGATTGCCTTATCCATGCAGTCCTGCAGGTGCTGGTAGAAGGCGTTTGTAAGTGATTCAGCGGCTTGAGTATTGTTTTCCGCCGGCTCGGGGGCCTGAAAGGAGACCACACTAGTCTTTAGAAGTGTGAAGTCGGCTTTTGAGAAGTTCTTTACTGTGGTCTTTTTTATTTCAGGTGGGGGTGGGATGAGGACCTCCAGCGAGATTAGTTTGTGATCTGATCTCACCAGTGAGGGGTATACTTCCGGTGTTGAACATTGTGCTCCCATGTTCGTGATGATGAGATCAAGTATGTTATCTCCTCTTGTGGGGATGGTGACTAGTTGTTCCATGGCATTTGAGTTTATGAATTCCAGGAACTTTTGGGCTAGGGTGTTTGGGCTTGAGTAGTGTTCCCAGTATCGGGAAGAGTGCATGTTGCATGTACCTATCCTGCTGTCATTTGCAGGCATGGGGTTGGACAGTGGAACAGTTGCACATGGTGTATTAGTATACCCTTCATACAGCTACTACCAACATTTCTTTACTTGTAAAACCTGTGGAGAAAATACATGTTAACACTTCCTGACTGTTTCTACATTTATTCTTAATTCCTTGTGTGTAAATATGCACACATCTTACTACCACTCCCTGGATTTGAAATGTGTCTGGGTGTGCAAAATTAACAACTAAGCTATTTCTCATCACACTGAGCTACTGGGGAACTGCTGTTTCTTGTTTGACTTTTTTCTACCTAATATTTTCTTAGTTAGAAAGTCTGACCTTGTAATTCTGAGATGCATGCATGACAGATAGTGTACTGTGCATTAATCCTTTGAAATAATACAATCTGGACAGCAAAGGTTAACACATGCCAATGCTGTATGGGGCATACTGTGATACACTACACATTACTATTCAGGGTTCAGAGCTTAGTGAAGTATATATTTCATATGTCATTTATATCTTGTTTTACAGCTCCACAATCTACACAATCTATAGTTTTTCTTGACACCTGTTTCTCAGAACAACCTCAGTTAATGCATGCTGTCAAATCCATATTTGCTGTGGGTAACATGTATACATTCTATTTCTACAATAACATAGCAGTGTAAACAGAATAGTTTTTGGTATAGATCTTTATTACATTGACATGCACAGTGCTTTAGTACTACGTATCCTGTAGATCAATATTAGTTGAACAAACTTTAGTTATTCGGTTAACATAGTAACAGTATACCTACTGGCAGCAAACGATTTACTTCTTCTTTGTTATTTGCACTTTATACTGCAAGATAGATTTCTACTCACCAGCCTGTCAGCACAGCCTGAATAGTCTGTCATCATGGGCTTTGATGCTGCTTGCCATCTCTGCTGCAGCTATATGAGAGAAAAACAAACATTATGCATACCTATTGTGAAAACAGCGAAGGACTATGTAACAAATAATCCAAGAACGAACGGCACTGAACTATATCCGTTTATTAATTGAAACCAAACCAATGTATTGTGAGTGCTTTCATACAATCAAATGTAAGCATACGCAGGGATGCCACAGGTCACCTATGATCAGTCTGTATGATACTGAGTACAGGGACAAGGCTTTCAGCCTACCTGTATAGGATAGGTGTTGCAGACTCTGGATTTTCCTGGTCAGAAACCTTTGTGGTTTCTGCAAATGCTGCATTTGCTTGGCATGGTACATGTCAAAGGAGCCATTGTACTTGGTAATGCATCTGATATAGGTGGAGTACAGGGATGTTGTGGCCTCCTGGTTCCTGGATGATATACCTGTACTTGTGAGGTGGACAGCCTTCTGTACAATGGTGCCCACACGGTGGGAAACTGTCAGGTTGCTACCCACCTTGGTGCACAAGTTGCCTCACACCTGATTGCATTCTCAGTACATTATTACTGTCATAATTAGTGTGTATGACATCTGCAACAGCAGGGAGAATGATGCCTTTCCTGGCATTCAGTTTGTGGCCGTGCTTCTTGCACCACTCAATAATTGGGTGAGGATCTCTTGGGGAAGGCTCACATCAGTTGCAGAATGTAAAACAGTGGCTAGCTTGCAAGCATCAGTAAACCTGATCAGCCACAGACCACTGCTTTTGTCCTGTACCTCAGATAGATTGGTAATCTCCAAACTCTGGACCCCACCCAGTTCAGGTTTGTAAAAGGCAGATCATGTCTCCTAAACCTGATAGACATCTTTGAAGCGGTCACCAAAGCTGTAGATGAGGGTAAGGTGGTTCACACAGCCTATCTAGATCTTGCCAAGTCTTTTGACACCATCTCCCACTCTGGAATTATAGATAAACTCACTAAACTAGGTATAAATCCCTATGTCACAAGATGGGTTGCCAGCTGGCTCACTGACAGAACCCACACTGTGAAAGTAGCAGACTCCAAATCCGGTGACAAGTAGAGTACCACAGGGTTCAGTCCTGGGTTCTCTCCTGTTTGGTATTTCTCTGACGTACAGGCTAACACAGAAGGTCTTTGGCTAATGTAGTTCACAGATGACTACAAACTAGAAGCCATAATCAAAACTCCAAAAGATGTGGACACCCAACAAAAGGGCCTTGCTGAGACAGATGCCTGGTGTCAAAGCCATAGCCTCAAGCTCAATGCCAAAAAGTACATTGCCATCCCTTTTGGTAAAAACTTTGTACTCATGAACTACCATATAGGCAGTAGTCTACTTAACACCGAAAGTGTGATAAGAGACCTTGGGACACAGGTGGACAGTAGTCTCTCCTTTGATAATCACATTGCCATAGTAGTCAGGACATCCTTCTATGTGATACACCTCATTACAAAAGGTTTCTCATCCTGGAAAAAAGAGGTCATTCTTCCCCCTACTCGTCACTCATTAGACCCATTATAGAGTACAATGCCCCTTTTGGTATGTACCTCACAAGACATCTACAACAACTGGAAAGGCCGCAGAAATACCTCACAAAGAGGATTACCTGCCTCAAACAGATGCCCTATGCAGACCGTCTAAAATAACTGCAGCTTTACTCCGTCACATATCGCCTACTCATAGGCAATCTCTGCCTAACACACAAAGCTATGTCAAACCCAGAGCTTTTGGACATGCTCCACTTAAAGAAATCCCAATCCCTCCAAGCTACATGCTCTAGGGACCTAAACCTTGTCACCACAATAAACAGAACATGCTGGAGGGATAGATTCCTGTCCCAGAGACTTCCCATACTCTGGAAGAAACTACCTATCCATATCAAACAAAGCTCCTCATTAGCACTCTTCAAGAAAAATCTTGATGATTGGATGGGAGATAGGAAATTCACCCTGGGGATCACTTCTGTGGCTCTGCTCGACAGTGGCACAGGAAAATAATTTTCTTGGTTAGGCTTATATAGGCCCTAGGGCCAATTGCCTAGTACCTATCTATGAATCTATGAACCTATACATATATCTCAAGCAGTGGAGGCCCCCAGACTGATCCTTCGGGGTACACTGCTTTGGAAGACTCTGCTACTACTAGAGGTGGGTTCTACTACTTTGACCAAGTGGGTACTATCATTGAGCCATTTAGCTACCCATCTGATAACATACAGGTTGATGCCTAGCTGTGTAGGTGTATGTATCCTGGCCACCTGGGGATTATTGTGAGAGACTTGGGCTAGGCAAAAGTAGGCATTGTTCACCATCTTCCCCTCATCCTTGTGTTTGTTGACCACTTCAGAGAAGTCAACCAGGTTTAACAGGACTGATCTCCCTTTGACAATACCACACTATGTGGGCTCAGGCATTTTGAGGTTGCAGATGTCCCTGTTCATAATGTACATGATATTGCCTTCCATGCCCTTGCAGAGCAGTTTAGTTTGGCTGATGTGCATATGATTGGCTGGGTCGGTGGATTTGTGTATAGGGATGACAGTGGCTGTCCTCTGTGGAGATGGTATGACACGTGTGCTCAAGCTTTGGTTGACTACAGTGTGTAATGGATCCGAGAGCTCATGCCTGAGTTCATTTAGGATGCAGCCAGGAATGGTATCAGACCTATGAAGACTTCTGTGTGTTGCCTTTGAGAGGGCATTACGGACCTGCTTCCTGATAATGAGGGGAGTGGGGCAGGTATTGCGCATGCACATGTGCACCGATGGGGGGGGGGAGCAGGGGTGAGCAGGGGGGTGATGTTTACACTTCACCTGTCTGAAGCAAGTTGCCTATATCTATGCTGTATGTGTATGTGGTGTTATTGACCACCACTACAGTGCAGACCTGTCTGTTGCCTCTGAGATTGCAGACATATGTGTGGAAGGTCTAGTGATTGGCCTTGGTGGATGTGTCCAATTTGCACTCAAAGATATCCTTAGGGTAATTCACCTGAGACCTTATTTGCTTGTGCAGACCAAGGAAACATTGCTTGCAATAAGGCACCTGTTCCTTCCTGGCACTGTCCAGCAATTATTTCCACCTATTATGGTATTTGTGTATTATTGCTGTCCACCACGGACATTTACCCTACCTTGAGGGAGATGATATTGTCCTGTCAGGTATTGCTGAGTCCATACAGCTATGTAGGTGCTCACATAGTATTGTGGTGTGGGCTTGGACACTACTGCTAGTTCCAGCTGATAGGATGTTGGCTGTAAAGCTACTTCTACCTGCTCTGAGGAGATTTATGGTAATTTGTGTAAAGTTAATTTTGTCTGACCCTGATGAAGGGGGGCAGAGGAGATGGTGACCTGAACAGTGATGGCTATGTGTTCAGATCTTACCAAGGAGGATGACACTGTAGTAGTGCTACAGTGACTACTCATGTTGGTTAGGACCTGGTACAGGATATTTCCACGTGTCATAGGACTGTTGACCGGCTGATCCACTGCATTGCCATTGACAAAGCCAAGGAATCTCTGTACACTCATGTTCAGGTGGCATAGGTCATGCAGACTATGGTTGGGTAGTTGAAGTCACACAGGAGCAGGGTAGATGATTGACTCCTGACAGATTCCAGCAAGTCCCAATAGGTGTGGTGGGTGTCCATAGGGATCTACTTGATAACACTGACATGCCAAAACACCGACAACGAAATAACCGACACAAAAAAAATGAAAAAAAATAAGTTCAAAAACGCAAAACTGCACATGCCCGACAATCAACAAAACAAATACCTTTCCCGAAAAACACACACACAACACAAGCACACCAGAAACCTTACAAACCTGCACTAAACCTTACATACACAACTATCTATACACTTACCTTAACCCAAACCATAACCCTAAGGTCCGTCACTATCGCACACTTACCTTACCCGCACCCTAACCCTAACTCACTTAATCCGCCCCTAACCCTCAAGTCCATCACTATCACACACTTACCTTACCTGCACCCTAACCCTAACTTACTTAACCCACCCCTAAACCTAAACTTCGTCACTATCGCTCACTTACCTGACCCGCATCCTACCCCAACGTCCGTCACTATCACACACTTACCTTACCCATACCCTGACCCTAACGTCTGTCCCTATCGCACACTTACCTTAACATGTCTGTGTTCTCAGCATTGGGATTCTCAACTGTCGGTCTTCTCCATTGTTGATCGTCCAGTGTCAGTGTTCTCGTTGTCTGTGATCTGCGATTTTGGCGTTTTCAGGTAGACCCATCCATAGTCATGGTTGGAGACCTGTAGCTAGCTATGATTTGAGCAGGTGTTTTGTCAACTGTTAACTGTACTCGGGATGCCTCCCATGCATCAAAATGTTTGGCCAGTCTGCAGGTGTGTATGTGTATGATAATATTTAACATTCCACCTCCTGTGGATTTGCAGCCCTCCATTTAGGGTCTATCCATATGATGAGATGAGTAACCTGGCATGGTTTGTGTGCTCTCCACAGCTGCAAAGCAGGTGTCAGTGACTGCACAAATGCCGGCATCCTACAGGACAGGTATGCTTGCATTGACATGGATTTCATGCTAAGACACCTAGCTCCTGTTAGAGCAAGACATCTGCACAAAGACACACATCACTGGTGGGCAAAGGCTGGAAAATAGTGTCATTTTATGAATCTAGCTGAAATACACCTAGTTGCTAGCAAAGACAGTGTCGCATTCACAGATCTACTTCACAGGATATGACATCTGACAATCAAATGTATGCTATTATGTTTTAACTTCAGTCTTTAATGGATTGCCAGTGATGTGCCGGACAATACATGACTGTATGAGGCATTGACTACAAATATGAAGCAGACATGTGGTCAGTCTGCAAATCTCTGGACAGTTGTCAGGTATGGGCTCAGTATAAAACATACAGTTCAACACACACTTCTATGACTATTGTGTACTATGCAAATACCCTATATAAGTCTCTTACATTTGTAAGACAAGCATATGTATCATAGTAGCATTCACAGGTGACATATGACTATTTACAACATCCCAGGTAGCTGGCCTAGCAGTGTCACACTCAGTATTGGACAACAGACAATTCAGTAGTAGTCATACATGAGCTGACTTTTGCTGGGGGTTACTCAGGGGCCAGAGATGTGATCCATGTCACTGCAGACAGGGCAAGCAGGAATGGCCATAGGTGCCAGACATTGGCATATGAGTCCAGCAGGTCTTGTTGCGACATAATGTTTAACTTCCTATTTCACATTATTGCATCCCCCCTTCTGCATTCCATTACAAGCTTATGTGATTGACACATGGGTGCCGGAACCATAGAGCGAGTAGGGAGGGGTGCCCCCCACTTTTGCAGCAGATCCAGCAACTTTCCAATTTACATGTAACATATACAAATGGACCCGCACCCATCCCGGTCACAATCACAGTCCATATACAAACTATCTGACTGAGATCGCACTACAGTGAGGAAACAAAGATTAAGAAAGGGTAAATTTCCCAATCCCCACCCCCCCACTATAGTGCGATATGCGAATGTGCGATCTCCGAGATTCCCCATTCAGCTGCAGTGAGCTGAGCTGACAGCAACTTACCCCCTCCTGCCTTTTAGCAAAAGCTTAGCTAAATATCAAACATGAAAAAACATGACATCCTTTCCATTCCTTTGTGTACCATAACCATAACCAACTGTCAAGTTTAAATAATCCAGTTCCAGTCCCATCAAGTAACTCGTGACAGACACAGACACCATTTCCACACCGCATGTATTAATTTGCTGTCTTTCTTTGCACATGATAGCTTCCTCCCATGTCTATATCTGAAACATAATTCAATTGCAGCTGCTACTGCTTTTCCAGAGGACTGATCCAATTCCAATCCATTATCTTTTCAAATTCTAAAGCATCACGTCCCTTTGCAAAAAACTTTTGTTTCCTTTTTCAGCATTTGATTCCATGGCACTTAATTAGTGTCATCGAGATGCAACTGCTGCCTATGCTCCTATCCCAATCTGAACTCGGTCAGCTCACCATAACAACAACCTGATAAGCAGCCCGCCCCCTGCCATTTAGTAGCATGGTAGGTACAACAACACATGTGTGAGCATGCTATATGATCACTGTTACCCATGGGGATGCATCAACAACAAGTAATAAACTGTATGTCATAACAAACTAAACTAAACATCAAATCCAAATAGTTAACATTGATTTCTATTTGGTATGTTGACAACATAAGGTTATTAACTTGTTTGCCCTTCATCGCTACTGCAGACAAATAGTTCAGTCTGATCAGAAAAGGAAAAGATTGAAAACTTAGTGAAAGAAGTAGAACAAACCAATTGTGCCTTGAAATATTTCCAGTAAGCATTTGTTTTTTTACCAAAAGCAACAAAGAATAGTGATGAGTCCGATGATGACTACATACAATTCCAGTGGCTCTGCAAGTGATTTTACTTCCTCCCTTCAACATCCTCAGGAGAATTAAAATCATCCATAATAATTATACTATTGTAATATACCATCTGTGTGTACTAATGTGAGTCAGCACATTGTGTTTAAAGTTCTGGAGAGTGGAAAGACACAGAAGGGTGTCTGTTGGTTAAGTAAACATTCTTATATAGTGATTTCAGTATTTTCATCAAGGGACTGTAGAAGTGAACACTAACATTGCTTTTTTTTGTCAAATAGGAGAGAATAGCATCTCTGCTGTTGTAAATTTAGTGTCTTACAAACAAATATAGCCGTAAACATGAGGATGTCATTCATAAGAATGTAAAATAAAATAATTTGCAATAACTTAATCACAGGTCACAGCCTTAGATTGTCTGTCTGTACACTCTCAACAGACTCTAAACAGTGCATGCATATTGATTTGAGTTGACTGTGACTTTCTGCTTTTGTTGACCAAGATAGTCCCCCTGACTGGGTAAACATGCTGCCAGAAGAGTCCAGGTTCCAAGAAAAAAAAAAGTTCCGGGAAGTCTCAAGTCTGTACAAGCACAAGACTAAGACAACAGAAGGATGCAAAGTGATGGAAGGGTCAAGGTGTGGGGGGGGGGGGGGGTGAAGTGAACATCACACCACATTTCTACATTTTTTTATTTTTTTTGTATTTAAATTTCTTTTCTGTTAGAATTGTATTAAGATCCGATAGCTCGCGCTGTTGTGCTCTGTCTGCCTCTGCTGCTGGCTAGTGGCTCCCTCAACTAACTACCACTTGTGTGGGGGGGTTCAACTTCAAATTCAGGGGATTGGGCATACTGCACTAAGCAAGTGCATTGGTCTGCCTCCCCTCGCCTCAGCCTGACTAACTTAATAGTTCAGTCTGGTCAGGGTTCAGTGGCAGGTCACAGGTGTAAACATTTCCAGATGCCAGAAGTAAAAGCTGTTGTTGTTGTGTTCTTTCTGTGACCTTATAAATAATCCAGACCTCCTTCTCGCCAATCAATCGAGAGTGACTGAGTGAGTGAACTGAATAATTCTGAATTTTGTTGTTTCTTTCTAATTTGTGCTTGTGCTGTGCGTACTATATATATAGACTAAGTAAGTAACCTTGGGGGAAAGTATTCATTTTTTGATGTAATTTTGATTCTTCTTGGAAAGGTCATTGTGGAAAATGCTTCATTTTGTGCTTGTGCATACATGGTGGAAAAGTAATTAGGGGAACCTTCTCCTTGGGTGAAATGATTCATGCTGAGTTGATGCCATTTGGTAGTGCTTGTGCATACATGGCTGGATAGACTACTGAGAGGATTGTTAGGGGAAATGTTTCATTTTTGGTGCTTGTGCATACATGGACAAACCTGACAGAAGGGCCCAGGTCATTGGAGAAAATGTGTCATTTTATTGCTTAATGCTTGTGCATACATAGACAAAGTGAAGGGGTCATTGGGAAAAATGTTTAATTCATGTGCTTGTGCCTAGATGGATAGACAAAGTAAAGAAGGGATCCTTGCGGGAAATTATTCATTTTGATGTAATTTTGTACTTACTCATATAACAGACTACTGAAAAAGTCATTGGGGAAAATGTTTTATTTTTCTGCTTGTGCATACATGGACAAAATACGCAAGGGATCCTTGGGGGGAGTTATTCATTGTGATATAATTTTTGTGCTTACTATGCATACAAACAGCCTACTGAAACAGTCGTTGGGGAAAATGTTTTATTTTTGTGCTTGTGCATACATAGAAAAGTAATTAGGTGAACCTTGGGGGAAATTATTCATTTTGATGTCATTTGCTCCTTACATGCATACATGGACAGGCTAACGAACAGGTAATTTGGGAAAATGTTTCATTTTGGTGTTTTTGTATACATGGAAAAGACTGCTTAAGGGAACCTTGGGGAAATGATTCATTTTGATGTCATTTGCTTTTTGTGCATACATGGACAGACTACTGAGGTGGTGGTTACTAGGGGAACTGTTTCATTTTGTGATCCTGCATACATGGGAAACTACTGAAGCAGTCTTTGGGGGAATTTAATGCCGCAGCATATTATAGTTTTCATTTATTAGTTATTTCTTGAGTGTTTATGGTACTATTACATGGGTTTATAGATTTATGCTGGACCCTTTACTATTTGGAATCTATTTCTCAGAAGTCTAGGCAAAAGGATAATGGCCTGTGGGAACATGGGTATAACATGGCTAGCCTGGTAAAGGTCCTATGGCCATTAGCATAGTAACCACCTATAAATCTGTGAACCATTGATCCTATAAGTTTGTCTGGATATTAATTGCAGCTAGTCGATTCTTGGTTGGGGACCTTTCTGTAAGATTGCAGCGTGAGAGGAGAGTGGTGTATTATAACATGTTAGCAGTTATGCAAAGTTGTTCTGTGTTGTGCACTTTTGTCTATATTTTGTTGAACATTAAAGGGTTAGTGAACTTATTTCCAAGGAATTCAAAGCATCCAAGTTGGAAACTTCCGGTAGAAGCCTTATTGTGTTTTTACCTGATTGACACGAGAGATTAGCTGTGTAAAAGTTTTTTATCCTGTTGAGATAAGACCCACATTTGCACATTGTGCAAAGTCAGTGCCTTGTGCGTGTGTGTGTGTGTGCGTGTGCGTGTG
>NC_056738.1:242404759-242629759 GCF_019279795.1 Protopterus annectens
GTGTGTGTGTGTGTGTGTATAAGAATACTATGGATATGTTTCCCTTATGTTAAATGACTGTAGTGAATGATATGTTTGTAAAAACCTTGTAAATTCGTGCAGCCAAATGGTGTAGAGGCATGTTGCTGTGCTTGTAGTTTACAGGGTTCTGGATTCAAGACTTGGTAGTGATGACTTTTTTTTCACTCATGTTAAATGACCATAATGCATGATATGTTTGTAAAAGTATTATAAATCTTCACAGCTCAGATGATGTAGTAGTACATTGCTGTGATTATAGTGCACAGCATCCTAGGTTTGAGACTTGGCAGTGCTGATTATTTTGTTGCTGGGCAGAATAAGGGCTGATGGAGACAGAGTGATTAAACCACTTTTAAGCAGTTGCAAGAGGATTTGCTCGGTTTTGTTTGAAACTAAGTGATGCTAACAGACGGTTAACCCTTCTTAGCTGTACTTAGCACTGCTTACTCCCACTTACACTCGAGCTAGTTTTAATTAAAGAAAAGAAAAAAGGTGATAGTAAAGTGGTGAAATGGGGGCAAGCAAGGTGTAAAACAGGAAAACCAGCTAGGGATGTGCAGGACAGGTGCAGTAATCCTTTGAAATTATATGATCAGGAAAGCAAAGTTTAACACAAGGCACTGCAGCAGGGGACACACTATGATACATTTGATATTAGTATTCAAGGTTCGGATCTTAGTGCATAACATATGTCATAGTTCATGTACATCTTGATTTATAGCTCCACAATCTACTGTTTTACATACTAGCTGATTCTCAGAACAACCTCTGTTAATTCATGCTGTCAAAGCCATATTTTCTGCGCAGAATGTGTACACATTCTATTTCTACAACATACCAGAATAAAGAAAACAGTTTGTGGATTAGGTCTTTATTGTACTTATATGACACAGTGCTCTACTACTGCATATTCTGTAGATGACTATTAGTCTTTCAAACGTTTATTTAATTGTTAGACACAGAACACAGTAAACAATAAACTCCTTCTTGTTCATTTCACTATGTCAGTGCAGCCCTGTCAGTCTGTCCACATGGGCCTCAGCATTGCTAGCCCTCTCCACTGCAGCTGTAGGGGGAGAAAACAAACATTATGCATATTAGTAAAAAAACTGTGCCAAAGGCTGGAAGGTACTTGTAAACACTTTAACAAATAAAACTGGTAAGCGCTTTCGTAAAAACTTCTTCAGACCATGTCAAATTACACAAGTCAGTTATTAAAAACAAATTTAAAAAAGAAGCAGCCAAGAAATATGCAGTTCTCATACACATGATGAAAAACAAATTAAAACCTCCTCCTCTTCAATTTAGGTTTTAAAGAAACCTTGTCATTTAGTCCAGAAGCTTTATCAGCTTGCAGATATAGTATCCAAAACAATTCATGGCTTTCAGTATAGTTAATAATATCACCAAGTCTACCATTTTAATTTACCATTTCAATAACTTTAAAATTAAAGTTATATGTAGTATCAGTGTCTTTAATATGCCTAGCCAGAGAGTTATTGATGTTAAGATTCCTAATATCTCTCTGATGTTCTCTCATTCTTTCAAACAACATCCTATTTGTTTTGCCTATGTAAAATTTCTTGCAAACATTGCACTGTGCCAGGTAGACTAAATTGTTTGTCCTACACATTGCGTGAACTTCAACATTATATGTAGCACCAGTATAGGGGTGGACATAGCTATTATGTGTATCAGTTAAATGTCAAAAATTACAGGAACCACAAGGAAAGGTCCCCTGTATGTTACTGCTATTACTAGTTGTAGAACTCTTATAACATAATAGCCTTTTTAAGGACTTTTTGTTCCTGATAGAGAAAGTTGGTTCTGTCCCTATTACAGCATTAATTGTACTATCCGATGTCAAAACATGCCAGTTCTTTTTTATGGTGTCACAAATAATCTTAATATTACTAAAATATGTTACATTTACCCTTGGTGCTTTATAGCTGTTAATAATAACTGACTTGTGTAATTTGACATGGTCTGAAGACGTTTTTATGAAAGTGCTTACCAGTTTTATTTATTAAAGTGTTTACAAGTGCCTTCCAGCCTTTGGCACAGTTTTTTTTACTAATATTTTATGTTTTATGTGCTCTTGATTCTCCTTTGGTGGTATTGCTCTTTTCAAACATTATGCATACCTGTCTATCATATACTCAGGCTAGAATTTGGTACAGCTATATCTGGGATACTTACAAACTTCAGGAGCATGGTTGTTGCAAGTGTCTTGAATCCATTGGGCCAAGACCACCCCCTTTCTCTGCTTTAGGTCGGTATAGTGATGTTGTACCTGCTCACAAGTTCAGGGGATGCCAGTGGCACTAGTGAGATTGCATGTCAGATGGTCCCAGGCCTCAGCTTTATACTGTGAGCCCTGGTACTGGCCCTGCAGTAGTCTGTCATCATGATTTGCTACAAGTAGCCCAGCCATGACTCTGGACTCCAAATTGCCCAAGCACTCTGCCCTATAGCACAAGCCCTCACCAATGCCTAACATAGTTTCTACTCAGAGCAAGCTACAACAGATTCTGGTGGTATTCCCACCTGTGCCATTTAAATAAGGTTATATTCTTACCCTTTGCCATCATTGGACCATTTTGAAAATGGTGAGGTCAGCTAAGCAGTGCGCAAACCCACTAAACTGATTTGAGCAGTGCTTAAGGGGGTAATTACTGAACACTGCTTAACAGTTCACAAATCTGCTTAGCTGAGCTGACTGCTGCTTAGCATTTAAGTCTAAGCAATGCTTAAACCAGCTAGACATAGCTGAGCACTGATAACCAGTACTCACTTTTCCTTTCTAGGAAATATCAGAATAATGACTTAATTAATCATTATTGACATATTAGTAAGTGTACATGATTAACTTTAAATGACGTCCCTCTATGTGCTTTTATTACATTACCATGGGGTGTGACTATACTGTATGGGACACTTGTGTATACTTGGGTGATTTCACATGTTATATGCACTCACACTTACATTTTGGACCAGCTACACTACCCTGGTTGACAAATATCAATTACTACATAATTTGAAATAAAAATAATAATGTTAACACTGCTTTCCCATGTAAAAGTAAAATGCTGTCTTGGTACTTGAACCATGAACACCTGCATGCAGAGTCAGGACTCTAACCACTACACTATTTCAGCAGTTGGAATTCATCTGTGTATCTTTATTTATCTCCTATGGGATGTATAAGCAATGCTGAGCAAAGTTCCAGAATGGGCACACCCGCTTAGCTATGTTTAAACATACCTTAAAATGGTAAAAAAATAATTAATTAATAAACCCACTTTATTTACATTTATCTGTACTTCCTTGTCAGTCACAGTAAGTGAAACAGTAAAGGAACACATAGGGGCAGATTTTAAATATTGCTCTTACAAACTTAGAAAGTGTGATGGTGGTATTCTAGTAAATCATTGGTAAATCACTTGGGGTTTAAGTCAGAACATACAGACAGGCAGTTGGGTTTCAGACTCCATATACTTCAGGAAATATGTGCTAAAGCAAAACCTGCTATTCAATCAACTGTCCATGTTTGTAAGAACAATATTTAAAATGTGTCACTGTTTGTGGGCCTTTGTCCCCCCATTATTTATGGCTTTGTACAGATTTCTTGCTCTAGGTGGTTGAGAGGTATGTGAAGCAGGCATCTGGGCATTCTGTGGAAACATGTACAGTTGAGGGGTATGGCTATATGGCTCTTTCACAATGCAGGGAGTGTGTGACAGTACCTGCTAAGGGTAAACACGTCTAAGGAACAGTATAATGCTCTTAGATTCAGTTAGGAATATAGTGAAGCATAGTTTAGATTTTTTTATTTATTTGAGACTGTCCTACCATGTTTTTTTAAATATTTTCTGTGATTTTGTACTCTGATGTTACTGTATATGTATATATTTAGTATTGTCTTTTTTATTATTTATTATTAAATATATTTAAACCTTTCATTGTGGCTGGGCTGTCTAGACATATTTAAGCTCTGAGAGTACTTGCATATTTATTTAGTGACACTGTGTAGGCCACTCCTAATAGCCTTATTCTTGGTCAAACTGCCATTTGTATTTATAGTAGCATTACACACTAAGATTGGATACCCTAAAGTAGCTGATAAGGACGTGGCTGGTGGCAGTAATAACTACCTTATAGTCTGGGCAGAAGAGGGCATAGCTACTAAATCTGTGCCAGGCTTTTCCAACTGTGTGTGTGTGTGTGTGGGTGTGTGTGTGTGTGTGTGTGTGTCTGCTACTTAGGAAGGGACACAAAGCACTGGTTGGACAGAGATGGTGCTGGTGGTCTTGGCTTGGCCATTCAGCTGAGATTTCAACCCTATAGCTGTGCCATTTGGGAGTCATATTGGGTATCTGGAGAATAAGGGGGGCAACCAGCCCCAGATTGACTGTGGTCTCTGTGTGATCCTAAGGGAAATTGCACTTGATGCAGAGCTGCATCTGGAAATACTGTGTGTGTACCTGTCATCCTCCCAATGTACATCTTCCACTGGTGCTAGTGGTGAGGATTGAGGGTCCTTGATTACTGTTGACAGTGGTGGGGCATCACACCACACAACAGCACTTATTGTCTTTCACCTTATCAGAAGACCCTTTATTCTGGACATCTACCAGATTTATGGAAAACAGCTGCTCTTACTTTCATTCTTCATGGAACAGTTGGCCTATATGTTTATCATTTATAGTTAATTCCTGAAAATGTTAATTCTTAAAATAATACGTCTAGGTAATACACAGATGTTGATATGGATCAGTAAGGTTTTACTAATGGAAGACCTTGTCACACTAACATGTTGGAATTTTGCAGGAGTATCTTTGAAGTTATGGATTTTGTCATTCCACAGAATGCTATTTATATGAATATACAAAATGTCCTTTCACATTATCCAGCAAAGTGCAATTTTTCATAGATTAAAAATTTAAGATGAGTCTGTATGTTTTATTCTGAATTAGTAACTGTTTTGAGCCCATTCTTGTAGTGTTAGAGTAGTTTCCAGTTTCTAGAAACAAGAATTTGATTAGGTGGATTTTCTAGGGTTCATTGCTAGAAGCCATATTAATCACATCATTCAAGATATCTTCCTATAAATCACAAATGTGTGGTTCTGTAGACTAATAAATGACAGGTTAAAACAGTCTTCCCAAATCTCAAAGACCTTCAGAGTACCTTAAAGGTAACACAGCTCCTCAGTAATCACTAAAACTCACACCAAAAGTAACACCAAACATTTCATATAAGGCTACACCTAATGGTCCCCCAAGGTCAAAGACTATAAGGCAATCATATATTTTTCATACTACTCTTGTCATTTGGGATTCCAGTGTGCAACACACAGATGCCCTATTCATCATGTTAGACAAGGAGAATATAATGATTAGTTGCCTATCTGGAGCCAGGATCTAGAATATTATACACACACTCAAGTCACTGCACTCCAGGTACCAATATAATTCTGTCATAGTCTATGTGGGTGTAAATGACCTGAGATGTGCCTTAATGGACTATATGAAAAGAGATATAATGAATCTCTCAAAATATGTGTCATATACTGGTACAAGTCTTGCACTGAGCAACATTCGACCTTCACCAAGGATGATGCCACAGTATGAACATAAAATGCTTGATTTTAATACTTGGCTTAGTTTCTGGTGTCACTCCAGGGGGATCCAGTATTTATCAGCATGGAAGGACATTGTCAGCAGAGCATGTTGCTTTGCCAAGGATGTGCTGCACCTGCCCCTCCCCAGGCTTTCAGATTTATCTGCCTTTTTTGGGTAATTCCAAAAAGACAAAACTACCAACACAGTGAAAAAGTCTCCAAGCAGCCTTAAGGTGTTACTACTCAGTGCTTGGAGCCTAAATAAAAAACTCACACTCTTCAAGCCCTCCTCACTCTGGAGAATGTAGACATTTGTGTGATGACAGAGATTTGGTTTAAAGCCAGAGAACATACTCCAATTGTGCAAGGCGGTAGTTCCTTCCATACATTTAGATCAACAACATCAAAGACTGGGGGCAAATGTGGATGCATCTCAATCAATTAGCAATAAAGATACCTCCAGGTTGGTTAAACAGAATGATACTATGAAGCTCATTCATGTGGCAAGTCAACATAGATCATCATTGATGCACCTAGAGTCTCACAGCTCTTATCTAAATCTATTAGAGGTGCTCACCACCCAACCAAATACTTTATTCATGGGTGTCTTTAACTACCCCTCTGTAGACAGGGAAATGTACAGTACCTCAAACTCACAAGCACAACACTTCCTGGAACAGAAAGTGCATGCCTCAACAGGTGGATGAGACATACTGGGTCTAATAATTACCCCCTGTGACATGTCCTGACCTGTCAATTCAGATCACAAAGCTATCTCGTTTGAATTAAAAATCAACCTGGAAAACACAGTTAAACCATTAACAGATAGGAATTATTCCAAGGAAGAATACATCCTATTAAGTGATGGTTTGTCAAAATTCAAGGCTCCCCAAACCCCAAGAACAAAACTACCTATGTAGAATTATTCACTGGGTCCCTACACAAGCATGTGAATGGCTGCATAGAGGCTGCTATACCTACCAGACGTAAACCCAAAACAAGCACTAAAAATAAAGCCCACTACTGGAATCCTTATCTAAATGGTGCATAATAAAAGAAGAAACCTCATAGCCAAAATTCAGAAGAGCAACTCCCTTAAAGGCAAATGCTTTCTTATACAACCAAACAAGAAACTGCCAGGTATAATTAAGTCCAACAAGGCCAACAGCAAGGACATTTACAAGGTTGGTGAGGGTATGTCTGGACCATTAAAAGTAGCACACAGCAGTATGCAGAGCTGGTGGAGAATGGTACCACCTTCAGTGATCAGGGTGACATAGCAAATCTACTGGCTGATAGATTCAGCTCAAACATAACCATCACCACCCCGACTACCCCCACCCCAATCTCCACCAGGTGAAATCCCATCCAGCATATCTCCACCAACTAATAGCAGGGTCCAGGTGCTGGCAACACTTGATAAATCCAATAACACTGCCTGTATGGGTCTAGACAACATCCCTGAACAGTTTAAAACATGACCTATCAGGACCACTTGAGGGACTCTTCAACTACAGCCTTGAAGCAGGCTACATTCCAGGTGAATAGAGTACTACAATGGTCATTCCCCTCCATAATGGTGGACCATGAACTGACCCAGAGAACTTCAGACCCATCAGTCTAACAAGCCTAATATGCAAATTCATGGAATGAATTATCATGGAAATAATAAACAATTATTTTTGTCAGCCCACAGACACTGGACCCATCCCAATTTGGTTGTGGTAAGGGAAGCTAGTGCCTGCTTAACATGGTAGATTTTTTATGAGAGAGTCACCAAGGCAATGGACTGTGGTATAACAGTGCATATTGCATATCTTGACCTGGCCAAGGCATTCAGTGCAATAGTCAACTCAGGCATTGCAGGCAAGCTCTCTGAGTTGGGCATAAATCTCTGCATAACTCACTGGATTGCCAGTTGGCTCACAGACAGGACCCAAGAAGTTAGGATCTGTGAGACCACCGCCAACAAGAGACTGGTAACCAGTAGTGCATCCCAGGGCTTCATGCTGGGCCAACTTCTATTTGTCATCTACCTTTCAGAAGTCGAGGCTGACATTCAAGGCTTCTGGCTCACCAAGTTCTCAGCCGACTATAAACTGGAAGCTATTATAGATTCCCACCAAGATACCAATGTTTTGATAAAGGGTTTGACACAGGAAAAATAGCTGGTGCTAAATCTATAGCCTAAAACTGGGTCCAAAAATGTATTATAATCCCCTTTGGGAAACTGTCAACTCAAATTAATTACTCCACTGATAACAAATCCCTAAGAGTCAACCCATTAGTAAGGGATCTGGAGACACATGTGGGTAGCAATCTGGCCTTTGATCAACACGTAAGATAGTAAGAAAAATCACTCTATGTCATCCAACTTATAGGTAAGAGTATGGTATCGAGGTCCAAAGAAGTTGTAGTACCACTCTATTTGGCCCTTATCAGACCTGTTTCTTGAGTACAATGACCTCTCTGGCATGTATCTAATCAGACACTTGCAACAGTTGGAATGCCCACAATGGTTTCTCACTAGGACAGTTCAGGGCATAAATATCCTGTCCTATACTGATTGCCTAAAGGTTCTGTCTCTGTATTCAGTCTCCTGCAGGCTGCTAAGAAGAGATCTTTGCCTAGCCCCAAGGGCTTCCTCAGACCCAACCCTGATGGGGTTATATGTATATGCAAAACAAACACTGTCAGAAACACTGGATCCAGGAATATGAACTTCACTTGTGACATAAACAGAACATGCTGGAGAGACATACAGGTGTCCCAAAGGATCCCTATGCTATGGAATAGGTTTCACATCCAAGTAAAACAGAGTTCATTCATGACCCCATTCAAATCAAATCTTGACAAAATTGTAAATTTAACTTCAGTCTGGTACCCATGTCCGTTTTGCACAGAAGCCATCAATAAGAAAAGCATCATCCTAACTATCATCCCTAACACCTCCCTCTACAAATCCCTTAGTTACCTCCCTATTAACATGTCCCCTCCTCATGTAAATGGTCATGATTCCCGTGGCCCAAATGGTTTGGGATGTGTTGCTAGACTAGCAAGGGCCCTATTGGTCATTAGCCTAGTAAAAACCAACAAACCTACTAAGAATGCTACTGCTGAGTCTAATTTAAGTGATTACCAGGTTCTGCAGGACAAACTTGGTACACTTGTTGATAAACGTCCTGTTCTACATTTTGAAATCATAAATACTGAGCATCCTTATGCTATCAATGGCAATTAATTCAGTCTGAAGCTTATTGAATTGGTTAGATATGCATAAGGCTAATAGACATTCATTTATATATCAGGGTACAGAAGGGTAATAAAAGATGACATAGGGCTACAAGACCAATGTTCAGGTTTTTGTCATCTAGCTGTGATAATACCTATATGTAAAGAAATTATGTGTTCACATTTGGAACATGAAAGCCCCCTATCCTTATTTATTTATTTATTTATTTATTTATTTATTTATTTAGTTATTTCATTTGTTTGCCAGGTAATGTCTGGTCCGGAAGCCCATTTTAAGCGAAGACCCAGGGAGAAAAGCTCCTGATATACAGTAGAGAAATTCTAGTAAATACTAAACAGATTTAACAATATTAAAAGCGCTTGATATGAAACAGTGTATACTTCAAAAGAAATACAATTAATTATGGTACAAACATGAAATACAGTTTCATAACAATGTGATTGACCATAAATTTGTAAACAGGATACAATTTGACAGTGCCAGGAATGGTACCATGTAAGATAGGTATGCTTGCCTAGCATTACCACTCTAGCTTCTAATAGGAGAAATGTAAGCAAAGTGTTAGCTATGAGGAGATAAACCATAGCTATGGGGTTGTGCAAGCTAGGAGAAAGAACAGCAATATAGAATATAGTTGGGGTATAGTTGTAATGAGATATAGTTGGGGAGTGGGGAGGCTTAACCAGGAGTATGGCAGGAAGAGAGCCAATGATTAGTTAGATGTACTTTTAGGGGGTGTTTGAACTCATGATAGTTTGAGTTTTTTTCCTATGGGTTGATGAAGAATGTTCCAGAGCTTGGCAATTTTGTAAGAGTAGAGGGAGGTGCCTAGTGTGTTGTGGGGTTGGGTAACTTTTAACAGTAGTTTGTTTGAGGACCTAAGTGATCTGTGAATTATATAATGTTGGATTAGGTTAGTATGTGTGGGGCAGTCATTGGGTTGGTGAAGTATATAGTCAGTTGATTGCGTATTAACAGGTTAGGGAGTTCAAGCCAGTTGAGTGAAGAGAGTACTAAGCAGTGGTGGGTTCTGTATGGGTGGTCTGTAGCGAATTTGGGAATTTTGTTATAGCAGGATTCTAGACTATTCAGATCTGATTTATGTAGGTTGGAAAATATTTAGAATCCATAGAGGAGGGTGGAAAGAAGTTGTGAGCGGGCGGTGGCTGGCCTGGCACTATCAGTGAAGTATGGTTTTGGGTCTATAAAGAGTGCCTATTTTGGTGTGGACCTTTTTGATGGTGAGAGTGATGTGGCTATTAAATCTTAGGTTATCATCTATTGTGACATCTAGAAGTTTGGATTGGCTTGTAGGTTCTATATTGGTTCCATTTAAGGAGGGGACTGGCATGTTTGGAGTTTGTTATTTCTGAAAACTATTATCTTGGTTTAGTTAAGGTTTAGTATGAGTTGTTAAATATAATATATATATAAAATATAACATATATATGTTAAATAAAATGTCTTTAGGGTGGAACTTATACAGAGATATTTCATAAAAAAATCCTTAAGAGTAAATTGTTAGTTTTAGAGGGTGTGACAAAGGTTTAAACATTGCAGAATAATGAGAGGGTCTGAAAAGGGTTAAAATATTTCAGAACAAGAGGAATCTCACAGAACAAGAAAATGTACAAATATAAAGTGCTAAAGAGAAAATAAGGGAGTATCAGGATAACATGCATGACTCTAGAAAGACTGCTGTTAAGCAACTATTTTTTATAATAACTTCAGGCCATAAAAAGTTTTAGTCCAATGACTTTAGCAATAGAAAATAGAAAAGGTTTTAAGCAAACTTAGGGAGCCTATAACAAGAAAAATAACAACAGATACTGTAGAGGTATTAGAGATGTTCTAGAAATTATATAAAAAATAAAGAGCATAAATGAAAATATTCATGGAGGTTTTAATTATGCCAAGGTAAGAGGTAGATGAGGCTCAACAACTAATAGTTAAGATAGGAGGAGATGAAATAAAAATAATGATCTATAGTCAACCTTCAGGAAAGTCCCCAGGAACAGATGTTTTCCTGTGGAAATCTGAAAGTTAGGAGGGAAGAAAGTGGTAAAGATCTGGCAGATGTTGTTTAACAGTGTTTTTAAAGGAGGGAAAATACCAATATCTTGGAAGAAAGCTGTGGTGCTTATATTGAATAAAGATCGTAAAGATGCATCAGAACCAACTTCATATACACTCATTTCAATTTTTAAACCTTGATTATAAAACGCTTATGTCAATACTAGCTAAAAGAATATCAGGATTGTTTCTAAAAATTATAGATATGGATCAATATGGCCCTATGGAGAGGAGGCAAACATTTGACAACATTACTAGAACAATGATGTTCCACAGGGAAGCAGAATGTAAGAAAATGCAGCTATTGTTTGTGATTCATTATACAGATAAAGCATTCAATAGAGTAAGCAGGGATTTTATAACAATATAATAGAATCAATTACATTCCATGATGCAATAAATGGGTTATTTAGGAAGATATATGAAGGACTGAAGGCAAGAATGAAAGTGGGAGGGTTCCTATCTGATAAGTTGCATTTGAACAGAGGAACAAGGAAGGAGTATCCTCCTTCCCTTTGTTATTTAGTGCTTTATGTTTAGAGGCATTGACAAAGAAAATAAGGAACTCTGAAATGCAAGGGTATAATTGGTATGGTAATCAAGGTAAGTTATCTTTATTTGTAGATGATATTATTTTTTAACAAATAAATCCATAAAAGGACATTTCAGTGTTGTGGAGCATTTTGAGGCAGTTTCAAGTCTTTTTGGGATATAAAATGAATGAAGCTAAAACAATGGCTATAACCATAAATTTGGTACCTACACATCAGTTGGTTCAGCAATACTCATATTTATGGGGATGTGATAAGATTAAGTATTTAGGACTATGGATTAAAAAGACTTCTGTGATGGCAGCTAAGGATATGTGGAAAGAGATTACACAAAAGGTAATGGAAAAAATGAGAAACAGAAGCTCTTGTTTATGTATATTGATAGTAAGATACAAGCAGTGAAAATGTATTTAGCCCCTTTATTTTTATATATGGGTCATGCATGTTTTTGTCAAGCGGAGGGGAATTTGTGGACATTAATTAATAGATTGCTGAAGGATTTTGTCTGGGAGGGGCAGAGGGCAAGAGTTAAGTTGAATAAGTTGACTCTTCCAGTAGAACAAGGTGATTTAAGATTACTTGATTTGAAGAGATATTTTAGAGCTACACAGTTGAGGCTGATATACATAACACACAATGGAAATGGATGATGATGAACCAGGAAGAGTTCAAGAAATAAAAAGAGAATGGAATTCTCAATGCAGATCCTTATGGAGAATAATAACAACCATAGGGAATATCATATTCATAAGGTATCAGAAAGTATTATAAGAAGTAAGCCAAAATGAGAATGGAGAAAGGAGATTTTGCAGATAAAGATAACTGCAAGTAGGCCTATAGAAAATAGACAAGAGGTTGCTGGAATTTAATGAAGAAAACTGTCAAAAGAACCAAGATATTGAGAGCAAATGACTAGAGCAGGAAAGGTAATAGAGTGTAACGAGGCCAAGAAGATATTTGGACTGCAGGTTTGGGACTACCTTCCCTACTTAAAATTAAGATCAGAGTATAAAGAAAAAGAAAGGGATAGGGTAATCTGAAGTAAAAGGTCTGCTCTGAAAGATTTTTCATTCAATCTAGAATATATACTGCTGTTAAAAAGAGGATAATTAGTAGGCCATGTAAAACATTGCATTATAACTATAAGAATTAGTTGGAGGTATTTAGAAAAGATTTGAAAGAAAGACTTGAAAAACAATTCATAAGAGAACAATTGGAGGACATATGTATGTCTTTCTATTATGCAGTAGTCCGGAAGGTTTAGGATCTTTGTTTGAAAGTATTTGGATGGATATTTTTATACCCCAAGCAGACTTCAAAGAATTTTTCCTCAGGTATATAACAGATGTTGGAGGCATGATGGGGAAGAAAGAGGTAACTAGGAACATATGGTTGGGGTGAGTAATAACTTAGCAGGTTTTAAACATTCCTACAGACTACTCTGTCAGAAATATTGGGTGAACAAATGGCTGTTACTAAGGAAATCATCTTTTCAGCTGGGGCACAGGATCTGAATTTCCTAGATATAGCAATGCCTTATTAAGTTTAATTCTGTTGGCTGCCAAATGATACTCAAAGTCTAAACTGGCTGTATTTGAAGTACTGAATATTATAAAAGAGATTAAAAGAACTGAATGAGCGGATCTTTAGAAAAGGAAAGGAGCAAATTGCATATAAATAAATAGAAATTGTGGGAAGAATACATGCAGGATAATGTTCAAGAGAAGGAGTAGTGAGGTTTTTAGGGAAGGCAGGAAGTTATCTTTTATTGAGTGATGTATTTCTGGTACTTTGCAGTATTATCACATCACCCATTTTTCCTGGCTGCAACATAAGCTTAGTTTCTTGGATAGCCTCAAAATCTACAAGGTCAGGTGTCCTAGTGTCATGTTCCTGCCACATCCTTGTCTTAAGAAATTAACTTGATTAGCCTCACAGTACTTACACCACTTTCTAGAGAACCTACAACACTCACATGTTCATTGTCCAAGTGGTGTTGTGAATACAGTTCAGTTCACACTATGACTTCCTTTTGTACATGTGCAGCCAGAAAACCCCAACATTACAATGACTAAAAAACATTTAGCTCAGGACATGCTGCTGTCTGCCATATAATGTCTCAATAAATCCAAACCTTGAATGTCCATGTATCCATTTCCAGCTCTTGTAATTGCCCCATGTTCTGCTACCACTCTTCCTCTAAAAAAAATGACCTCCTCAACGTATTGCACAGTACATTTTTATTTCAGAGTAAAACATCCACTCATATAAATTCTAAATAGCTCTTCATTTTATTTGCAATACATATACAATATGTAACAAAAATCATCAATACATTTATTACCTTATGGTCAAAATATTCAAGATGCTGAGAAACAAACCAAAAAGTTTTATCCCAATGCAAATGGTCAAATTACATATTATCATGTTGAATGTCACCTTAAATCTCATCTAAAATAGGCCAAAAGTAAATAGATAACTAATATGCATATGTATTGTGATATTATCCAGTGAAATCAGAGAAGGAAAAAAAATCATATTTTTTTTTTCTGGCATATTCCTTCTCCTTGAAGAAATCTGAGATTACAGCTAAAATCCTGGCTTTCAATCTGTGGTCAAATACTTGGTGCCTTAAGCAGAGTATTCATTCCTGAGATGTCGGACAAACCTGCCCATTGTACAGTACTGAATAGGGTGCTTTTTTGTACACATCGTACCTTTTTGACTTATGCATATCCCATTTGAAAAAATAATGGCAACAAATATCCAACAAAAGTTAGAGTGAATGTTTAGCCTTGCTAAATGCAAGAAGTAAAACAAAAAATAGGTAGCCTCAAATCCTTTCTTTTCATTGAGAATTTAGATATCTGTAAAATGACTGAAATTCAGATTAACTCATTACATCTGAGTGACATCTCCATGTGCATCTGCAGTTATCTTCTACTGATGCCTCTAGGCGTCAAATATTGCTTATTATATTTGCATCAGTAATTCCAAAAACATGCTATGTACAAGGTTTTAAAATATTTCATCTTAAAGTTTACACAATGGCAAACTCAACTGCATTAATATTTGACCTCTGTCTAGTGCAGTTAAATGGATATTAACTGTTGTTTTTATATTAATTTATATAGATATAATTTTCACATTTTTCTAAATATCTCAACAACAAAGTAGCACAGACAGAGCTACTTAGCTCCATATGAAAGCTGTCAGTTAGATGAATAAAATTATGCTGACAGTATGTGGTTGCTGAGATATTGTAAGTCGTTTTCAAAATATTGCAAATGTAATATTTACTGTGATTTGCAAAATTCAGTTTAAGACCTAAAACCTAAAGAATGCTACCACTGTACAAATAGTTTGCCATTTTCACTTCTTTTATAACTCATATGGTTCCAAAGATATGAACATTTATTTGAAATTTGAGGACATAATTTGATTCTGTCAAAATGCTTAGCCTCCACCCATCTGGAGTTACAGTGCAAACTTCCTAATCTCCATTGGAGTGAATGAGTTAAAGATAGTAAAACAATGAAATGTTATAAGAATGAACGTGATTTTCTATTCACTGATTTAATGGATTTGGTGGTGATTTCTCAGTCTATTTGCAAGATCATTCAAAACCATGACTAGCCCTTTTTCATATTTCAGCACATTCAAACCCTTCAACCATGATTTTCCAGGCTGAGTTGCTAATCTGTATCTTCCATTGTAGCTACCAAACACTGTCCTTTTGTGGATGGTGGCAGTGGGGAACTCAAACCCTTAGTTGAGTTTGTAGTGCAACAAGCACACCAAAAGATAACCTCTTCTTCTAATAACTGAGGACTTCTCTTTAATCCGATTATTACACCATATTCGATTGCTGCTAGCTGTAAATCCACCTTTACTTTTTATGAGATAATTTTACAAAGAGTGGATAACAGAAAATGCAAACAGCCTCCAGATGAAATGTTGACCTGAAGATAATGATACTGTCATCTTTTTCAGGTAGGACCACTCAGGTATACACAGTGACAGTTACAGGATGGGTACCTTGCATTCAGTACCTGTGCTCCTCATTGTGCACATACTTCTGAACCTGAAGCTACACATTGGGATACAATATATAACATGATGCAGTAGCAGCAGGTATGTTACTTAGCTCCCTCAAGAGCCACTGTACTCTCTCTAGTGCGGTCGTCTGCTGAAACTCTTATTTCTTCATGCAGTACTTGATAGTATTTATAGTACTCTCCACATCACTTTAATCAGAATCCTGTAAAGTTTTGGGAACTGATTTCCACTGAGGAAGATTTTTACTAAAGAATACACATATACATGGTCTGTAGGTTTTTATGGCATGTGAAGTTTTGTGTGTGTGTGTGTGTGTGTGTGTGTGTGTGTGTGTGTGTGTGTGTGTGTGTGTGTGTGTGTGTTTATATCTTTTTAAGATCAGTAATTTGAGGGTTGTACTTTTGTGCTTTAAATGAAATGTCAGAAAGGACTTTAAACCAAGGCCACATCTGCCTGGAAAAAATGCCTCTGTGCTCACAGGGTTTTTATAGTTCCTCAAAGAACCCTTTTTATTGACATGTGGCGTTTTCAACTAAAGTAAATCCCTATTTAGGGACAAGGCTTTTAAATATTCCTTGGTCACTGGAAGCTTTTCTGGCACAATGGTGTAGGACTGCCTACTTTAAAAGTAAAATTTCCTTCTGGATGATATTATGCAGTCAGCAATTGATTGTCAAACAGGACTGGTATTTTTGGGTGCAAAAAAAAAAAAAGAAAAGAAATAGAGGTGCAGCACTTTCCAGATAGTTTCATAAAATTACAAATTACACAAATCTGTTTTCTGTACCTTTTAAGCCACCAATCAAGTATATTTCTAATATTTTAAGGAACAAAGCTGATTTTATCCAGCTTATACTTTGCTAACAAAAAAAAAAAAACTTTCTTAAAGCCACCATAGAGAGAACAAATAACAAAACTGCATTTTCAAAGTTCACTTTATATTGCTCTTTCCAAAGATGGAGTCAGTATTTCTAGGAACTTTTTTTAGATATATAGACAAGGTAACTGTTATCAGTATAACACCCATTTTGCTCCTTCAGCTGCCAGCATAGAATATCATTCCTCTTAGTTCCTCAGCATTAGAGACTGCTTCCCTCACAGTCACAACTTTTCAGAGACACTTCCACAAACCCGCTCTATCTAAAATGATAGGAATCTGAAATCTAACTTCTCTAATAGCGTCCATTGTACTTCCCAGACTACACCTATTCCTTGGAGATTTTCTGCCTGCTGTCTCCCTTGTTTTACAGCCTGTTCTACTGAAGTACTTTATGTATAAACACAGCGATAGTGATAGATATAGATTAGATATATATAAGTGTATATATATATATATATATATATATATATATATATATAGATACAGATATGTATAAATATGGAAATATATTATGAGTGAATGGTAATGTCCATAATGGTAGGAGACTGACTAGCAGTTTTATGAGTGAATGGTAATGTAACTAGGAGACTGACTAGCAGTTTCAGTCCTGTTTAAAAGTGAATGGTAATGTAACTTGCAGACTGACTGGGAGTTAGATGCAACAGTATACAGTGAGTCCTTAAGCAGAGGATTGTAGTGAAGTGATAGTTGAGTAACATGATGATGCCTGCAACTCGCTGGCCTGTCTGTGTTCCCATTGTTACGTAATGTCATGGGACTGGGTAGGTAATCTCAGGGTTTTTCCTATGTAATGCTACGGTACAACTTTAAATCAGGCTTGAAGTTGTATAAGGAAAGTCAATACATCTGTGACAGCCTATGTTACTGACTACTCCATTTTCTTTGTATATGGGAATAACCTGTGGAAATGTCCAGTCATTTTGGATCCCCTGGTGGAACAAAGATGTAAAGCCCTGATTATGAAGCCTACTTTAATTTGTATCTTGGGTGCGAGCTTGATGTGGTGGTGAGGAAAAAGAAATTAAAAGGCTATGCGTACATGTGTGTCCACTCTTCTCCAAGAGAATGGATTGGGATCTAGTACAGTGATGCTACTTCTGCAGCCCTAGTAAAGATGTTGCTCATATTGGTAAGAGTTTACATCCAAGTTTATTTCCTAGGGCCCTGGGGGCTCTGACTGGGGTACACCTTCCACCATACCGCATAATCTATAAAGTAAAAGAAATCTGACTACCAAATGATAATATCAGTACGTGTCACTTTACAGTTGCTAATTAATAATTATTCATCTGTAATATTTCCAAAACATTTGAGATTCTGTTACATGAATTCACATTACTTCTTCACTTTAGTTTGTAACTCACATTTCAGTGTGCAGTAGTCTCCTACTTCATATTTTCAGTTACGATATTTCAGATGACTTTGTTTTGCATGAGTACCATTTGTTTACAACACAACTTGCTCCAAGATATCTGTGTGAAAAGCATGCTTTATAAACAAAGGCCAACTGCATCATTGTGCCCAGATTTTTTCTAAATAATTTATATTGTTCATTGAAACAAAATTAAAAAATGACACTACTATATTTACCATATCTTTATTGTATGAAGTTACTGATTTTGTTAAATGACTTATTTATAGAGTATTATGCCACTCACTAGGCTAATCCATACCAAGAGAATTTGTCAGGGTACAGCTATGTATAAACAGTTTCTCCCCTGAAAGCTTCCAAACCCATATACATTTACCTTACAAAACTTATAACTGCAAAAGAAAAAAAAATGTACCTCTGATTGTCTACTGTAAGAAATGTTAATAACTAGTATGATGTCCTGTTGTGTGTATATATGCTATATGTATGTTTGTTAATCACCAGCATGTTGTCCTAATGTGTATATATGCCATATGTATGTATGTTCTACTTTTTACTCTCATGTAATGTACTGCAATGTGGAGCTTTTCTCCCCGGGCTTCCTCTGAAAATGGACCTGTGTCCAGTCGGACTTTCCCGGTAAACAAATGTAAAATAAAATAAAAAAATAAATAAATTATGCTTGCCAAATGTGATTCCTGCCCAAGCATATGATTTTGGGATTTTTTTTTCAGTATCACAAAGGTATGTTCTCCAGAAATAGAAATGTCTTAGAGAAGACACGGAGTAACGTCAGCTGTAGGAAAAAGATATGCAGTCTAGAAATCAGTATAAACACAGATGCGTAGTTCAAAAAATCTTGGGTATTCGATGCCCACTTCCAAAAGTCCAGGGTATGTTGCTTTGACTTAACACATTCTTGTAGAATCCTGGTGGTGGCAACTGCACACTTGCTATATTAGTTCTTTTTAACTTTATAATTCACACAGCAGATGGAATACTATTTCTGTTGACTGGATTTTTGTATTCTGTACATTGAAAGTATAATTTCATTTTCTGTCATTAGGTATGTCACAGATTAAAGCAGGAAAGGTAATGGATCAGTCTGAAATCACTATGTGCATTACAGATCATGTCTGACACCTACTTAACTTGCAACTGTCCTCTGAGACTGACCCTTAACTGCTTTTAAGTAAGCATACTGTTTAGCAGCCTGCTCATAAACAGCATAACATGTCTGTTTCATTTGTTAATAAAGCTTAGTGACATTCCCAATGAAGTCATAGTAGGCCACAAACTCTGGTCCATTCATTTAATTATGTTTATTCATCCCGTAATATATATGCACATTCCTTGTTTTAGAGTTTGTACATCTGGATATGTAGTAAGTTTGATTCCTCAGTCTATGCATTTTTTTAATTCTTGCGTTACACTTACCATAATCCAGAGAATTAAGCTTTGCAGGTATTCCATGACCAGTTCAGGTGATTAAGAACTGACTCTACAAATCAGTGGAAAATGAAACTTAACAAATCATTAAGATTTTTAAAGGATGTGTTGCTAAATGATGTATATACCTGCCTGAAAGGAATAATTATATATGATATTATGCTATTTGCCTGTCAGTTTAAAAATGCATGCATAGCCTTGTAATCAGGGTCACACACGCACACACATACACACACACACACACACACACGCACACACACACGCACACACGCACACACGCACACACACACACACACACACACACACACACACACACACACACACACACACACACACACACATTCACACACACATGCACACTTTGATTAAATGTTACTAAAATGGAGGGCTGTATGTACTTTTGTTCTCTACATTAAACTCTTGGCTTTCATGCAAGATTGCTTACTGAAATGTGTAGAACTGACAACTGGGAGATTTCCCTCTGCAAATGAGTTTGCATAGTCTGCCAAAAGTAGATAGTAAAATGAGATAAATGTAAGATGGCTTGTGGGTAAACCAGTACCTTTTCAGGGTAAGCAACTTAAACATATTATGAATTCATAACTTCTTCATGACTTTTCTTTAAAAGTAATGGTGTTCCACAGAAGAACTGCACCTTAATGTGATGTGAAAAAAGTAAGATTTCATAAATCATCCTGAGGATGAAGTTTCTGAAACTTGTATGTTTCATTGTATGTTTGCAGTAAAACCAAAAGCATTTAACTTTTACTTCCATTCTGTTTTGCTATGTTGTGTTCCAGTGAGAAATCAATTACGTTGTTGATTGACTGAGGTGCACTCAGGCTCAGTAACCCATAATTGCATAACAAGATCAATAAACTTGTCATTAGAAGTCTGGCATGTCTTTCAAGCTAAGTTAGAGCCTGCTGCTGCCAGTTTGACATCTTGCCAGACTAAGACAAATTACACCACACAGGGCTTACAGATAACTGAAATCTCCAATCAGTTACTTAGCTTTCAAGTATTGGCATGACAGCATATTAAAAGCTGACAAGTAGCACAAAAATAAACATTTTAAATGGTAGCCAAATTGTTCTCATTCTAGTTTGCATCAAAACAACAACAGTAGGCTTTGTGAACTGTATAATGTAACATGGACAGCAAAAGAGACAAACATAGGAAGCTGGGATGAATTCTATTTGCTGATGTTGACATCTTGAATACCTCTTTTTTGAAACTGCCTTATACTAATGAATAAGAAACTAAATTACATGTTAACACCCGGGGTGGTGTTTTTATATGTATCTTTCTATCTATATATACTATATAGGTAGCTATAGATGGAGCACATGGTAAAAGTATTGTATCTTATTGTTAGGTGAATATTAGAACACTTATGCTTATAAAATGAAAAAGGTCTCCTTAAAATTAGTGTCAATTCTGTATATGAAGACAATGGGGAAGTGAAAAAAATGCTTTCTGGCATGTGCTTCCCTTCCAACGTATTATATTAGCATCATGATTCACATACATTCCAGTAGGCTAAGTGCTAAAAGCCCCCAAGAATCCTCAGGATGACAAAAAAAAAAAAAAAAAAAAAAACAAATAAAGTACATATGAATGCATTTGCATTAACAAAAGCTGAATTTAGCTTCAATAATTTAATTGGCAGCCAACTTGTGACATGGTCTTGCTAATTTTTACAGTTATATACACCAAGATAAACTCCAAAGAGTTAAAAACCACGAACAAAACAAAGAGGTGAGTTCAACAAACCACAGGAAGCCGAAGTGGAATCCAAAATATCTTTTACTGGAAACTTGTAAGCGCTTTCGTGTTATGGTATCCATTTGTTCGTAATTTTTACAGTTACTAGAAAAAAGTTCTTTCAGAATAAGTCATGTATGATAAGCCTTACATTTACCTTTCCAAGTAGAAAATTTGCAGATTGGTTTGAATCTTCTTTATATGACTTAGCCCCAGTACCATATGTGAATCTTGTCAAGTTCATGTAAGAGGGACCCAGGCAGAGGAAACTATCCCAAGCAGAGGGTTGTGTACTTCATCTGTAACCTTACAGTAGGTTCAAACTGTGATCTCATCTACATACCACTGTTTTAAAAATCTTGAAAGAAGTACAAAGAACTCCCAGCTGTTTGTAAAAGAAAACTGAACAAGCATGCAGAACAGGAAGTGCAGTCCTTGGATTAATTTCCACACTGTTGTTTAAATAAACAGCAGCTAGTTCAAGACCTCAGTTTGCATGCAGTCTTTTGTAATCCTCATTGAACACAAAATGTCTCTAGATCTCCTAGAACCCTGGACAGAGATATTGTCCTCTTGCACATCTGTATCTATATTATAGTCATCCTTCCACACAAATTCAAAAACCTGTGGGAATCATAAACATTTTATCAAGCTTAGTCTGTTTAAACAGGAGCATAATTAGACAAACTGTACACTGCTGACGAAAAGTTATGTTCCACATAAATATGATTCTTCTCTGTCTGTAGGGACATGCAAACACGAGTGTGTTGATTCTTTTGTTTGTCTATAAATGTGCATCCATAAAGGAACATGGTCAGAAAAAAAGTGAGTGAATGCAAGAATAATTAAATAAAGACAAAGTGTAACTTTATCTTAAGTATTTTCTTTGTCCAAAAATGAACTACTAATGACTGCAATAGTTTATTTTATTTTATTTTACTTTACTTTAATTTATTTTATTTTTCTGCACTGTACACAAGGTGAGCAAGACATGACATATTGTTTGCAAAAATGGAGAATAAAATTAGGCCAATTACACAGCCTTAATGTACACTTGTAGAAGAATTATATTAGTAAGTGACTGCCTGGTCCCAGCTAACCGAATGTGCTTACAATGTGACATAACACACTCCATACTCAACAAACCCACTGCCTGCCCCCCTCTTCTCTAGTGTCCTACTACATCCCAAATCGTTCACTCCAAAGCTTTGACCAACATCTCCTAGATATTTACAAGTACAGTAAAACCATTGGAAAACTTTTATACAAATACTCTGTATCTCAAACCTGGAACAAACTCCTTTTTAATTTAAGAGACATCACGCACATAACTCAATTCAAGAAAAAGCTAAAAAACTCCCAATCTAACTCACAGATATCTGCCCCTGACAGGACCCTACATAACCCCCCACACACACACACACACACACACACACACACACACACACACACACATACTTCTTTGCTTTCAATACAATTTTTTTTACAGCTCTAACCCTCATGAATTCTGTACTATGGGGTATCTCTGCTTCTCTCAAATATGTGATATATCGAGCTGTACTACAATTTATGTTTCATTCTCTGCTACAATCTATGCAAAAAATTGATTTCAATTTTGTATTTCTTCCATGTTATGTAACAACATATGTCTTAAGTTAGGTTTCAGTTTTGTATTTCATTGTATCTGCCATGCTATGTAACAGTTTATGTCTCATCTTTGTTTCCATTATATTACCAGACTCTTACTATGTAATTTTTTTTTATCTTAAATGTATGTTCATAATTGCTTTTAATGTACTGGAGCTTTTCTTCTGTGGTCTCCAATTAAAATGGGCCTTTGACTCAGTTGGACCAACCCAGTTAACAAATGTCAAATAAATAAATACTTGGAGAAGCAATTGGAATTGAGGTGATTGAATACCAACCTGTTTCAGTCTTATAATCATACCTTTCAAATGTAATTCTTTCCTCAAGAATTCTGGACAAAGCCAAATGTTATGGGTATAAAGACCACAAAACAGCAGCATTGTTAAATAGTACTCTAATTCACTTAAAAGTTAGTAAAACAGCAGATTTTACATCAAACATGTATTTTATGAACAGCAAAATTGTAGACTATAATGTTCAGTGATTTACCAGGAAATCAAACATTTTATGAAAAAACAGGTCAAAAATATGAGGATAAATCAGGAACAGCTGATAGGTATGCTGATAATGGATGGTATAGTGTAGTGATACAGCTCTTAAAGTTTTTTTTTTGTTTTTTTTTGTGAGGAGTTTACATGTTTCTCTGTGTGTTTCCATGTAATTTTTTCATGGATACCTTTGTTACCTTCCATTGCAAAGACTTGCTGGGATTTAATGGTACTCTAAACTGCCCATTTGTGGCTGTGTGAGTAAATCTGTTTCTTGTAATTGACTTAAGTCTTGTACAGAATTAGTTTCCTGCCTTACATCCACAGAGTGCCAGAACAGGCTGTGGATCATCATACATGACTAAGATAATGAAAGTACAGGGAAATAAATGAGGTAATGACTGACTGTGCCAAATACCTTTCAAAACAAAAGGCACATTGCACACACTGCCCTGTCCATCTGAAATACAATGCAATGGTGCTCTGTGACTACAGAAACTACAGTATTGTTTCCATGTCAAGACATAACGATGATCTTCATTTAAAATCCAGTTGGACTTACTGTGATCTAGGAGATGGAATTCTCAGACACTGGGTTAAAGATAAACACATTAGTGGTCCATAACTTATTACAAGCCTGTTGTTGTGTTATGAAGGAGCAGGGTAAATATATGGCACAACTGTGCCACTCAAGGCATGAGTAATCTAAACCCCCTTCTTGACCTTAATTTTAATAATATCATATACTTAACAGCTGCATATCCCTCTGCTCATCTCTCACTGTACTCTATCGATTTTCATATATATATATATATATATATATATATATTTATATTTGTATATATATATATATATATATATATATATATGTGTGTATATATATATATATATATATATATATATATATATATATATATATTTATATAGGTCTACTTCAGAATGTCGTCTGTTCAGAATGCTGACTTTTATATGGCCGACACCATATGATCGACATTCCAAAAGACTGACATCCTGAAATAGCACCATTTACCTACCTGTAAACAGAGTAAAACTGTGTTATGCAGGGGGGCAAGCCCCCCTGCACCCCCACACCTCCTACTAGTTAAATATTCTCACTCCGAGATTGCACTACAGTGCAGGAAAGGGGAATCTCCCAGTCCCTCACTGTAGCGGGATCTCCACTATCATTTGTCGGCCTTTCAAACGTTCACTCATATGGTGTCGGCCATATGGGTTTTGAACATTTGAAAGTTCGAACAAATGAAGGGCTCCATATATATATATATATATATATATATATATATATATATATATATATATATATATACACATACATGCAAATAGCTATATATAGCTATATATACATTACATGACATTCTCCAAATCAGCAAAGATAAAATTATATTCAAAAAAACAAACAGAAATATTTCAAATATAGAACAATTTCAGTGCTGTCAGTGCATCCCTCCCCCAATACATTCACACACACAAAATAGCAGTTAGTAACATTTGTTTCATTTCTTAATGCTTTTAATTATAAATTGATGCAGATGGCCAGTAGATGTCAGAACTCACCATATTGTCATAACAAAAAGCAGCTGTGGGAAATGATAGCTGGCTAACATATTGGAGTTTGAGAGTGCAAGTGAAGAAGAAAAGTATTCCAGAAGGAAGAAGTAAGTATGCCTAATTTATTAGGAAGAGACATAGACAGGAAATGTAGCTCAGCATTTAGATTCTTCATTTGTAATTAGATTGGAAACTTTTCTGCGTGTTCTTCAACCCACTCTCAGTCATAAAGCTTTTCTTCAGATCTGAAAGGATTCTGTTTTATTTCTTTGCACCTTTCTGGCAGTGAGACAAAGGTTGTAACCTAATGTAACAATTCAAAGAAACTAAGCACTGAGAAAAACAGACTGATTTGAACCAGACATCTTTAGTATACTTACATGATGAAAAGTGGTCTCTTGTTGCTTTAGGGTGCAGCCTTGTTTGGAAATAAAATACTTCAAATGATTACTCTTCTGAAAGCTAAATAAAAGCAAATGTGCAACTCTCAGCAGCAAATGAAAACCACTATGCAAGACGTTGAGCTTTTTTCTGCCTTGACTGGCTGGATTTGTGTTCCTAACGAGACTGTTGTGTGCATTTAAGAAAAAAAAAACACTTATAAACAAAAGGCATACATTTTTTTAAAATAACTCTTATTTACATGCAAGAATCTCCTTCACTTCCTGGACTATATTAAAGGAATAAATTGAATTATTGTTCTTACTTGCTTTACGAGATCTTTGATAACTGTGAGAAGTATATCTAATTAATAAATAGTTTTTACTGAATTTTTCAGTTTTGAAAAATAATATTATAATATTTCTACTGTGTATTTTTCCTTAATATAAATATTGTTCAATAATAGCAAATAGATAAAAAGCTCACAATAGCACCTCTGTGGTCGTAGGGTAAGATGTCAGCTTTTCAGCTCCAAAGTTCAGTTTTGACCTCTGTTCACTGTTTTGGGGAGTTTGATGGACAGCATGGATACTCATTGAGGAGATTTCAGTGCTGTATTTCCCTAGAGTCTGGGATTCAGTCCTAGCCTCCTATTTATAAGTTCTGCATTGGCCTTTTCCAGGTATTCCAGCTTTCCCCCAAAGCATGCTGGTTGACTGAATATACCACGTTGTTTTTATATATACTGTCCTCGGGATTCATGAACCTTGCGCCAGGCGCCAGCATAGCGTCAGCGTTATAAAGCCAAATATGGCCACCGAGCGATTCAGGTATGAAGCAATCCCACGTGCACTACCGGCGTGCGCCGGACCTGCGCCACCCCCGGCGTAGGTATGCATCACACTGTGTGCGGTATTGCACCATGCAAATGAAGGCAAATAGCGATTCACGAAGTGGGGCATGCGTAGCGTAGAACGCGGCAATGTAAACCGAAAAACGGTTTACATTTACCCAAACATGACCAAGGAGTAACAGAAGGCTGTCAACGTCAGGTATCATACAGGTGCAATATGCCAAAGGCGAAAGGCACCGAGAATGTCCAAAGAAAACATGCACAAACTGTAAATAATGACAAAAATGTCATGCGTAGAAACCACAGCAGAATCCCCGGATATGTGTACAGAAGGTGCAAAGCAATGAAATAATATGACAATGTCCTAAAAGAGCTGTATAATACACATCAGCTGTACAGCCACCACACACCATAGTATGTATGGAAAGCCTCAACCCCAGCGCAAGGGTTGTCAAGGAGTGGTGGCAGTGTTCGGCGCCGTAACCATGTATTAGCAGTCAATGCCATGCAAATGAGGCAGATAATAGTGAATCGCAAAGCTGGCACCGGTGTAAGGATGGAGCAAACGGCGCAGCGGTACTACACCGAGGAGTGGCCTACACGAGATACATGTCAATCGCAGAGGGGTGTGCCACTGTAGGAGGAAGCATATTGGAGGCCAGCAAACCTGGGCTGTACAATGCACATCACAGCAGCAGGACCGGCGTGTGAGGAAATAGATGCGCTGAGAGTACATAATGCGTGCACAGATGCATGTGCACGAGGATGACTATGTTCCCCAACCCAATCATGTGACGGCCTCCCATCAACAACCACGGATATAGGAAGGTAATGCGGAGAATATAAGGAAATGCGGAAGCAGTGTAATTGGAGCCGTAATGAGCAATCGACACCAATCAATCCAGGAAGGGCAAACGGCGGCAGCCGACAACTCTGTATGCAGACTCCTGCATAATGGGAAAGGGGAGGCATATGAATGCAAAGATAGTAGGGGATGTAGTAGAAATGCAAAGAACAAAGAACCGAAATAGCACAGCCAAGTACAGAGGTAGCATAACTGCGGCTGCAGATAAAATGCATCATATGCCATGTGCCTGCAGGATGCAGTAATGTAAGATGCAAAGCTAAGCCAATGCAGGCAACTGTAATGTAACACTAAAGGCAATACCGTTGCAGTTGCAACCGTAAAACACTGAAGATAATCCATGGATACGGCTGCACAGACACACCCAATGACATCACCGGGTATACAGCACAACAGTATAAAGTGTGAATGCACACAACACACAATGCGATTTCCCAAACGCCGCACCGTAGGGTGTAAACACACGGGAACTTTTAATATGTATATGGTGGGTGCCGCCGTGGCCGTGATGCATAGGTATGTGGCAGAGACAGACGGAGTTGCGGAGGACGGTGCCGACAACTACCGTAGGCCTCACAGGAGAATGAGAGTGTTCAGACCAAGGGTGACCTACCAGGGGCTGCAAGACCTGGAGATAGTAGAGCGCTACAGGGTGGACAGGGACACGTTACAGAAAATAGTGGAGCTGTGCCGGCCATGCCTGAGAACAAGAGACAACAGAGGGGAGCCCATCCCAGTGGACACAAAGGTATGTGTGAGCTTGCGAATACTGGCTACAGGTACCTTTCAAAGGCCAACCGGGGATATAATGGGTATCTCACAGGCATCAGCATCTAGGGTACTACACCAGTTCCTGGATGCCATGTTACGACATGCCCATGAGTATATAAACTTCCCCAGATCTCAGGAGGAGTTGGCTAGCAATATGTGCCGCTTCCACCGTGTGGCACAATACCCGGAGGTACTGGGTGCGATCGACTGTACGCACATAGAAATCAAGTCACCGCCCGGGGAGCAGGGTAGACGCTACATAAACCGCAAGGGATACCCCTCCATCAATTGCCAGGTCGTGTGCAATGCGCAGGGCATTATCATGGATGTGTGTGCTGGCAGCCCTGGAAGCTTCCACGACTCCCATATCTGGCATGCCTCACAGCTGTATCAGGTATTCGCCAGGGGACATCACACAAGGTCACCTTGTGGGGATGCTGGCTATGCACTGGAGCCGTGGCTGATGACACCCATCAGAAATGCACACACACACATGCAAGAACGCCATAATGAGGCACACGCACAAACCAGAATAATCATAGAGCGTGTGTTTGGGATGTTGAAATCACGGTTCCGGTGCTTGGATACATCCGGTGGAGCCTTGCAGTACTCTCCAGGCACATGTGCCCACATATTCATAGTATGTTGTATGCTACACAATATGATTCTGCGGAAACAGCTGCTGCAGGGACATAATGGTGTAGGGCCACCAAGCCCGCCACAACTGCCAAGGCAAGCACAGGCACAGGGCGTTCAGCACCATGAACACACTGTGCCAGCCCCAGTAGGTAGATGGAGGTACCCAATATGCCTACGCCCTGGCAAAGAGGGAACATAGCACATACTTTGACAGTGTAGGCCCCATGGACTGACACCTCCTTACCTGCACACACAGTGAAATGGACGCCACACAAACATGTCCGCCCGTAATGTGTACCGTATGGCGGGACCTATGTGTGACTCCAACAAAGTCACCGCCAAACACTGCACACCCAATAGCCAGCAGAGCATGGAACGCCAACACCTCACCGCACACGGTTCTACAGCACACGGGCGTATGCTGCCACTATCGCCGCAAGTCGACCACATATGTACTTATGTGCATACACAGATACGGAAATAGATATCAGTACACATGTAGAAATATATGTACGCATACACAGATATAAAGTACAACAGGTTAATATGGAACCCAGGGATGCAAGTTCACAGATAAGTAAGACGCGAAATCTCCACATAGTAAACATAGTGACTGACAACCCGATCATCCGGGAGGGTGGGCAGAGCAGGTAATGCCAGCCATGGAAATGTCAACCTGCATCAATACATATCCGCGTGTCGGGATGATCACCAGTCCACGGTACAGTAATGGGATATGTGCGTGTCATATCCATAGGATATGAGTGCGGAGATACGCGCCGCCGCCGGTGATGTGGCCACCGTAGGTATTGTGTGCAACCGTCGGTGCGAAGGCAAGCATACCAGTGAAGTGTACGTCATTATGAGGAACGCCTCATTTGGGGTCTAAAACAGTTCATGTTCCTCGCAGTTCCTCAAAGTTCCACATTGAAAATGTCTGTCAAACATCCATTGTTAGGAATGTATTTAAATGACATCCTGGTAAATAGAAATTAATCATAGTAATTCATTAAAGGTTCTTCATTGTAAGTAAATCAGCATATTTTAACCATCCTATGACCTACTTAGCTGAAGTTGTTACTATGCCATTAGTATGTGTTCCACATTATGCCCATTTGTTCCACATTACTAATGTGTGTGTTCCTCATTTTGGAAATAGAAGGTTGAGAGCCATGGCGGCAATATGTGTATGTGTGAGGTGAGGTTGTCGTGTGTTCCGCTGTGTGTGTGTAATGTGTGTGCCACTGTAAAATGTGTATGTAGGTGACATGTCACAGGCGGAGTGTAATAACATGCATAGGCATACAGTACAAGAACCATAGGCGTATGTACAGCAGTACCCACAAAGTAGTACTGACATCTCCTCAGTGGCTATGCGCGTGGCGACTTAAAACGATGCAAAGCGGAAATGTCCCAGAATGTACCACAGGGCCATAGCCAACAGGAGATGCAAAGGACGCATGTACAAACCATGACCGTATGTATGGCGGCCATAAGATAGACTCAACACGATACGTCGGCAACGTTACACAGCATCAGGCATGTACGGCGAAAATACGAATGTGCTATCCCGGCACCGATCGTGAACACTTACGGTCCCGTAAATACCGCTGTGTGTTCCACGACCGTTAAGTAAGCAAGCGGCACATGAATAGGAGGCTACCGGTAGCATACAGGCCGTCCCAAGTATAGGACTACAATCACCGTAACTATCAGTGACAAAATGCCAATGGATAGTAGGCACGGACGAACATCCGCAGATATATAACCGATGTGAAGGAGGAATACGTGCAGGAAGCACACATGCAGGCGATACCGACACCACCACGACATCAACAAAACAAACATTCCCAGAACAACAGACAGGTAACCTGCAGCTCCCCAAGCAGGGATGGAGCACACACACAAGCATATCTTGTATGTATAAATGCAAGACCCACACCCTGTACCTGTCACCCACATCCGCAGATATACCCCATCGCACATATCAAAGGGATAACAGCTAAAACCGTAGCAAAAACATACAGGCAGTCAATGACAGCGGCATACCCGCAACAAGCCGTGGGAAACACTAGCAGCAGCTGATGCATCCTTGCATCCGTTGTGTACAGGAATATAACAGCTATGTTACACATCTGAATGCACAATGCCATCGACAGACGCCACCAGGACACGGACACCCACATGTCAAACAGAATACCATACCCAACACACACAATCCACGGCTAACACCACAGCGTAATGTACCTGACACCACACATAGCGTATGCAGTCACACAAGCATTATACAATACATACCATCCCCATGAAGGTAGTGCAAATAACTAACGGCCACACGAGGAATGAACCATGGCCTAGTTTCCCGGGTAACGTACGAATGGAGGAGGATCACCAGTGATATGCGCATAAGTACAACCGAGGAACAGCTATTGGCGTGATGAACCCACATGCCTCAGGTGACGAATAAAGGAAGACTCCTGGATATTCAAACCGTATGTTCTACGAACACAAACGCTATCGAAAGAAAATACTGAGAGGAAGATATTGGCGAATACAGAAGCGGCGGAAAGGTATGTCGAACCCACGAGATGTACTGATGTGTAACGCATGATCATTATGACTAATCTGCACTGTATGTGAGCGATGTGTAAGTAAAGATACCTGTCCATTAGGCAGAGAGTGGTGAAAGGTGGTCATGTAATGCTAAGCCGGAGCATACCAATGACTGTGGACAACGTGTGCACAGCAGTGGGACAACATGTACACAGACGTGATAACCCAAGGTCCGCCATAGGGATTCCAAACACAGAACAATGCCACCACCCACGCCGATGCTGTCAGTGGATATCGAACAATGAAGCCCCACAGCAGGGGCTAGGCCATGTATGTATAGTGTCACAGCACACATGTGCATGGGCATATACCGTCGATGTCATACGGAATGTGCGCACGACGCACGTATCCCAGTAGGGGTGACTATGTCAATTATGTGTAATGCAAAGCTGTCATGATGGATATGTTCAGAAATCATAGACAGTATCACAGGCATAGCATGCATGATGGAGGGATGGCCTAATGTTATGTACATAAACAACATATGTATGGCCTGCACATATGGGACAATGTAGTAGCAGAATAGGTACCCGAAATGGAGGGAACAGCAAGTAACCATGTCCAAACGTTTCGTAGCAGGTGCAATGTGTGCCACAATGATGTCCGGCAGGGCCGTGTGTAAACACATGTGCAATGTACACAGTAGTGTCACCCCCCCCATGGTAGTGTCCACTGAATGGCAGAAGTGGATGTCAACTGTATGTCTATACAGTACTTCGCTGTGGTGGTACCATGGGTCTGTGTCACCCTACCAGCAAGGGAGCTATCACATGACTAGTGACACAGTGTGCCCTGTGGGATGTGCACAGGACCTATGTCCCACAGCACGGTGTGTGTCCAGTCTGTGGATGTCACACAGATGCCGGGCTGAGCAATGTGGCATGTGTGCACACATGCAGGACTGCTCCTCCCACCCTGCCCACTGCAAACGCCATGTAGGAGTACTACATGCATCAGTACTGTGGAGAACATGGCCCATGGCAGAGTAGATTACACCCCTGTGTTAGTGGTATGCAGGTGAGTACAGATGTGTTACATGACTGCCATTTGCATATGTAAACTGTCTGAGCCGGGTAGAGATCACAGCATGACTATACTGAGACATGTAACGTTGTATCCATTGTGTAAGGTACACCACACATGTGTTATTGTAACACTGCCCGCGTGTACATGTGTGTATGGCACAGGTACAAGGGCACCCAAGGTATCAGCTAGACATACGGTCCAGAAATGCGTGGTCCTGCACATGTGTACCCACGCCATGGTGGAATATGGCAACCACAGCACCTGGCACGTAGAATGTGTGTGTACATCAACCATGTACAACGTGATATGCATGTATAGGGACAGTATCCATGTGATACACACTGCATGACTGTCACTATGCAAAGGTGATGTGTATGCACTATGTGTGATGTAACTGATGCAATGATATCTACATGATATATCTGCCACACTGACACCTGTATGGTTGTTAGCAATATGAGTAGGATGAGCTAGAATGCTGCCAGGTATGTAGATGTGGTATATGTAGGCATGGACAATACTGTGTGACAGCAGGTAGTGTACGTATGCAAATACTGAGCATGAGGGGCCACATGTCTGAGGACTGTGCAATGTCACACGTCCTTGACTTGTTGTAGTTAGCATGATATGCCTGCACCACTGTGTGACCTGTACAGGAGGCACATGGCGTAACATCCTGAGACATAGGGCGATGTGATGCTGGATGTGTACATTGGCAATAGCATAAAGTGGAATGGCGCTGAAGGGCAAAGAGCGGATCATGTCTGATGTGATACCCTCTGTACCACCCCAACCACCCATGCAATAGTATGACAGGTGGCCAGCATGGGATGTGGTGTGCTGTGGCGCACATAAGCCCAACAAGGGTGCCAGTAAAGGCATGCAGGTAGTCAATGAGTGTGTGAAGCATGTATGTCAAGATGTGGCCCAGTGCCATACTGAATGGCCCAGTCATGGGTGTACAAATGCAGCCCCATACGTGCAATGCAGTACCACCCATGTGTAGTGTGATAGATGTGGTAGTGTGGTGGTCAGGGTACACAACGTACATGAATGGGCTAGCAGTCAATGCAGTGTGCTGCTGCAGAGACATGTAACAGCCAGGTTGGCAGGATACAACAACTACGGCGATTGGAGGTGACATTGGGACTGTGTTCCCGGACATAACATGTGCATGGCAGTACTATGTATGTGTCCAAAGGGTTAATACAATGTCCAGCCAAGGATTGGAACCCTGTAGTGAGTGAGAGTGTGTATTGTTGGTAGGTACCCCATTGGCAGGCACGATGCCAGCAACATCTGTGTTGGCAATGCCTGCATCACTGTGGTATGCTGCATTGAATGTGGATGTAGTCAAACAGCAGAGACATACCACCACACTGCGTGAGGGCCCACACTGCAATGTCTGGCAGTCATGTGTAGGTAGCTAGCTGTGGAGTATGTGATGCACCATGAGGACACACCATGACTGTCAAGTGACACACCACACACAGGTGAACATAACTACCGTGCAACAGCCTGCACATGTGCCCATACAGCATGTGTGCATGGAACAGGAATACCACTGTGGCGTCTGTGAAAAGGCCAGTACCACCATGTCTCTGTGTGGAATAGCATGGTCCCTACCAGTGTGTAAATGTAGCAGAAGTGCACTGTGATCAGTGTTGGCATAGGCACATAGACTGTCCATCGACGGGTGCCATGCCATCAACTACCTCTGTCAGTGGATGTCAGTAATACCGGCTGTAGAGTGTATGTACCATGCATGCTGCTATGGTTGTGTGTTTAGGGTGTGGCTAGCAGGGATGAGAAGCATGGATGTTCAGCAAACAGAGGGGGGATGTGTGTAGGCATAGCACACAGACACATGGAGGTTTGGTGCATGCGAGGTAGTGTAGGTATGGTATGTGTCGTGTAATGTGTCACCCAGCTATGCGTACTGCATGGCTAAGCATGTGTGGGTACATGGGAGTCCATACTAGGGAAGGGCGTGTTGCTGTCAATACATAGCAGTAGCAACTGCCCTAGGTGCAATGTACAGTATGCCAACACGACCAGCATGTAACCTGTGGTGTACAGTGTATTCACTGTCGCGTGTCACAATGTGCGTAGAGGTCACGAACATGGGTATCTGAACATGGATTACCTATGATGCAATGTGTCTTGGGAATATACAGTATGTGTGTAAATCACTGTGTGGTGTGGGAACCACCCACCCGTGTGTGTTGCAGTCCAGGTATGTGCCTGGGAGGTATGATCTGTGTACAATCTGGACTGGCAGGTGTGCCGTGTAGGGCATGGAGGCAGGTCCCAGGCACTGCAGATAAATGACATGTGTGCTGTACTGTGTGTGCAGTGCTTGCGTACAGCACAGTGGAGGGTGTAAGCATTGTCACACATCACTGCATGCTGTGCCTACCTGTGACAGCCCTGCCGGAGACAGACATGTGACACCACTGCACAGGCAGCATAGCATGTGAAGATGTACATGTGGGCTGCACACCTTAGGCAGATGTCCACAGGTCATGTGTGCCACGGTAGTGTGGTTGAACATGGCTATCAGACTGGACAAACACTACATGCCTGCATAACTACAGTATGACCATAGTCAACAGTCCCAGTGACAGAGTAGGCCAATGTACACTATCCCTGTGTGCAGACCACTGGCTACTGGACACCTGGCTAGACACACACCTGGAGGGTTAATTCACCATTGAGCCATCACATGTCCCAGTCCATGTGGGCCGTACAATGTCATCACAGGGTGGTCACAATAGCAGGTGGCAAGGCAGACACGGTGTACCAGGTGATGTGTCATGTGTGCATATGTCGACTAGCACAGCCGTTCACATGTCTGCAACATACTGGTGTACGATGTATACTGTTACATGATGTATGGAACTGCACTGTCACCCACTACAGGGCCATCTGACACAGGTGTGTTGTGACAGGTGTAACCCATGTTTGCACAGGATACACACCGCTGTTGTAGGCAGCCATGCTGGTGGCTACCAGTGATATATGCAGTGGTCATACAGACATACCGTACACAGTGTTCATGCAGGAATGTCCATTGTCGTGGACGATGTGCTGCTATGTGAATGTAGGTGTGTGTTGTGAATGTTACACATCCAGAAGACACCATCTGGTGCAGTCATGGTTGTCAACACCAGTACACACATCCACAGCAGTCAGAACCCAGTCCTGACAATGTGTGTCAGTCACCCTCGTACTGTGTGACATATGTGCACATGGCGGAACACCTCCCACTGTCATGTAAGCTGGCTACATGATGGTTGGAATGTGCTGTAGAAATGTACAATGCTGGTAGCCCAATGAAGTACCTGGAATCAGACACAGTACGCTATGTCAGCCATGTAAACCATGCACAACAATGACCGCCCAACAGAGACAAACAATGCATTGACACATGGAACATGTGCACATGACAACACCCAATGAGTTATGTTGCACATATTGATGTACAATTGTCATCTATGTCCATAGCATGGATGCAGACACACATACTCCACAGGTAGTACCATGTGATGTAGGTAGGGGGGCATTGCTCGTGTACATGTCACAGTAGCTGTACAGACACATGTCCTGCATAGCCGTCATGTAGGGGTAGCTGTGGTATGTGACTGCTGGACATGCCCATACAAATGACCATGTCCCACAGGAGATGTGTTATGTGTGTACCACATGTGACGTGCTGACAACAAGCTGTGATGTGTGCGGCTGCCGGTGTACCTGTGTGACATTGTCTGTGATGGGTGCAAAGGCATATAGTATCGTATTGCATGCCCACAAGCCCCACATAGGTGCATAGCCTGAACATACAATACAAGGAGTGTGTGGGATGATAGCAACCCACAGGAGGAGATGGGTATGGACGGCAGCCCACAACCACATGTGTGTGTACGGTGTTCACGTCCACGATACATGAGCATCTGAGAGGCTAGTGTTACAGCTGTACAGGGTTGCATGCATATATGTTCAGCAACATCCCTGTGTGTCCCACCACTGGCCCGTGGACCGATGGACACCAACCAAATGTGCAGATATGAGATGTGCACAGCACATCACAGATGCCTACTGTAGAACAGGCTTACCGTGTAGACATGTGCACAGTAGGTCTGCGCCAGCTGCAGTCAAACATGTAATGTGCTGAACCACACCAATAGTCCAGGCCATGCCACAGATGGACGTGCATGCATCTGTGTATGTATGGCTGTGAATGTCTCCGGCATAGCAATATAGCTGTGTCACCGTTGTGAACAACAATATGAATGGGTTATATGTGTGAGGGGTGCGTCATACGCATATGGTTTGATTGACGATACCATCAGTGACCCTGCTATGTGAACATCCCTGTCCCCATACATGGATACCTATGCTGTGCCCAACACCACATTCACAGAGGGAGGGATGGCGGTGTAGTGCAGCAGCAGACATGGGGGTGGCAGCAGGCACTGGATGTACACATATGTGGTACCCACATCAGTGCAGGCAACTATCCATGTGCACGGGATAGCGGTGTGTGTCCACATACAGCACTGTGTTGATCAATATCCCAGCACATAGCACCTGCCTGGGTTACAGTGTATGCATGGATGTGTGATACCTGCATGCACCAGACACACCCTCAGCAAGCAGCGTGCAGCATACCTTGCTTGAGGCCAGTGTCCACACCATGGCGATAGACATGTTGAATGTCCATATACACATAGCAAAGACATATGGAATGGACAGCCACCCTGCCAATATCGTAAACCCCCAGGTGGATCACAACCCAGTGCCATGTATGTGGCATACCCTGCCATACCATGCAGACCTGCCCAGCAAGGCTGCATGAGCTATCCTGATCCTACATGGTGCAATGGACAAAAGGCACTCTCACTATCAACCATACACAGCAGTAATGTGGCGGTGATGCACCCTGTGGCGTCACAGGTGCTGTGTGATGGTCTGGACAATGTGTGTGTACATGCTATGCATGGCCTGTCCTGCTAATGTGTCATGGTTACACATTGCCCTATGTCTATCACATGTGCAACACAGGTGAGCTGTGGCAAGTTGTCCAACACCCGTACAGTGCTGTGTGGATGTACATGGCACAACACATGCATGTGCAGGTGTCCATGTGTATGTGTACAGTGCCACTGCTGACATTCACAATGGCTACAGACGTGATGTGTACTGACATATACACAGCGTCCAGGTGAACAGCAGCACCAACGTCACATGGGGACCTATGCCAGTGATATGGACACAGGTGCAGCCAGGTACACATGTCCACAGCTGGCTAACATCTACATGGTGCATGTACAGTGTGATGGGGTGGCAAACAGATATGATGTGACACCCACTGCTCAATGGTGTGAAGCCAACACATCGGCTGTGTCACTGCCACGATGCCTTTCACAGATTACTGTGCAGATGTCGTACTTGTCATAGCAATGTATTTACAACAGTATGCCAGCACAGCAGTGTAAATGTGACCTGCCACCATAATTATGTCTTACAGATAATGCCACGTTCCCGGCTTCCCGCTTTCAGTCGACAGGAGGAGGAGGTGATCATCCCATACCTCCATACTAATCATGACGTCTTATTCAGTCATGTGCCACAGCAGGCACAGGAATGACAGGAGATGTGGGAGGAGATGTGCAGGAGGGTGAACAGCCTGGGCTGATACAACCGCACTTTTCAGCAGATCCGCAGGCACTGCACAGACCTGATCCGGCATGCAAGACAGCGTGCAGCTGCAATCGCCAGACAACAACGTGGGACAGGTGGTGGGCCACCAACCCAGCCCCCACTCACAGCCACGGAGGAGCTCCTGGCCAGTCTGGGGACACCCACGAAACAACACGCAGAAACCCATGCATCCATCGTGGAGGTGGGTGTCTCCCGAACTATGAGCTTGGAGCTGCATGGTAAGTCAGGGATGCATGTTTGTATGATAAGTGACGTGGGGGTGGGTGTCATAGTACAACACATAATATAGCAATACATGCCAGGTATATGGCCACACAGGACGCATACTACAGTATGCTATGTTGTGTTAGCAGACATGTGCATAGCACATGCTAACTCTAGATGCATGATGTGACATGCACACTGCTGACTGTGGCGATAGTAATGGATAATGTGTATACCTTTGTGTCATCCCTTTACAGGTCGTCTGGCGTGCATAAACACAAGGGTCTGTTGCAGGTAAGTCTGTTGCTAGTCAAAGGCATGATATGGTGTATTGATATTCCCCATGTGTCCAGGCATGACATGCACACCTGTGTGTGCCCCAGTCACGGTATACAGGTTGCACCACCGACACACACACCACCCATGTACAGTAGATCCGACCGTTAGCGTAGAGTGGCATGACACCACACGACCTATTGGTGTGTTACGTGCATTCAGCTATGCATACAATGGTGTAGGTGTTCCACAATGGCTGCATGTGTAGTATGCATCGGTATGCCTCTGCAGTATGCACACAGTACCACATAGTGAGCTGTGATCTTGCCAGAGCACAGGTGTTACCAATGTGACCTATGCCCCTGCATCGGGTGCACACGTTGTGACATGGCACATGCCATGTCCCATGCACGTGGATGTCTGGCTGCAACAGTTTCACACCATGACATGACCTATGCACAATATAGCAGACATCCACACTGTCTGCATATCTGTAGGGAATGTGACACCTTACACTAGTATGGTTGTATGTCACATGGGCCACCACAGGGCCATGTGGATGATGTCCACCACACACAATTGTCAATGACCCAGACAGACAAGGCCATGGTCGATACCTACAGGCATGTTGCCACACCTTACATCCACAGTGGGTAGTCACCGTTGCACCCTGTACACACATAGTGGGCTCATCACTGTAGTGGCCCCCCTGGACATCCGATGTAGTACACCACTGACATGGAATGCCTCTCCACAGCTACTACAGGTGCCTCCAATATCCACCACATACGTGCTGCTGAGCGGATGAACCGACTTACAGACATGTCAATGTAATGCGTCCAGGTCACGCATCACACAGAAACATAACTGTGTCCTGCTACTGTGCAGTGGCACAGTGCCCGCACTCCACACTGTACAGCTATGTACACAGCTCACACCAACCGCACCTGCACAGACATCCCTGTTACCCATACATTGTATCTGTAGACTGTACACATAACACTGCACCATGACAGCCATTGTGATGTGCTGCATGCAGTGGGACACCATCGTCACATGTCCACATGATACCACACATGTATGCGGTGTACATGACATAGTGTCGGCAGACATGTGTACTGTCAACACACCCGTGGCCACACGGTGCATCACGGCGATGCATGCAAACTACCATGAATGTGTGTACTGCATGCCTACTAAAAGACACCTGCCTGTTGTACTGTTCCCACCAGGGCAGTGTGCATACTGCCACTAGGAATGTCTGGTCTACATTCACTGGTCTGTGGTGTGTGAATGTTGCATGCCACCTGCATTATCACATGCATGATGTCTGTGTGTGTGTGTGTGTGTGTGTGTGTGTGTGTGTGTGTGTGTGTGTGTGTGTGTGTGTGTGTGTGTATTGTAACTGATGGTATGCCTTTGTATTGACAGGTGCTGTAGGTGAGTTCCCCTCCTGCGGTCCAGCTGATGCTAGTGTCCCCACAGATACTAGTGGTGATGACCATGTGCATGAGGCACAGGCAGGGTCGTCACAGGCACACACTGTGCCATTGGAGAACATCACACTTACGTCCCCTTCATCCCTGAACACGGTTCGGATGCCGACACATACCCCAACACCGTTGCCCATAGATGACGGTCAGTCAGCGTCTGTTGGCACCGAGCAGGAATGTGTGGTGGCTGCAGAAGGTGTGGGTACACACGATGTTGCCAGTGTAATGACTGGTGCAGTGCCACGCAGGCATGTGGCAGGTGCTGCTCGTACGGGGAGCACCGCTAGACATACACCTGCTGTACAGGGTGCAGCAGCTGGTATAACCAGCAGCATGTTCCAGACTGTAATGGCGGGCGCAGGCACGTGCCGAGCGGCAGAACCAGGAAGGGCAGAGGCTGCAGAGGTCTGCAATCCGTTCCTTGAATGACAACATCCAGGCATTGGCGAATGCCCAACAGCATCTTGCCGATGTTCTGGATAGGAGATTGGGTGAGATGGCTGGTATCCTCGACCGAGGCATGGCCATCCTTGGGCGTGGGCTGTCCGTGCAGGAACACCAGGTAGGGGTGAGGCATAGGGCACGTGGGCGTAGGCCAGCAACACCACTTGGTGCAGGTCAGCGTGTGCGTGCCACCTCCCATGCCCACCCACCCAGTGCTGGTAGCAGCAGCAGTGCAGCTGCTACTACACCGACCACACCAGGACAGAGCAGGCCACGTGGACGTGGCCCTGGACGGCGTGGGCACGTTTCCAGCAGACATGTGACATCAGAGAGTGGACTGTCTGTACCTACACCCGGTCGTGCCCGTGCGACCCCAGGCAGGCACGGGTCACGTCGCGGCAGGCGGACACAGTGAGCCATAACACCTGCACTGTACAGTCTGGGGCTGCCAAGCATACCCCGTGTAGGCATCACAGATGACTGAACTGTGTACACACAAACCCACACACAGCAAACACGACTGTAGGGCTCCACCACACCCACATGCAATGTACACAGTCATGCCCAGTCAATGCACAGGCCCTTACACACACACATGATGTCATCCATTGGTACAGCCTATGCCTGTGGCACACATATCACCCTGTGCATATGATGAAGTCTCTGCCGCATAACTGTGAGCTACACCATCAGTGCATGGTTATGCAAACATATTCTGATGCACAGGGTGGACAAGATAGTGAGAGGTGTATGTGATACCTGTGTCCGCATAGTACATGATGTGTATGTTGTGGTGTGTGTGTATGGCTGGTGACAGGTGTGTATGTGATGTGGGTTGTGCACTGACATCATGCAGCAGACATACCATGCAGGACAGGTGCAGCATTCATTGATCTGTGTACACAGTATGTGTGGTGGTTACATGTGTAGCACCATGTTGGTTCAGTTAACCCGTATGACAATGATGGTGTACTTGCATGTGCCTACTGGGAGCACTGTAATTAGTTCCCCAGCGTAGTCGTGGGGTACCCTGAGCATGTCTGGCAACATCAGCATAGCACAGGTACCGCTTTTCGGCATGGACCCCTACATAGGAACATAGGCACATGTACATAACAGGGTATGTGCCCTCGACATGTGTGGACCTAGCATGACTGTGTGTGGCTGCTAACACCCCTCAGGATGGGGATGCCACATCCATCAGTCCCCAGTCCCTCGTCCAGCACTGACACACAGATGATGCCTGGCGCATAACTATATCCACACATCCACACGTCATTATTACTCCTGGCCGAAGGCAGTCAGTGCCTTTCCTTCACATGGGCTGGCACTCCTCTACGTGTTGTAGGGGTCTCGATTCGTTGACCCTGTTCCCCCAGCACGTCACACTCATCTTTGTGGTGATGTGTGTGACAGTCGCTTCTGTGCCCGTGTTTGCCTGGAGCCTAGGAAGTGGAATATGCCCATGTCACCCAGGTCAGACATGGCCGTGTATGCCAGGCACAGATCACCACAGAGCAGATGTGCTGTGAAGGTTTACAGCGGAGTCCCCTTGGTCGTGCAGCTTGTGACACATGTCCTAGCACCGTCATCCCGCCTTGTGTAACATTTGCGGTCCTTCCGAGTGCTGCAGGCGTCAGGTTAGCTACAGGCCAGATGTGCCAATGCGCAGTCATTGCTCTGGTGTGTGATGTGTACAGGGGTACAATGAACACCCCTGATGTCGATGCAATTCCTTCAAGACCAGGAGGCCACAGTGGAATGTCTTCACACCCACATTGCCATTGTGTGTGTTGACAGATGTTAACGACAGGTGTCATAGCCATTTCCATGAACATGTCCACCATCTGGAATGGCTTACCACCTACATGTGACATTGGGCGAACATGTCCTTCACACTGGGTAGGTCTGCACCTTCTCTGGCATGTAGTAGCAGGCCATGGCTCTGGCACCAGTTATCCATGTCTATGACGCCCTAGGTGGATGTCCGTGTCACATGGGGTGTTGGGTATGGTGGCGGTCGTAGTCATCTGCATACCTTGTCTGCCACAATCCCCTATGATTGCATGCACATTGGAAGGTCGAATGCGATATGGCAGGGCGCCCAGGACTGAGCCCTGTGGGCCTCCACTGGAGACCAGATATGAGTGTGACAAGGCACCAGGAACACCAACCCTGTGTGGTGTGACCTCCAACCTTTCTGAGAAGCATCGGGTGACATATGTCCACACATGTATGCTGGCGAGCCTTTCCATGAGTCCCATGTGTAGTGTGCTCTGAAGGCTCCCACCAGGTCATGGTACTGTGTGCAAACCCACGTATCCCCATCAATGGCCTTGGTGACCACTCCAGACAGGACGAGCAGGTTCGGGAGGCAGGATCTGCCCTTGACTATGTTGTTGTGGGTATGTTCCGGTATTGGCTGTACACCGCTGTCTGTATCCATGGGCACCTGTATGGACCTCCCCACAGCTTTGCAGACAAGGCTTGTCAAGCGGATAGGGTGTGGCTGTCTACAGTCCATAAGAGCACTACCCTGGCATAGTGGGACCACAGATGCCATATGCCATCCATTGGGGACATAGCCCATAGTAAGGCTAACATGACACAGTGGCGCATGTGTGGGCCGAGGCCCTCAATGAGGATGGGTAGCACACAGCCAGGGACACCATCGGTGCCCATTGGTGCTGTGTCAACCGCCATAGAGATATGGGATCACCTCAGGCCATATGAGATGTTTGGGAGGCTACACTCTGGTGGGATGGATATGTCCCCTCTTGGCGGGGGGGTGGGATGTATGCATGGAACATGTCCGCTGGTTTGCAGACAATGTCTGTGGGTGCAGTGACCGTTGTACCATTCTGGACCATTTCCAGCCAAGTCTGTGTGCCCCAACCATGTCCTTACCACAGTTAAGGAAGGCCCTATGGTTGTCTCATGTGCCCTCTGCAGTACCACTCCCACTGGCGGCCGTGGATGATTGTATGTGTGGCCGTATGGTGACGCCGGTATGAATGGGAGATGGTTTCCCTGGTATTGACATTGCTCTGTCATGTATTAGCTCCAACTGTTGATGTACAGCTAGTCAGTGGCTGGGGTCCACCACACCATGTGCCTACCTGTGGTGGACAAGGTCCTGATGTTATCATGTTTGCCTGTTGCAGACATGCATGTGGGTGCTCAGAGAATGCATTCGTTAGGCGGTTGGTGGTCTGGCCTGGGTTCAACACTGGCATGGAGGACTTGTAGGGTACCACACCGGTCGTATGATGTGTGTGGTTTCTTGTGGAGAGGTCATCACTTAGGTCCCCCATGCCGGTGTTGGTTACAGGATGTGGATGACCAGTGGATCCACTATACGGTCTGGCTTCACCATTGAGGGCTATACATCCTGTGTGGGGCATATCCTCACCATGTGTGATGGGCAGAACTGTCAGACATCCCCCCCTAGTATGTATGGTGCATGGCTGTTTAACAGTGGCCAGGTGTGAGAACACCTGTGACCGTGACGAGTGTGTTGTGCCATGGCTAATGTTCCCAGTCTATGTATGGGTGGTTCATGTCACCCAATACGGTGCTGTTGTGAGAGCATGCCCACTCACCAGTGTCCTCAGGACATCTGTGCAGGTAGCCTGTGTTTGGGAGGGTTGTCTGTAGCATGCAACAAACTGTAGGCCAGTCCTACACATGGTTAATTGCACCTAGATATTCCCCACTGCAACGGCCATGTCTGTGGCATGGCGGTTGCTGTTGTGGCTGGACACACACGACGGTCCACATTCCGCCACCCATGCCGTCGCACCATGTGTATGCATGTCTGCTCTGTGCCGACTCTAAGTGTCTGAGCATGCCCAGTAGGCAGCTGTGTAGATAGACACACAGCACAGTGCACACCGCGCCGACTGCAGTTATACCCGGGTGCATGCCTGTATCCCTTCACGCGGCCACGTCTGTGGCATGGCCAGGTTTCTGTTGTGTGGCTGGACACACGACGGTCCACATTCCGCCACCCATGCCGTCGCACCATGTGTATGCATGTCTGCTCTGTGCCGAGTCTAAGTGTCTGAGCATGCCCAGTAGGCAGTGATGTACTGATCAGTAGTTACTTGGTATTCCCGACTGCAGCACTAACGTGTTACTGTATGGCGACCTTGGGATGGTAACAGGCTGCGTGACTCGCACTCTGACCTAACTCGATCGGGCATTGCCTCTGCAAATGATACCACCCACGTAGGGGTATGCCTCCTGACAGCGCTCTGCTCAGTAAACTCGGTAGCGTGTTCTGTAAATGCTTCATACTGTAGTGTGTTCATGTAGATAGGCGTAGGTTCATCTCCCGTCCCTTCCGTGTGTGTGTGTGTGTGTGTGTGTGTGTGTGTGTGTGTGTGTCTCTGTGTGTGTGTGTTTCCAGCTGCCTCTGCGAATTAACATGCTTTTAGGCGCTCCGCAACACAAATCTTGGCTATTGTCAACTATTGTCTTGCGGGTGATGTCACCAGTCTACAAGTATGCCTCTGACAGCGCTCACTTCAGTAAACTCGGTAGCGCGTTCTGTAAATGCTTCATACTGTAGTAAGTTCATGTAGATAGGCGTAGGTTCGTCTCCCGTCCCTTCCGTGTGTGTGTGTGTGTGTGTGTGTGTGTTTCCAGCTGCCTCTGCGAATGAACATGCTTTTAGACGCTCCGCAACACATACCTTGGCTATTGCCAACTATTGTCTTGCGGGTGACGTCACCAGCCTACAAGTATGCCTCTGACATCACTCTCTTCAGTAAACTCGGTAGCGCGTTCTGTAAATGCTTCATACTGTAGTAAGTTCATGTAGGTTCGTCTCCCGTCCCTTCCGTGTGTGTGTGTGTGTGTGTGTGTTTCCAGCTGCCTCTGCGAATGAACATGCTTTTAGATGCTCCGCAACACATACCTTGGCTATTGCCAACTATTGTCTTGCGGGTGACGTCACCAGCCTACAAGTATGCCTCTGACATCGCTCTCTTCAGTAAACTCGGTAGCGCGTTCTGTAAATGCTTCATACTGTAGTAAGTTCATGTAGATAGGCGTAGGTTCGTCTCCCGTCCCTTCCGTGTGTGTGTGTGTGTGTGTTTCCAGCTGCCTCTGCGAATGAACATGCTTTTAGACGCTCCGCAACACATACCTTGGCTATTGCCAACTATTGTCTTGCGGGTGACGTCACCAGCCTACAAGTATGCCTCTGACATCGCTCTCTTCAGTAAACTCGGTAGCGCGTTCTGTAAATGCTTCATACTGTAGTAAGTTCATGTAGATAGGCGTAGGTTCGTCTCCCGTCCCTTCCGTGTGTGTGTGTGTGTGTGTGTGTTTCCAGCTGCCTCTGCGAATGAACATGCTTTTAGACGCTCCGCAACACATACCTTGGCTATTGCCAACTATTGTCTTGCGGGTGACGTCACCAGCCTACAAGTATGCCTCTGACATCGCTCTCTTCAGTAAACTCGGTAGCGCGTTCTGTAAATGCTTCATACTGTAGTAAGTTCATGTAGATAGGCGTAGGTTCGTCTCCCGTCCCTTCCGTGTGTGTGTGTGTGTGTGTGTGTGTGTGTGTGTGTGTGTGTGTGTGTGTGTGTGTTTCCAGCTGCCTCTGCGAATGAACATGCTTTTAGACGCTCCGCAACACATACCTTGGCTATTGCCAACTATTGTCTTGCGGGTGATGTCACCAGCCTACAAGTATGCCTCTGACAGTGCTCTGTTCAGTAAACTCGGTAGCGCGTTCTGTAAATGCTTCATACTGTAGGGAGTTCATGTAGATAGGCGTAAGTTCGTCTCCCTTCCGTGTGTGTGTGTGTGTGTGTTTCCAGCTGCCTCTGCGAATGAACATGCTTTTAGACGCTCCGCAACACATACCTTGGCTATTGCCAACTATTGTCTTGCGGGTGATGTCACCAGCCTACAAGTATGCCTCTGACAGCGCTCTGTTCAGTAAACTCGGTAGCGCATTCTGTAAATGCTTCATACTGTAGTGAGTTCATGTAGATAGGCGTAAGTTCGTCTCCCGTCCCTTCCGTGTGTGTGTGTTTCCAGCTGCCTCTGCGAATGAACATGCTTTTAGACGCTCCGCAACACATACCTTGGCTATTGCCAACTATTGTCTGGCGGGTGACGTCACCAGCCTACAAGTATGCCTCTGACATCACTCTCTTCAGTAAACTCGGTAGCGTTCTGTAAATGCTTCATACTGTAGTAAGTTCATGTAGATAGGCGTAGGTTCGTCTCCCGTCCCTTCCGTGTGTGTGTGTGTTTCCAGCTGCCTCTGCGAATGAACATTCTTTTAGATGCTCCGCAACACATACCTTGGCTATTGCCAACTATTGTCTTGCGGGTGATGTCACCAGCCTACAAGTATGCCTCTGACAGCGCTCTGTTCAGTAAACTCGGTAGCACGTTCTGTAAATGCTTCATACTGTAGTGAGTTCATGTAGATAGGCGTAGGTTCGTCTCCCGTCCCTTCCGTGTTTGTGTGTGTTTTGTTTTTAACTTCTTCTGAAAAGCAAATTCTTAAACTGTTCACAATCAACAATGTGATATTTAAAATCTTGTTAAGACTCACATTGTTGATTGTGAACATTCTTAGACTTTGCTTTTTTCTGCAGACGTTGTGGAAACAATGAAAACGTTGCATGTTTTAATAAACTGTTTAAATGTTACGAAGACTTGTGTTGTGTCGAACTACGGGGACTATTCTTGCCACAGGTTGCTGGTTTGTTTGTGTTTCATAGTACAATATCATGTAATACGTGTGTTCATAGTATGCTTTCTGTGATGTTGACATGTGTGTGTTTCGTTAGCAGTGCGTCTGTGCTTTCTATGCTGTGGCTACATGTTCATTGTTCGCATAGAAAGTGACAAATGGAAGTGTAAGGGTGGACATTTAAAGCTTGGATACTTCCATGTTATGTGTAAGTCTCACGGGGCCTACGGTTGATAGCACATACATGTCTATGAAGTACCTTTGGATACCATATGCGACGTGTCGTGGACAAACTGTTTAAGTTGACTGTTCCATCTACCTATGTGTGACATGGTTTGTGGCCATAGGGTGCCAGCAAGTCTTTCCTGTTCATTGGGTGTTTGCCATGGTCTATTGACATCAATCCTATTAATTCACCGAAGGATGTCTTTCATTGGTGGGAACGCCATAGTTTGACCATCGTATGTCATTCCCAGCAGACGTTGAGATTGTGCCATTGGTATGTTTACACAGGTCACCCATCTGTTCCACTGTATGGAAGCGTGTGATCCCCATTGATGTGGTGGCAGATTGAGTGCTGTGTACGCCGGTATCTGCCCAGCGGTCTGGCTTTGTATGGGGAGTGTCTACTGTAGTCCCTATCTGTATTTCCTGGGTTATGCCTTGCAACAGCTGTGGGATTCCCCCAGGTTTGCAGCTATGGGTGCCATCTTGGCGTGCGTTTGTCCATCCATGGGAACTGCCTACTGGACACTAGTATAGGGCTGTAAACATTTCACAGCTGCATTCTCCATTTCCGGTGGATGATCGGCATTATTATTGCGAGTAACGATATGCCATGGCCCCCGCACGGGCGGACAACGAATCATCTGCCAATCCACACCGACACCCATTTTTGCATACCCACGATCCCATGTCTGTAACTCTCGACAGTACCCCTTGCACACCCTTCATGTGTGCGGAAATGGGATGTGAACGCGTGTATGGACGCAGCAGCCTGGGGAGTCCTATTCATATGTCCTGCATTTCATGGACGGTTGTCATCACCCTTGAAGACGCTTGTGGTGCATATATCTACCTGTGCCGTAGTCACGGCTGTCACCTCTTCTGGTTCACACTATGCTGCTCACACTTACTTAAGGAGAAATTTTAGGGTCCTACAATGGACACAGATGTGCATATGTAACGTATAGAACATGTTGGTCTGTGTCCATTCAGCCAGTGGGTTTGACTGCCGCCGTATGTTCCCCAGTCCCGGATGTCTGTCTGCCTACCCATATTATGTAGTGCTACGGAACCCGTGTCCTTCCACAATTTACCCATATGGTGTTACTGTAGTACTGCAGGTTGGCAACTGCTTTAAGTAATCCTCAGAGGTACCATTGTGAACTATCCGCCACTGTATTGTCATTATAACACAGCCGGTACATGTAGAACCTATTTATTCATGACAGTATGTTATTTATGTGTGGGAATGCCATATTTTAACCATAGTATGACCTTCCTAGTTGACGTTGTTGGTGTGCCATTAATATGTGTTCCACAGGTCGCCCGTATGTTCCGCCGAGTGGAAGCAGGTGATCCCCACATACTTGCTAGCACCTTGGCTGCTGTGTACGCCGGGATTCGCACGGCAGGATGGATGTCTACGGGGTGTGTCTACTGTTGTTTCCATCTGTATTTCCTGTGTTATGCCTTACTACGGCTGTGTGATTGCACCAGGTTTGCTATTATGGGTGCCATCTTGTCCGTACGTTTGTCCATCCTTGGGAAATGCCTACTGGACACTGGTGTAGGGCTGTACCCATTTCACAGCTGCATGTAGCATTCTCCGGTGGATGATTGTCAGTATTGGTGGGTGGTAAGGCATGTTCTGTACCCACATCCCTCCCACGGGGCGGGACAATGGATCATCTGCCAATCATCTCCAACACCCATTTCTGCATACCCACGATCCCATGGCTGCAACCCTCGGCAGTACCTATAGCAAATCCTCCATGTGTGCTGGAATGGGATGTGGACGCACATCTGTGGACTCGACAATCTGTGGATTTCTGTGCATATGTCCCGCATTTCATGGACAGTTGTCATCAACCTTGAACACGCTGGCGGTGCATATATGTAGCTGTGCCGTAGTCACGGCTGTAGTTCATCTTGGTCTTCCGCTTGCACCCAGTTGGCGTTGCAAAAGGAGAAATTTTTGGGTCCTACAATGGACACAAATGTGCATATGTAAAATGTAGAACATGTTGGGCTGTGTCCATCTGGCCAGTGGTTGTGACCGCTGCTGTATGTTCCCCACTCGCGGATGTCTGTTTGACTACACATATTATGTTGTGCTACGAAACCCATGTTCTACTACGATTAACCCAAATGGTATTGATGTAATGCTGCAGGTTGGCAAGTGCTTTAAGTAATCCTCAGAAGGCCCAGTAGGACATATACGCCACTGTATTGTCAATATAAAACAGACAGAACATGCATACCCTATTTATTCATTGAAGCATGTTCGTTATATGCGGAACGCTAGTGTTGAAACATCGCATGACCTTCGTAGTTGAGGTTGTTAGTATGCCATTAGTATGTGTTCCACAGGTCGCCCATTTGTTCCGCAGTATGGAAGCGAGTGATCCTCATGTTGTTGCTGGCAGATCGAGTGCTGTACGCCGGTATTCGCACGGCGGTCTGACTTTGTATGGGGAGTGTCTACTGTAGTCCCTAATGTATTTCCTGTGTTATGCCTTACCGCAGCTGTGTAATTCCACCAGGTGTCCAGTTATAGGTGCCATCTTGGTCGTACACTTGTCCATCCATGGGAATTGCCTACTGGACACTGATGTAGGGCTGAACACATTTTACACCTGCTTTTAGCATTACCCAGTGGATGCTTTGCATCCTTAGTGGGGACTAAGGCATGTGCTATACCCACAGCCCTCCCACGGGGCGGGACAACGGATTATCTGCCAAACAACACCGAGCCCCATTTTGCATACCCAGGATCCCATGGCTAAAAACCCCCACGGTACGCATTACACATCCTTCATGTGTGCGGGACTGGGATGTGGACACACTTCTATGGACACGACAATCTGGGGATTTCTGTTCATATGTCTTGCATTTCATGGACAGGTATCATCAACCTTAAACATACTGGTGGTGCATGTCTAGCTGTGCCGTAGTCACGGCTGACACTCTGTCTGGCCGATCACAACGAGTCGAAGGTGTAAACGCAACTATTTTTGGAGTCCTACAATGGACACCGATGTGCATATGTAAAGTGTAGAACGTGTTGGACTGTCACCATCTGGCCAGTGGTTTTGACTGCCGCTGTATGTTGCCCAATGGTGGATGTCTGCTTGACTACCCATATTATGTATTACTTGGCCTATCTATATCCACGTGCCAGTAAGCGGAAATACAGCAAACCTTGCGTCCTGCCCATCTTCATAAACGACATTATTGAACATATATCGGCCAAAACAGACAATGACAAAAACGATAGACTCCACAGTCAAACGATACTGAGCTCTTTCACCTACTAACATGGGGCATCGTCGGAGCACGAAATGCATTATATAGTTGTCCCTTATACACTTCCTTCAGAGTCAGTTTAAAGTCAAATAATCAATAAACCTGCTCATAGTTAAGTGGACAGTGCTACAAGTCTTGATTATAACGTGACATATACAAATCAGTGTTGCATACATTACTTCATGGAAACAATAATACGAGAACAATGTGTTAATATAAATACAATATTGGTCAATACAATCAGTATCTTGAAACATAGTTGATAATTGTTGTGAGTAAACCTTAGAATGTAGTGTGTTGATCAGGATATTTTATATCAATGTGTATAATTGTAGCATTACGATTCCAAAGCATGGGATCAGTAAGTACTATTTAAGCATATATTTTACAATTATGAATGTAAATGAGTGGAGGACACATCCTTAACCTTCCCTGCTTCCAGTGGATCACACACACGCACACTCGCATTTCCTAATTGTGGGTTACGCGCAGGCGCACATGCATATCCGTATTCTGTTTATATATGTTTACTGGGTCTGTGTGGTTACGTGTTTTGTGTTAGTTGTGACTATTCCGGTAACATATGTCTGATCCGGTTGACGGACGTGTGCAGAACGCACTTACAACTTTATACATGTAACAGTCTTTGCAGCATGGACGCATTACGTACATGTTCACATCTATATGTTCCATAGTCGTAATTCAAACGTGACTGCATTCACGTTTGCCAGTTACTGTGACCACTACACGTTAGCTGTTCGGTGTCATTAATATGCATACCCATGGTACTTAAGTACATTTACATATCCCCCCCCCACACTCACGCACGTCACAGGCATCCATTCTCCTGCTGGGAAAGGTGCGGTACTGCATGTTAAACATTCCTTATTCCCCCTCGCTCATGGCCCAGGATGCATATGTCGTGACCGCAGGGATGTTCAGATGACATTTGCTTATATCCCCTACGCATACAGGCCTTCAGTTGTCAGGGTGTTGCTGTGGTGCTTTGGGTTTGGTCTTGTCCGCCCAGTGTACGGAACTGCCCTGACCATGTACGAATGTTAGATGAGTCACATGGGCACGTTTTGTCCGTGTCTATGGTACAATGTCACCCCCCCCAATTATTCATAACCGTGTGCGCCGATTGGCTGGTGTACCCGTTGTAGATCTTGTTATACTAATTGCACACGGTCTGGTCGAACGGACCTATTTCCATTACTAACCCTCGGTATGTATGACCTGTGTCGCAATATTACATGGGTTTACCATTGCGTGATGCTTTCACTGAGCCACAGACATGTCCGTTGCTTGGTTTGGGCCGGTTCCGCTGTGCTACACACATTTAACATGGCGGAACAGGTTGAACAGCTCAGCCACGGGGACATCGGGTTCTCCGTCGCTGTTTAGTATTGAATCGCTATGTGGAGTTTGTTTCACAAAGCGAGACAATGTCGACATTGGTAACGGACATCTCGTGCAGTACGTCCGCACCGCCGCGGGTGACGTATGTCTGCGTTTGGGCGGCGGACAGGCATTATGCTGTGCCATTATGTCTGGGAATATATGGTTTCTTGCCATAGATGATATGCCATACTAGCAATGACCCGCGTCTGGGTGTGGGTACTGCTGTATTACCCACGGGAAGAGTGGCCTTAGGTTAAGTGGTGCCCTAGGCAGAAGTTGCCACCGCAACATCACCCGCTACCCCCCTCCTGGTCTACCTACACCAAACAAAGTCTGGAAAGGTGCCCCGAGTAGAGCAACGCCCTAGACGGCTGCCTACTTGGCCTATGCCTAAGGCCGGCTATGTGTGCGGTCCCTCGGGCATCAGACTCGGGAACGCGCCACGTCTGCCGTGGGTATGTCCAGCATTACCCACATCCAGCCGTGGTGTATTGCCATGATGTTCCATGTGTACAGTGGTGCCGGTTACCATACATATGCCTTTCTCAAAAGCCGATTTCAGACTTCTGAACACTACTGTGGTCTCCTTTAAGGCCCCTGAGCCAGTGGTGAACATCACTCAAACCGCTGAATCATGTACATATGCCTTCCACCAGCACCTACAGGACTGCATGGATCAGGCAATCCCATACAAAACTGAGACTCTTTGTACCACAGACAAGCATGCAGTCTGGTGGACCCCAGCCATGAACAAGCTCTACAACGACAGGAGGTAGATACTACAAGTTAAATCGGAATACTTGTAAGGTAACACACCCTTGCTCATTATATGTGAAGAACTACAAGCTGTCATGAAATCATCCAGGGGAAATTCAACAGAGAAATTAACAAGGACTCAACAGACATTCATAAATCCTTCTTTAGCTATGTTGGACACCTGGGAGGACACTCCCAGATATGCTCAAACCGGGTTCACAATGATGTGAAGATGACTGAACCTACACACATTGCCAGCATACTGGCTGACATGTTCAGTGCTAACATTTCCCCCCCACATGGAGAGTTATCTATACCTGAGACTTGTAGATCCTGGAACATCTGTAACGCACAGGTGGGAAATGCTGTCTCCAAGGCAGTCAACACAGCATCCATGGGACCAGATGGTGTCCCAGCTGTGTACTCCATGAACTCTATGGGGAATTAAACCCACACTTAGGACAGCTGTTTAATCTTAGCCTCACCTCAGGATACGCACAGTAGTAGCACAAGGCGACTGTAGTCACACTTCACATAGATGGTGCCTCCACTGACCCTGGTTATTACCATCCCATTAGCTTGACAAGCCTTATCTGCAAAGCCATGGAGAGGGATCATAATGGAACTCATAGATAAAGACATAGGGGACTCGATACTTTGGATACAACCCAGTTTAGCTTGGTCAAAGTCAGATCATGCCTTTTACACGTGTTTGACTTTGTAGGATCAGTCACCAAGGCCATTGATGAGGGTAAAGCAGTCCATACAGCCTACCTCAACCTGGCAAAGGCCTTCGACACAATACCCCCCTCGGGGTATCAGTGATAAACCCGTCATCTTGAACGTATATCCATACATCGCCATATGGGTTGCAAACTGGCTAAGTCACAGAACACACATGGTCATAGTTGCTGGCGCCATGTCATACTCACAGCCAGTCACAAGCAGTGTCCCATGGGGCTCAGTCCTGGGTCCACTATTTTTCAGCATCTACGTTTCCAAAGTACAAGCAAACACAGGGGGGTTATGGGTGACAATGTTTGCAGATGACTGCAAACTGGGTGCCATAGTCAGACACACATCTGACACAGATATCCTTCAGGAGTGCCTCACAGATGTGGATAAGTGGTGCCAGAGACATGGCCTACAGCTAAATGCCAGGAAATGCATAGTCATATCCTTCGGGAAGAACAAGGTTACCCCTAGCTACCATATAGGTGGCAATCCACTGAGCACAGAGGGAGTTACCAGGGATCTGGGGACCCGGGTTGTTGTTAACCGTTCGTTAGACACACACGTTGCTAACGTAGTTAGGTAGACCTTCCACATTGCCCACATCATCATGAAGGGATTCACATCTAGATCGGGGAGGTCATTGTCCCCTTGTACTCATCACTCATTAGACCTATGATTGGGTACAATGCCCCGTTCAGAATGTATCTGACCCGACACCTGCAGCAGCTGGAAAGGCACCAACAGTTCATCGACAAACAGATGCAGGGTCTCAGGAATATGTGTTATACTGACCAACTGAAAGAATTCCAGATGTATACAGTTGCATACCACTTGCCCAGAGGTGACCTGTGCCTGGCATACAAGGCCATGTCGAACCCAGATCTGATGAGTATGCTTCACCTAAAGAAGTTAGATCCCTCAGAACCACAAGGGCAGGTGACGTACACCTTGACACTGTCATTAATAGAACGTGTTGTTGGGACAGATTCATCACCCAGACACTCACTATGCTGTGGAACAACATCCCAGTACATGTGAGGGCAGGCACCTCGCTGGCCTTGTGTTAGTATTTTGACAAGGATGTCTGAATTGATTTATTTAAGTAACCTTCTAAATGGATATTTACATTACCACATTGTGAATCTTTACATTTTGTTGGTCTATTTTACATTAGTCATAATCATACGGTTTATCTGTGTATATTATGGTTCATTTATATTACTAGGTGTCTGCAGTTCTTTTAATATATTGGCACAATCCATAGAACATATATATGTAGCTTACACAGTCAGACATTTGGAAAACATTATGTTGGTTCATCTTTCATATATATACATATATTTCTATTTCTCTATGAAGAATGTACCTTTCGAAGCAATGTCTGATGTCCTCACTGTGTGGAATCTGTAACCCAAGTAAAGTTTGTTTGCTTGTTTGCCTTTAAGGCATGTAATTAATACCTAGCACATCTAATTTACTGACCAATTAAGGGTTTTACATGTAGTAGGTTGGACTGCATTGTATGTATTCTGAATAAGTCTGCTTATGAAGCAGACGAAAAGAGCTTCAATAAACTATGGTGACTGCATTTAATTCCTGGTGTGCTCTGAGTGGTCACTGACGGTGTCTACAGTACCTGCCTTTGCTTTGGACTTCATCGGCTGGTTGTCTGTGTTTGTTGTATGAGGAATGTCAAGTGTAGTCCCTATGTGTATTACTTGTGTAATGCCTTACTACGGCAGTGTAATTCCACCGGGTTTGCAGTTATGGGTGCCATCTTAGTCATACGCTTGTCCATCCATGTGAATTGCCTACTGGACACTGGTATACGGTTGTACACATTTCACACCTGCATTTTGCAGTCTCCGGTAGATGGTTTGCATTATTAGCGGAGAGTAAGGCAGGTGCTACGCTCACATCCCTCCCACGGGGCGGGACAAAGGATTGCCTGCGAAACAACACCGAGGCCAGATTCTACATACCCAGACTCCCTTGACTGCAACAGTCGACAGTACCCATTACACATCCTTCATGTGTGCGGGACTGTGATGTGGACGCAGTTCTATGGACCCGCACCCTGGGTATTTCTGTGCATGTGTGCTGCATTTCATGGACAGCTATCATCAACATTGAACACGCTTGGTGCATATGTGTACCTGTGACGTGGTGACGACAATGAGATCACGTGAGTAATGCAGGAAGCTAGCAGGCATTCCATGAATGGAATTTTTGGGTCCTACAATGGACACCGATGTGCATATGTCAACTTAGATGTTGCTGGACTGTGTCCACCTGCCCAGTGCTTTTCACTGCTGGTGTATGTTCCCCAATCGCGGATGTCTGTTTCACTACCCATTCTACATGGTGCTACATAACCAGGTGATTTAGTACTGTGAACAAATGACATACATCCAAAGATGCTGGTTAGCAACTGCTTCATATAAACCTCAGACATCCCAATGGGACATATCCGTCACCGTATTTCCAATATAACACCACCGGAACATGTTGATTACCTATGTTTTCATTTAACCATGTTGTCTTCATAGGTGGGAATGCCATAGTTTACATATCCTACTTGACGCTGTGTGTGCCATTAGTATGTGTTCCACAGGTCGCACATCTGTTCCGCGGTATGGTAGCGGGTGCTCCTCATTCTGTTGCTGGCAGATTGAGTGCTGTGTACGCCGGTGTTGGCACGACGGTCCGGCTTTGTATGTGGAATGTCAACTGTAGTCCCTATGTGTATTTCCTGTGTTATGCCTTACCGCGGCTGTGTAATTTACCCGGGTTTGCAGTTGTGGGTGCCATCTTGGCCATACGGTTGTCCATCCATGACAATTGCCTACTGGATACTAGTATAGGGCTGTACACATTTCACACCTGCATTTAGCATTCTCCGGTGGATGGTTTGCATTATTAGTGGAGAGTAAGGCAGGTGCTACGCACACATCCCTCCCACGGGATAAAGGATTGCCTGCGAAACAATACCGAACCCAGAGTCTACATACCCAGAATCCCTTGACTGCAACAATCGACAGTACCCATTATACATCCTTCATGTGTGCGGGACTGTGATGTGGACGCAGTTCTATGGACCCGGTACCCTGGGTATTTCTGTGCATCTGTGCTGCATTACATGGACAGCTATCAGCAACATTAAACACGCTTGCGGTGCATATGTGTACCTGTGACGACAATGAGTTCAGGTACGCATTGAAATAAGACATCATTCTTTTCGTTAGTCAATTTTTGGGTCCTACAATGGACACCACTGTGCATATGTAAAGTGTAGAGCTTGTCGGACTGTGTCCTTGTGAGCAGTGGGTTTCACTGATGCTGTGTGTTCAGCAATCGCGGATGTCTGCTTGACTACCCATACTGTGTAGTGCTACAGGAACCATGTCTTCCAACACCAGAACCCAATGGTGTACATCCAATGTTGCAGGTTAACAACCACTTTCATACCCAGGGGTCACGATTGGGAGGTATTGCCACTTTATTATCGGAACAACACCTCCAGACTGTGTACATCACGGGAACTTTAGGCCAGTCTTACCGGCCATTTGCAATTGTAATTAGCACACATGTGTCAATACATGTATGATAAGACATATTGTCATGCAGAAGTTAATCTATGTTATTTGGACATTGGCTTCTGCTATTGGCATCCGTTGCTGTGAGTGTTGCCAGTTACCATACACATTGCTTGCTCAGAGGCAGACTACACAATTCTGCACACTACTGTGGTCTCCTTTAAGGACCCTGAGCCAGTGGTCGACAGTACTGCAGCCACTGCATCTATCACATTTGCCATCTACCAGTACCTACAGGACTGCATGAACCAGGCATTCACTTACCCAACTGTGGTTCATTGTACCAATGCCAAGCATCCAGTGTGGTGTACCCCAGCCATGCACAGGATGTACAACACGAGGAGGTGGCTACTACAAGGTGGAGCAGACACCTTGTGAGGTATGACACCCTTGGTCATCATATGTGTAGAGTTACACACTGTCGTGCCATGGTCCAGGGCACATTCCACAGATATACCTACATGGACCTAGCTGACAATCATACCACCTTCAGTTGCTATGCTCAACACCTGGGAGGTCACTCCCACATATGCTCTGACTGGGTTCACAAAGAGGTGGAGTTTACTCAACATACACACATTGCCAACAAACAGGCTGACAAGTCCAGTAAGGACATCTCCACACCCTCCCCCACACATGAGGAGATGTCTGTACCAGCGGTTTGTGGTCACCAAATGTTCTGTGACACACAGGTGGGACATGATCTCTCCAGGGTAGTGGACATAGCATCCATGAGACCAGCTGGTGACCCCACTGTGTACTCCACTATCTCATTGAGGTATTAGACCCACAGTTCGGACAGCTATTTCTTTGTAGCCTCACCTCAGGTAAGGTACCCAGGTTGTGTCGCATGGCAACTGTAGTCCCATGTCACAGGGCCAATGCCTCCACTGAGCCTGGTTATTACTGTCCCATTACCATGAGGAGACCTATCTGCAAAGACATGGGGAGGGATCATACTGCGGCTCGTATATGACTGCATAGGGGACATACATACTTTGCATCCAACACGGTTTGTCTTGTTAAGGGGCGGTTCATGCCTTTAAAGCATGGGTGACATTTTCGGGACAGTCACCGAGGCCATTGATGGGGGTGTTGCAGTCCATACAGCCTACCTTGACCTGGCAAAGGCCTTCATCACATTACCCCCCTCAGGTATCGTTGATAAACCCATTGGCTGGGATGTGAACATGTACATCACAGAATGTGTTGGAAACTGTCTATGTGACACAACCCACACGGTCATAGTTGCTGGCAGCGTGTCAGACCTACTGCCTGTCGCAAATGGTGTCCCATGGGGCCCTTCCGTGGGTCCACTCCTGTCATACATCTACATTTCCACGGTACAGGCACACACAGGGGTTTTGTGGGCAACATTGTTTGTAGATGACTGCAAAACAGGTGCCATAGTGGGACGGACATCTGACACAGATATCCTTCGAAGGGGCCTCCCAGATATGCATATCTGCTGTCAGGGACATGGCCCACAGCTAAATGCTAAGTAATGCAACATCATACCTGTGGAGAACTACTAGGTCACCCCTGTCCAGCATATAGGTGGCTGTCCACTCAGCACAGGGGTGATTACCAGGGATCAGGGGACAGAGTTTTCCAGTCACCATTCATTCAACACACACGTTGCTATCGTGGTTGTGTGGGACTTCTACATTGCCCACCTGTTTGTGCAGGGATTCACATCTACATCAGGCTAGGTCATTGTCTCCTTGTACCCATTACGTGTTACACCTATGATTTACTACATTGCCCCATTCAGACTGTATCTGACCATACACCTACAGCAGCTGGGAAGCCCTCATAGGTTAATTGTTGTACAGATGTAGGATGACATCATTTTGTGTAATGCTGCCCCACTTGTAGGACCCCTGCCACATTACGTCACATACCTGCTGTTTAGTGTTGACCTGTGCCTGACATACAAGGCCATGTCAACCCATATGTCGTGTATGCTTCACCTACTGTATCTGCATCCCTCAGAACCACTAGGGCAGGTGACATTTACCTTGTCACGGTCATTAATAGGATGTGTTGGAGTGACACATATATCACCCAGACACTCATAATGCTGTGGATCTACATCACAGTACATGTGAGACAGAGATCCTTCCTAGCCTTGTTCGCAGGTGTGTTGTCCATTGGATGGAGAATTGCAGGTATAGGCCAGGGATTACATCATTATCCCTGCTTGACGGAGGTACAGCACTATTATGGGTATTTTATCTGAAGCACAAAAGGTTGGCAAAGTCATCCTAACTATGGTATAGTGTTATGGCTGAACCTGGGACGAAGGCCTACCCTGTACCTATGGACGTATGAACCTATATTCATAGTTTGTCACATTTACAATTGTCTATCCCCTATACTCTTTCTCCAGTGTATATTTCTGTGGCACATGATTGTCCTCTGTATTACATGCAGGTATGCTGTGTACAGTGCACATACGTCACAGTTGATGACAGTGTATCTGTGTCCCTAACACTGTGATACCGAGGACTACCACACATCCTTCACAACATTACATGCATATGTCCATTCTATTCTTCTTTGGCCTATGGGGGTGTTAAGGCAAACATTACACAAGTCCCTGTTTGTGCATGCTTCATGTTGGTGTTTGACCAGGCTCCGTTGCAATCGTGTGTTGGACAGTAGTGTTTCTGTGTGTTTGCCATGTGTTTTTATTGCCGGTACATCTGTGGGAGGTGTGGTTGGCACATGTTCCTCTTTGCAGGGACACCCATCCTGGGGTTTGTGTCATGCATCTGCACTTGGCACGTGCCATATGTCCTGTACTATTCCCACAGTCGTGTATGCCTTCATGCACTACTACTGCGTGTTACTGGCTGTTTGTATGTGGTACACATGGACATTGTGATGGTTGGCTTGACCTATTCCCATGCTAGACCGTACACATCTGTCAATTAAGTTGTTTAAATCAAACTGTAACACTCATTCGTATTTTCAAACTGACAGTCAATAACACAGGAAGCTGAGATTAATAACGTTTTACTACTGTGCAGCAGGAGGCAAAGAACTATGCAGTAAATGTTTAGACATTTGTTTTACTCTATACATGTTACAGCTGTATGAGCATTGGGTATACTATCATCTTTTGCACACATTAATGATGTGGTCAGTCACAAGGCATTTACATCGCTAGAGTCCACAACGTTGTATTCCTACAACAGTGCTCAGGTAATGCTTATTAAATGTTTTCCCATGAGAATAACACAGCCTTGCAAGGCACCTTGTCAATTACAGTGTCCTTCTGTGATTGTAGCTGTTTCAAGGACCCTAGACTGTTCCGATACTGTAGTCGGTTAATTTCTTAATACGTTGCTTTGTCTCTCTGGTAAGGAGTTGTACTGTTATCTTCGATAGAGCTCACAAGGCCATCCTCCTCAGGGAAGGGGTGATGTTATGCATGTACATACATTTATTGTTCTGTAACCCAGCAGATAATTAATGCTGACAGACATAAGCCTGCTGTACTGGTTACTGCCAGGATCAGAATTCCATCACACTACAGCTTAGCTTCACCAATTACATGCAGGCTTAGTTCTACTGCCATATTGTACGGTACAATTCAATGCATTATCTAGTATTTCGAGTCTAAACTGGCACTTCATATGTGTTTCTATATATATTTTGAACAACATCCATCCGCCATATGCATGTTGTTCCGTCCTTTACCTTGACCGTGTGTATTTGGCGTCCGCAACGCTTACTCTCCACATGTGATGTCCCACCTTCCCTTCTTTGCCTGTAGCACCCTGTTAGGAAGTCCTGTTTGGTGGGCACGTGTTCCGCTATATGTGATCGACTTCACTGCATAGCTAATCATCGATGCGGTGGTTCAACAACCCGACTTGTCCACATGTGTACAGTTATGTGCACCGTGTCGTATGCAAACCTATATGGTTTCGACGGGTACATACCACATGCAGGATGTACACATTCTGCAGACACATTCACATGCAGCCATTTACATATCTGTACCTGAGGTGGGTTGGTGACATGTGGGAATGATTTGCCAGCGTGGCATTGCCTAACACAAACATCTTACCACATTTCAGGTATGCACATTGTGTGTGGGTGTATAGCTGCACACGGATGCTAGCGGGTTAGGGTGCACAGGTGTACATGGGTGGGACTGACATGTACAATGAGGCTATTGTGTATTACATCTGAATGCATGGGTTCTGCTTCTGGATATTACACTTCAACATACGCCATCCAGTGTATGCGACAGAGACGTTGCTGGGTGTGGGATATGTTGCTATGCACATGTTTGCCTGTGTTTAAGGTATCTTGATTCCTTACTGTTGTTATGTCAACACAGCTACCCGGCTATGTACTCTCACTACTGCTTGTGACCATTATGGTTGGCACCTTTTCCAATGCCCATAGTGGGGCATGTTATGTGGAAACTTCGAATTTGCAGGACTACACATACCCACGGCAAGTGCAGTTGACAGAACTTCACTTGTTTGCCATACTATAAGCTTATTCTGTAAGCATTTAGGTTCCTTATTCATTTTCTTCTGCCATGTATGTGTTTCATATACAAATGTATTATGTTTTATACTACTATTACATGTATATTGCGGAATATTTTTGGCAGGGGATCTGAGGTCATTTTCCATTTTTCCGATTGTTGCAGGGACACAACTGTCCAATCAGGGACTGTCCATGGCACATTGGGACAGCTGGTAACCCTGGTGACCATGCCCATGTCGCTACTGAGGTTGCCACCTTTTCCAGTTTCCAAGCTGGGATATTTCCGGGACTCACATCTGACTTTACAGGCCGACACATACACACGGTCACTATATAGCATAGGACTTCACTTGTTTGCCTAAATAAAAGCTTATTGTTGTGGCAGTTTGCTTGCTTATTCTGTTTCTTGTGACATTTAGGTATTTCAGTTACAGAAATAACCAATTCATGCTACCATTACATTACATACGGGATATCATTATGTCCTACAATCTTAGCACATTTGCCATTTTAATACGTTTTTTCGGGACACAACTGCCCATAGAGAGACTGCCCCACCCAGAGTGGAATAGGTGGTGACCTTAGTCGCTGCTCCTATGTCGGTGCGGTGCGCTGACATGCTGCTGTACACCTTCTCTGAGTGTAACCACTGATGGTGCATTGCGGGACAAACGCGGTCTTATGCGTATCCTTTGCTCCTTGGATGGGTACACTTAAGCCTTCGTGGCTTGTATTTGCTTCTCCGTTTATTTGGGATGGGTACTATGTTGCATACTCTACATGCGTTTCATTCTGCACGGGACCTGGCTGCTGCCATTACTATTATGGGCGGACCGTGGCTGTCAGCACATTAGGTTGCTCACCTCATGCCGGCTTAGACACGCCTCCAGACGCATCCTACCTGGGCTCGCTCACGTACACTACGCACGTGTCTGTGGTTGCGGTGCACTCTCATTAATATGCATATGGCGCTACTGCGCCGGCTATTCACTGCACCGCCGGCGCAGACCTTACGCCGGCCTTGCGCCAAGCTTCATGAATCCCGGGGTGTATTTATCCTTGACTTATTTCTAGATTGTACATAAATAGTCTTTTGTCTATCCTGGTTAACAAATGACAAATAAAATAAATAAAAGAAAGCATGTGACATTATTTTACAACTAATAAATACAATCTAACCCATGTGCAATCCAATTTCACACAATTATATGTTACCATTTATAGGCCCAACATAGGTTTTATAATACAGTTATTCAAGTTATTAGACTGCAAGAGGCTTTTGTCAAATGATAAACTTCTATTTCATGGAGATTTCTTTCTAAGACGGAAAAGTAAATTAAGCCTTTTTTATTTTCTTTCTCTGTTTTTGATTAGTGTTCCAGTAAATTTATTTTTCTGATTTATATTCATGTCATCTTCCCTCTCATAAACTCATACACATGCCCACAGATTCAGTAAGGTTCCTAGCAAGAGTCATATGGCTCATGGTAGAAATGTGCTTCCAACATGACATTCCCACTTGCAGCTCAGAAACACACTAGCCGCAATGAGGTAATACCTCATTATCGGCTAATTTGCATGCTTCTTGAATCACAGTTGCTACTTTGACATGCAGATCACGTTTGATATATACATTTTGGTAGTAACCTGCTGCTCATATAGTCAGTGCTATACTCCCTGCCACTCTCTCACACATACAGGTACACAGAGTTGAACACATAGACATACATACACACATGTGCACACACACAAATGCAGGCACACATACACATGCACAATACAGGCACACATACACATGCACAATACAGGCACACAAACACACACACACACACACACACATATGCACATAGATACTACAGTGTCTCTTCCTGTCCCTACCCTATCCACCCTACCATCATTCCCCCACCCCTGTAATACTTATTGAAATTATGACAGATATGTATTAGACCCTTGTGGTCTAATGTAAGCACTCACCATCATGATTCCTGTTACAGTGTCATTGCCAGTACAGCACTTTAGAGAATTATCCCTAGTGTCTAGTGTATTCCCTTACTCTTGCCTTTCTGTCATAGGTTCATAGGTACATACTAGGTTATTGATCTGTGAGATCTTACAAAATGTAGCCTTACATTCCCATGGAAGTTGTTAGCCTGGCATACAAATAACCTAAAGATGGCCCAAAAAGGATGTGTTGGGACAATTACATGTTTCCGCTATTAGTGAGGGACAGGGTGCTAAACCAGGGGTGAATCTGCTGCTACCAAGCCATTCATCCAAATTACATTTGAAAAGAAAAAGAGAAGTCCTTTGCTTTATGTTAAGTTGAAGATGGTTCCCCAGAAGCAGTACTCTCTGTGATAGAAGCCTATCCCTCTAACATGTTCTATTTGTTTTTCAAACAGATTGAGATCCCTTGAGCAGGTATTTATATGATATAGCTGGTCATGTGAATGTGTAATGTCTGATAGAATATGGTCTGTTGGTCTGCTGAAGCTCTATACATGAGGCAGTGGTTGCCTGTGTGATACTTTGAGGAGGGATATGACTTTGAGATGGTCTGGATAGCTTTTATGACTTAGGACCTTGACATTTCAGTGAGAAACCATTGCTGTCATTCCAGTGGTGACAAGTGTTTAGAGAAGCACATATCACAAGAGGCATTATCTCAATAATCATCCTAAGGAGTATTGAAAACAGTAATCTGTGTCATAATCAGCAACATTTAATCTAGACATTGAGATTTTTTTCCTCACAACGGAATCTTTCTAATAATTTTATTACAGTGTAAAAGAAATTATCTAATCTGGACATTCTTCTCTAGACGCAGGCGGGAATTAAAACAATCCCCGGGATTCAAGAAGCTCGGCGCAAGGACGGTTTTAGCCTTGCGCTGAGCATCTTCACTACAGATGGCACAGCAGCACCATATGAATATGAATGAGGGTGCGCCGCCGTGCCCTCGACGTGCACAGGAAACGTGTGCGAGTGCAGGGGACGTGTACAACTGCTCTATGGAGGTGTAAGCATGCCCCAACACTTGCAGAACCTTCTATGCCTACTAGTAGAGCCCTCCCCTAATAGTAAGTCAGTCAGTAAGTCAGTGTCCGTGGATACTGAAATGTATGCTAAGCATACAAGAGTGTCCACGAACAGTGAAATAAAATAAAAGTAGTAACACAAAACCACGTAGTGGAATGTAGAGCCCTGTCCCTAGAACTGTCACAATTAGATTCCCTGTACCCGTGTCCCTATTATACATTCAAATTGCAGCAATAGCAAAGGTGTAAGCAAAGCACAGCATGTCTGCGCATCACCGCCCTCCACCGAGCATAGCTTACACATCATATTCATTCAAAGAGAGAAAAACAGGCAGAATCAACGTAAGTGTCAATAGTGTAGTGTTTAGAGCATCCGCCTATCAAACAGGCAGTCACGGTTCGAGCCCAACAATAGCACATATCCTTTTTCATGTCATGTAGAATGAATGTCGTTTTGCCATAAAACTGACATAAGAGTATCACATGAGATATTTAACTTAAATATAATTCAAGCAAAGTGGCACTGTCATAATGAATAAGGTACTAGTAAGCAGGTGTAAGCACAAATAATCAGCAGTAAACACATATAAGTACCAGGAAGCAAGTGTGAGTGCACTTGCGCGGGTCTAAGCAGTGCCCAGCATAGGAAATGTATATAAGTATATACAGATATAATACATATCTATATATATATATATATATATATATATATCTGAAGAAAGAACGACGTAACAATAAAGCATACAAAAGGAATGAGAAGGGAATCAACAGCAACCCCAGTATTGTATAGCGCTGTCAGCATATGTCATATCCAGCTGGACAGGAATGAGCAAAGCACTGCTACTCACACCACAGGCAGGATATTACCAGTGGGAGTAACATTGTTTATTTGCTAAGTCTACTTTACAGAGAGTAGTCCCTGGTGGGACTTACCAAAAATTGATAGACCATTTGGCCTTCCGACCATTACACAAGCAAGGGCAGGTATGTTCAAGGACTAAATAGTGGGAAAGCCTGAGAATACATTGGGTTGGGACAACATATATGTAGGGCCCCTAATGCTCTGGAGAGGGCAATGTATGGAGGTGTGTCATGGCTGCGATAACAAGTGGACAATGGATGGTATGTGTGTATTTTGAACATGGGTGGGGTGGAGGAACTATGGGTATGAAATTATGGAGCCAGGCATGCCAGGGTTAGATGGGCTGGTTCTAATTGGACCACCCCGTGGAGGTCAGCAAGTTCGTTATAGGTATATATGCATACACACATGCAGACATCAATATGTAGAAGTATATTCTCTGTAACACATTCATTCCATTTGCAGACATAAATAACATGAATGCGCCCTTACAAACCTCGACAGTAGATAGAATAATAGGTTGTGCAGAAGAGGGATGGGACGAAACTGCTAAAACACAGAAGTATGTATAATGTCCGAAGTCAGTGCTGTGCTAAAAATAATCAAATATGAGGACTTCCCCACACATGGAATCATTCCTTTGATGTGCCTGCTATGGCAACGCCAATTACTAAACTGGTCTATTTGTAAAAGAAATATGCCAAACACATGCATAATTAGGCTGTCAGGTGTAACATGTGCATTACCACATAGTTATACATATTAATTTATTGTAGTGTCATGTTAATGGGAGTAAGGATGTAATGAAGTATATAGTCTAATCTTGACATAAACACATGCATGTCCCATGTGGGACAACCCAAAAATTGTGAATAGTATTCTTTTGGTCACTCACATCACCAATGTTTGTGGACTAAATGTTTGGGAGTTCTGAGGATACGTGGAGTGAGTCAACTGATGGGATGGGTCTATAGGAGTAGGGAGTGGCCAATGTGGAGTGGTGTGGATACACCATGAATCCGACTGGAGAATGGATGACAGCATTGTTAGGGAGGCATTGGGGTATGTGTTTGGGGAACCAGGAGCCATGGGAATATGGGTATATATGCAAATGAAGCAGCACAGCAATAGTGTATTGGTTAGAGCAACCCCCTAATGAACAGACATTCCCATACCGAATCCCACTGTATCACATGACATTTACCATCGGTAATCCGTACATGAACATATTGCGACATCTGTCTGATGTATAACCTGCAAAATATCAATTAAAAGTTAACTGGAGTGAAGTGTCAGTGTCATAATGAATAAGGCACTAGTAAGCAGGTCAAGCATATATAAATACCAGTAAGCATGTGTAAGTGCTTTTGCATGCGGTATGTATTGCTTTACAGACACACACACACACACTCATATATATATATATATATATATATATATATATATATATATATATATATATATATATATATATGTGTGTGTGTGTGTGTGTGTGTGTGTGTGTGTGTGTGTGTGTGTGTGTGTGTGTGTGTGTGTGCGTAGATATACACAGACATACAGGTATGATAGGAGACAGCACACAAGAATGACATATGTTCACTGGCTATGCCAATGGAAGTGAGGAGCCCAAGCAAGAAACATGAAACACGTAACATGACCTTTGACCCCCCCCAGCCAGACACGGGGAAACATACACACAAACAATGTAAAGAGTCCACTGCTCCCCAGACCACAGGCAGGATACAACCAGGGGGGGTACACAGTGCACCCGTGAATTGTAATCTTGGAACACAGACTGGAGAGTCCCTTGCGGGAGACCCCAAAAATTGCCAAGACCAAAAGCAGATGATAGACCAGCCATTCTGGCTGGGGTGTATACATACTCAGAATACAACGGTGGAAAACCCTGATGACCCATGGGCCGGGACAATTGTATGAAATGGGTTCCGTGAAGTGGAGCATGGACAGCGTGTATTGGTGTGTCCAGAACAGACCAGGACCCAAAGTAAGGATGGGTGCTGTTGAGGAGATGTGGGTGGTGGAACTATAGGTAGCTACTTATGGGTTTAGGTGTGCAGGTGTTGGCTGATGTGGGCCTATATGGACAGCCCTACGGATGTAAGCGAATGTGTTCACTGGGCAGAGGCGTCGGCCAATGAGACGCCACACCCACTACGAGTCCCACTGCAGCAAAGTGTAATCTATATAGCAAGGAACAGAATAACTAGATGTAGACGTATATATGTAGAGGCATGTGTGTGTATATCTGCCCATAGCAACAAAGAGATAAGCCTCTCCCTCTCCATAGTACAAATGTATACATACAGAGACAGAATACAGATGCATACCCACATATAAATATATACATATGCAGACACCCACAGACCCATATGTTGTGATATATATATATATATATATATATATATATATATACCCATAGACAGCAAAATATAAATATACATGTATGCATACATATACAGATATATCTGTATATAGTAATGTAAATATATATATATATATATATATATATATATATATATATATATATATACATATATACACTTGCCTATAACTAGGATATGATACAGCAGTGTCGAGTAACATATGTTCACATGCTGTGAATATGGGGGTGAGGGGTCCAATAAACAAATGTGTAACACATAGCATCAACCCCCCCACCCCCTCAGCTAGGCCGGTGAGACATACAGACACACAATGAAGGTAAACACACCACTGCTACCCAGACCACTGGCAGGATACTACCAGTGGGAGCGACCTGCCAGGTCTAATCTTGAAACATAGACATTGATGTCCCTTGTGGGACACCAAAAATTAATGATCGGAGGCAGTCCCAGTAATGACTTATCCAAACCATCCTGTAGATGTACATGGACAAGTAGGTTGTGTAAGGCTGATAACCCATGGGTCATCACAATGTATGACATGTGTCCTAACACGGGGAGAGTGGGCAGTGTGTAGTGGTGTGTTTATACCCCACCTGTACCCACAGTAAGGATGAGTGCTGTAGAGGAGTGGCAGGTGGTGGAACTATGGGTATGCAATTATGGGCCTAGGCGTGCAGGCGTTGGCTGGCGCAGTCATATTAGGACCACCCCTGGGATGTAAGTAATATTCTGAAATGGGCATAGCTGATGCCCATACGTCTCAACCCCTAACAGCACATCCACTGTACAGGACACCAACCACTGGGGAACAAATAGGGACCATACCTCTGAACTGTCCCCGATTTCCAGGGACGTCCCTGATTTTTACTCTCTTCTAACTCTGCCCCACTAAATCCCTTCTAAAACTAGTGAAATTTGGAGGAAAGGTGGTGAATTACACGTATTGAATAACAACAACAATTAAGAGTTATAAACATAATTTACCTCCGAAAATGTGTATGAATTCATATGCTCTGAGTCTGTCAATGTGTCAGGTTAATAGCACCAATACTTTAAATGTATCCCTGATGTTGTTATGCCATGTCCCTGATTCAGTTTGTATATTTCCCCAATCGTATGAGAGGTCTGATAGGGACAGAAAGCACATATTCCACTGACAACCTTAGAAAGATGATAGAATATTAGGTATGCAGTAGCATGACTCAGCTGAAGGATGTGGGTTCCAAAACCCAATTATTTGCTTGTATTGAAGAATGTCAGTTCCCACGTATTAACCAGACTGGTGCAGATTGTAAGAGGAACATACTAATAATATGAATCAAACTCTGGACAGGCCGCAGATTCCGTACAGTCGAACAGCATGCTGTCACCTAATGGGCAGCCATTCCCGATACTGTAGACATATAATCTGATGTAATAGACATCACAAGGTAATATCGTAGTCCTCACTTCCACACAGGGGCGTGAGTGTCAGATGCAAACACCAAATGCAGTGCATTTGCAAGTGCGGGAGCAAGCAGGTGTAAGCCTGTTTGGCTGCCAGTATGCGAGTATTACACTGGTAAAACAACGTAGAGGCTAACTGAGTGTAAGAAACTGTAACTAGAGGTTAGCATTGCTTAGCACCATGCAAACCCATGCACACCCGCTCACAACTGCTTTAATGTGCCTTAATCACACCATATCCAATGGCCTTGTTTTGCCCAGCAACAAAATAAATAGCCTCTGCAAGGCTCGAAACCAGGACCCTGCACACACAGCTATTGTGATTTACCACTAAGCCATGGCAGATATACAGACATCGGACCTTATCACAAACATATCATCCAGCGCAGTCATTCAACAGTATAGGAAATATATTCCATCATGTAGATGTATGTGTGAGTGTTTAGGTCCAGCATATCGATACATACATATATATAGATATATCAGGAACATCCCATGTGACAACAAAGCATTACAAAGGAATGAAAAGGGAAACACCAGCAATGCCTGTATTATGTAGTGGTGTCATCCTATGTAATATCAAGACTCCCTTAGACAGACATGTGTCAGTCATACATGCAAACATTTGTACATTGGCCATATACATCACTCTGTGCATGTTATTTGCATTAACACAACAGTTCCTGTCCAATCATTATGTGAGAACAGTACTCTAGCAAGGTGCTGTGTGCGAATCATCATCATGATAAAGGTAAATGAGATAACCATAGAGGGACTGTTAGTGTTGTGTGTACAATGGGGTCGTCCGCATCACATGTACCTGGAACATTTAGGAGGCATGTGCATACTAGGATCGTGCGCCTAAGAGACAGGGGTGAGGACAACTTGAGTATGTTATGATGCATATTAAAAGGGTGAAATGGACAGCTATGTATGGGGCAAATGTTGTTCTAGGAACCGATTAGCCTTTTGTTCCATAGGGTGAGAGTGGGATGTGGGGGAAGGAGAGTAGGTATGCTCATGGAGGATAGGTAGGGTAGGATGACAGATAAGCCAGCATACAGGGTCGGTATATGACACATGTGGGGGATACACCATGGACGGGGAGGGGTGTTCAACATTCACAAGCACATGAGCCCCCAGATGGAAACAGTGGGATGGAGGTCCCCAGCCATGGGCAGCCACCACTGCACCAAAACAGCTGCAAAGGTGGCAGTGCTGGGGGCTGTCTAGGAGGGGCAGCCTCACCCTGTAAATGTGACACTCTGCCCTTGAGCTGGCATATCTGGCCTCAAAGCCCCCTAATTGAGCTCCCTATGCACCATGTCCGGGACTGTACGACAGCGGACATGTCCCTGTCTGGACCTGCTACCAGGGAGGGACAAGCCCCATCCTCAGTGGCGGTACCACCAAAAGGCGGTGCAGAGCCAACAGAGGTGGAGGTCCAAGGCCAGGCCCCAGATGTGCTGGTGTCCGGTGCCATGGCCAGCTGAAGTGGGACAGAAGGTTCTGCCGGGACCTCCAAACCCATACAGTCTATGGTGTTGCAGTTTAAACGCAGATATGGCTTAGTAATAGTCAATAGCATTCAGGATTACTTACAACAGCATGCATAGATATGACCATCAACCCAAAACAACAGATGGTATACATTTGCAGAGAGAGCACAAAACATGCATATATACTGCACGACATCTGTAGAACGTGTAGAAGACTTGTGACTACAGCTATGAACAGTGGCCCATTACTGGCATGTAACTGAGAACCCCAGACAGTGTCTGTCATACCACTGTTTCATGTGACATATGTCCAGTCAGGGATGCGATGGCAGTAACTCATCACTATCACCATGTACTGGCTGCAATCCTCACACTATGCTCCTGCTGTTCACAGATGTGTGTTCAGTGAGTAACACAGGAAACAAATGGTTCCACACACTGACCAGTCCACAGATGGCCCTACAGATGGGGGTCCTTCACAAACAGTGCACTGTCTTGTCAGTTTTAAAACATGCAGAATAGCCATTACCACACACACCTTGTTAAACAGGCAGTTGTCGCAAGGAAGCATAGCTACACTTACATGCTATAGTTATTTGAGGAACATCCAGATATCAACTGTGATGCCATTTACCAAACACCAGATCCAGGTACCACTCACAGTGACTGTCATGGGCAAACACCAACATGATGTTCCTAGATATTGTACTGTGATTTTCATGTAAATGGCTATGGGAACATCATCAGAGCTGTTCCACATGCAATCAGTTAGAGGAGGACTGCAATAGGTGCAGAGGCCATCACCTGACCATGACCATCACTTACAATACACAAGCTGCTGCTGAGCAGGTGTACACCTCCACATCCACCAGAGAGTGTGTGGGAGGGACAGACAGAGACAAAGTACATCAGAGAAGGGCTTGGAGACTAAAACCTAAGCATAGTCTGTCACACACCTACCAGTGCAGGGGTTCAAACCCCTGACTGGCTAGTCATTACTATTACAAGTGCACACAGCTACTCCATGTGCCCCAAAGCTGATATGTTGGTGTGCTGTAAGAACATGTATGTGTGTTGTTGTGCAACATCTGCAACAGAGATATAGTAGACATACATAAGGTGTAGCACACATGGCTGTCCACATGAACTGATGTCATTGTCAACACAACCAATCTCTCTAATGGACTCACATTGACACTCTTTGCCAGGCCCACAAATACACTCCCAAACCACTTAGTTTGCCAAACTGCAGTAATGCACAGGTACGATATGCACCACAGGGGATATCCGGAGGTTCTATGGGCTAGGGCATGTGAACGTGTTTTACGTCTGTCAGTATGGCAATGGGAGTTATACTGGGAGTGATTGTGGTTGGGAGCATCATACCCCACATGCAGACACAAGGTGCCAGTACTGACATGCATGTGTGCATTGCTTCATGGGTGTGTAGTGGTTGGCTGTGCAAGTTGACTGTACAAGGCTTGGTGAGGTGTAATCCTTGGCATCACGCAACCCAACAATGGTGTGCAGTGTGGTACAGGGGTGTAGTGTCTGCAATGTCCCACACAGATGGGTATTGTATGAACTGTCCTGACATCCTGGTTACCATTGTGTATGGCCATAGCTTTGCAATGCATGCCATGTCTGTGTTTGATAGTCCTTGACATGAGCATTGCCTGGGATGTGCATATCCCACAATAATGTACAGTGACATGTACAGGTGCACCTGGTTTGGCTGGCACATGTTGTGTACACAGACTGTTATCCTCCGATATGCCAGTACTGGCCTGGTGTGGCAGAACCTGCTTATAGTCAGCAGGTTGACCCTGCACCTGCATTGATAGCATGATACAGGTATTCCCTGGTGTCAGTGGCAACGGTCCATACAGGGCACATGTGTAAGGCATTGGATGGCCTCTGTGGATCACATTTGATGGCACCACATATGTTGCAGGCATCCAGTGGGGAACATAGTGAAGGCACATTGTCCGCAATTATGTGCCTATTGTACTGCTATACAGGGTGCCATGGCCTCTGCAGCCCACTGCAATCACACCATGCCTACTATCTGTCATCAATGTGCAGGGTACTAGCAACATAGCGGAATATTCTAGGCAAGTGTGTTTGTGTATGAAATATGGGTTCAGGACGTATTCCGGGTAATAGTAGGGTTGCATACTTTGTTCACCAGGATTTTTGCCAGATGTAGGGGTATGGCTTGCCAACGCAGTCCCTTGGCTGACTGACATCTGTACTCCTTGTGAGGTGGACATTGTGACATATAAGATGGACACCATATAGGAAAACTACAGAATCTGCTCCCCAACATGTCCAGTGATTAGACACTCACAGCCACCTACACACAGGCTATGACAGTCAAACACACAAATACACCATGCCATGTCCTGGAATAGAGCCCCTACCTAATTAGTGTATCACACTATAGCATTACAAAGTTACAGCACATGCTACGGAGATTACTGGGTTACAGCAGTCATAGAGGTCTAGGTGGGTGACATCAGCAGGATTGCCAAAGGTGGTCATGTGAATTGCAAAGAGTGTGCCTACTCTAAAAAGCATAATTCCTGTCTCAGGCGACACACACACAGTTGGTCTCTGTTGGAAGGGAACCCCTATCTAGCTAGTTTATCACACTACAGCAATATGCAGTTACAGCATGCACTACAGAGAATACTGGGTTACAGCGGTCCTAGAGGTGTATTCCTAGGTGGTTGACATTAGCAGGATTGCCAAAGGTGATCATGTGAATGTAAAGAGTGTGCATACTCTAAAAAGCATTGTTCTTGTCTCAGGTAGACACACACACACACACACACACATACACACATACACACAGTTGGTCTCCCTTGGAATGGAGCCCCTACCTAACTAGTTTATCACACTACAGCAATACGCAGTTATAGCACACGCTACAGAAAATACTGGGTTACAGCTCTCCTAGAGGTGTATTCGTAGGTGGGTGACATCAGCAGGATTGCCCAAGAAGGGCTTTCCAAGTGTACCGCGGGTTGTACATGTCTGTTACCTGCTGCATACTGTCACGAAAACACATTTACACCTGTTTAAAAGTGTCTTATGTAGTCCTAATTGACAGTATCAACAAGGCTTGCAGGTCTCGAACCCTGGACCATGCACACTGAGGTCACTGGACATTCCACTAAGCCATCTGGGTTGTATACATGTGACATGGAGTCTATAATGCACATCCTACTACAGGTATTCCAAGGTACTGAAAACAAATGGGACAATCCCTTTGTGTACATATATACAGTACCCATGAATTTACTGTACTCTGTGAAACAACAAAGACAACTCTACATCTATATATATGCACCTACGGGATGTGTACACACGCACATATATATATGCATATACACAGACACAGCCATAGCCTTATATATATATAGATATATATGTGTGTATATATATATATATATATATATATATATATATATATATATATATATACATGCATACATACACGTCTGAACTCCCTTTGTGACACAGAAGGATTCCAAAGGAACTGACGTGTACACAAAACAGAGGCATCTCTTGTGTTATAACATTTAAATCATAAGCAGTTCACCAGAGAAGGGATGGTTGTTGTGTATGTGGAGTTTGTGGTGGGGAATGATGGCTAATGTAATCTACCCTAGGGATTGTGGAGTTAGGGTGGGGGAATGATGGGTATGGACCTACACCCCAGCTACCACTTCTGTGTCACTGCTCGACTGTGGCACAGGAAAATAGCATACCCAACTGTAGTCATGCTTGACTGTGTATTCTTTACCATTCCTAACTATGTAATACTTTGTAGACACTGGTCACCACAGATGGCTACCATGGTGTGCTAAAAGACATTACACACGTGTATGCCTGGCTACAGGGTAGTCACACACACAAACACGCACACACTTGCCAGTATTGTGCATGCCTTGCCTATGTAATGGTAACTAGTACAGTGGTATGCAGTTGGGGTCTGTGCCACAGATACATACAATTACACTTACTGATTCCACTTCTGAGCTTGGGGACATCACAGGACCGATTACTTGCAGTGGGGATGGTGGAAGAGAGAGGTATAGCTGTTGACAAGGATAAAGGCCAGTGCAAAAGGAGGTATCTATTTGGAATGCAGCAAAACCTGCTGCCATGACAGGATGCAGACACAAATACACACACACAATCACACTCAGCCTATGCTGGCACCCACACTCAGGCATTTGCTGAGACACCCACTGCCATGACAGGATGCAGACACAAATACACACACACAACCACACTCAGCCTATGCTGATACACACACTCAGGCATTTGCTGAGACACACACACACAAACACTCTCAGCCATTTGCTGGCACACAGACTCAGGCATTTGCTGTCACACACACAAACACGCACACAGTTGCCAGTGGTGGGATCAGAACTCCTGCCTATTTAAGGAACACTATTACAGTACTAAACAGTTACAAGATGTGCCACAGAGATCACACTTCCCATGGCAGTCAAACTGCCCATTTATAATTGAGGACAATAACAGGGAGACTGACAGTCATGAAGTACATAGCTGTGGACCTGTGTGTTTAAAGTAGGTGTCCATTACAACCTGTATGCACAAACAAGACACACCATCCACAGGTAGGCCTGAGAGGTATAGTTGTAGCACAAGTGGAACCTGAACTGTAGTATGGCCATCTGCAGAATGGAAAACTACTATCACTATACAGGGTTATAGTGGGCATGCTCATACACTTAGTAGCACAGGGCCATTTTGGATGCACTCTGACTACAACTACACAAGGTTATACTGGGCATGCTCATACACTTAGTAACAAAGGGCTTGTTGGATGCACTGACTCAAATTACACAAGGTGGCAGTGGGTACACTCATACACTTAGTAGCACAGGGCTGTTTGGGATGCACTCCGATTCTAGCCACTGAAGACCACAGTGTACATGCTCAAACACTTACATGTACAGAGCACATTGTAATGGACTCCTATTGTAAACACACAGGTTTACAGTTAGGTACATCTTACCTGTCAGTATATATGCACATCATACTGGTTTACTACCTGATACTTGTATGTGGCCTGTAAATTATATATCTGTGTCTGTGCTGTGTGATGTACATGCATACATGTACATGAAGTACTGACATATATATGTTATGTATACACATTCATGCATGTGTGGACGTGATAGACAATAGGTTACCTGGGTCGCACAGGTGGATACTACCTACAGCATGTGTCACACACCTTGCTGCCCTGAAAGGCATACATTGATAGCAGGTTGTGGACAGTGGCATTATACGTGGAACAGGGGTATGTGCAAGCATAATGTGTGAGCCACCTTGCATAATGGTACTGAGATGCAGTAGTCAAGATGACCTCTCCCGGCTGTGTTAGTAGTCATTATTAGCAGGACTGCTACCCTAAGTATATCTCACATTGGTCATATACACAAGTTCTGCCACTGTCCATCACCTTACATGGGGCATTTGCTACCAAGCACATTAATGCCACGCGCAGTGATGTCATGGTACAGGTGGCAACTGCTAGACCAAAACAATGAGCCAATGTTCTGCTATTATTATGAGGTCGTCCAGTGTCTGTCATTCCGGGCTGTCATGACTGAACGAGGAGCGTTCAACACAGAGCACATGCAACCATGTTACACGTGTGTGTATAATAAGTAGGTTGCATTTACCCATATAGCCACATTCCAAGGCAAATGTTCTGCACACAGATGTAACACCCTGACACCTACATGACAATTGCAATGGATGCTTATGCTAACCCATGTTAGATGTGTGGCTTTGATAATCCATTTGCTCAATGTAGGTTCTGTAGAACCTACAATGGGGAATACTGACATCTGTGCAGTGAGGAACACCTGGCTGAAGGCACTATAGTGCACAATTGCACTACCACCATATAACTCAGATCCAGACATGTGGGCCATAACAGTGGTATGGACCATTCCAGGTGGTGGTGTACACATATTCGTAAAGGCTACTCACATATAAAGACCACTACTCTGACATAACATATCACAGATGAGTCAGATACAGGTGACAGTGACAAATGCTGCATTCTAGGTTGTATCCTCATATACATGTTCACAGACTACCAACACACATCCATATGTGGTATGACATAGTATGGCAGATGACCAAATGACCCTCGATTGGTGGAATGTACCTAGGTCTACATCAACTGTGCAAAGTACCCATGTACAGACACAGCTGTATAATGTGTTATGCAATGCAATAATACCACTGGTTGTAACCAGCCCTGTTGTACATATACCAGGGTCCCTCAGATGTTGTCAACATTAACACGGTTGACTGTTGCTGTACACCAGTAAACAACACCCTCAAGGTTGGATATGACCTAACCGTACCTGTCCTAGATATGTACATCCCACACTCATACAACATAAATTACATTACCATAGCTTACGTTCACCTTTCTACATACAGGTGGCTATAGTCATTACACACATGCACATGGCAGATAGCATGCTAACAGTACATAAGGTTCGATATCTATGTTGACAGAGGTAATATCCCCTCTCTACTGGTCACCCATGACACCTATCATATCATACAACACCCCATGTGGCATGTATGCCTTTAGACATGTTTACCTAATGCAATGCCTACAAACATACCCAAATAACAGGACCATTGGACCTACACAAGGCCTGTATTGACAGACTCAGGAAAATCCAGCTCTGCTCTGTATGTTCCTGAGTAGTCTCAGGTGATATGTCCATGACATGTACAGCCATGTGTGGCCACAGCTCCTACATATACCCCATGACAACAATTGCAAGCCATGTATGCTGTGTGCTGTCTGGACATTAGCCTTAGTAACACAATAGCCAGTACATGCTGGGGTGAGATGTTTACAAGCCACAGACCTCACACATGCTTGAATGAGTGTACTGCCTAGCCCTAACAGAGCACATTGCTGGCACTCTAACAGTACACATGAGGTGTGTGTGGAAAATATGATGTGCTCACTGTTGACCATTACAGTGCCCTGGCTTCACCATGGCACTGTCAAAGTAACAGTTCATAGGAGCATGACATGGTATAATGCTGTGTGTGTCACACTGATATGTGCTGTCGTAATATATGTACACATGGCTACTCGGTGAAGGTGGAGGTATCCTACTAGTACATGAATACAACATCCATTATGGTGTAATGCTCAGCTATGTTTCACACATGGCGTGGGGAAGGTGTGGAATGTATCCTCTTGACCTGCTAGTGCACGTACTGATGTAGACAGCATATCACAATTCATATCATACATTCCAGCCTCAGTTACCAGATTGCAGTACAAAGGGCGGAGGTGTATCCATATTCATCAAGGATACCCATATCTCCAGGTTAGTAGCGCAGTATGATGCCCCAGAGATCATCTATGCACAACTATCAGCAGGCAAAACCACATTTCAAGTTGTAGCCAGTTATAGATCGCCCACCATGTCCCAAGATGCTCACTCTGCATTCCTTGAGACATTAGAAAATATAAAGGTCCTACCCAACACCATAATCTTGGGTGATTTCAACTACCCAAATCCTATGCTCAGTGATTCATAGAATTTATAAATTCAAATGCCCTTGAACAACTAGTATGTTCCCCCACTAGAGGGAACAACATATTGGATTTAATCATCACAAATATGGGCGCCCATTGTACCACACCCATTATCACCCCCTCCTTGGTCAGATACGACCACAAACTGATAACCCTGGACATCCTCACTCCTCCACCTCCCCCAATCAAAGAATCCATATTCAAAAAACTTTCCAAAGCAAAGTTCAAACTACTTGCATCCGAAGTGGAAAGCTTCACTATTCCCTTGCAGAAGGATAATGATATCCAGGATGCGGAATCCTACACCAAGGCACTCTATATGCATCTTCAGGATTGCATGGACCGTGCTATCCCAAATAAAACCAAGACTCCTTCCTCAAGCAATAAGAAACCAGTCTGGTGGACCCTGGCCATAAGCAAACTTCACAATAAAAGGAGGAGAATTATACAAAAAAAGGCCAAATCTCAAGTAGAAAAATCATCCCTGATCAGCATTAGTAAGAAATTGAGGACCCTCATCAAGTCAACTAAAGCTAATTTTGAAAAGAAAGTTGCCAAGGATGCCAAGGATAACCATAAGGCCTTCTATGGCTATGTCAAAAACCTAAATGGCAATGCTCAGGTCTGTTCTGAGCTAGTACAAAATGGAACAAAATACACTGACCCTTCTGACATTGCCAACATCTTGGCTGACAGGTTCAGTGCAAATTATTACTGATACATTGGTTAACAAGGCTCTGTCTAAAGCTAAAAACACTGCCTCCATGGGGCCAGATGGTGTTCCAGGCTGTGTCATATGCGAGCTCCAAAAGGAATTAACCCCGCATCTTAATACCCTGTTCAGTCTCAGCCTGTCCACAGGATATGTGCCCATAGAATGGCGCACGGCAATGGTGGTCCCGCTACACAAGGGTGGGGCCACAACTGACCCTGGGAACTACCGACCAATAAGCCTGACCAGTCTGATATATAAGGCTATGGAGTGAATCATTATGGAACTCATAAATGGAGAGATTGTGAACCTCCAGTCGCTGAACCCCACACAGTTTTGCTTCGTCAAGGGCAGATCATGCCTCCTGAACCTGGTGGATTTCTTTGAGACAGTTACTCAGGCTATAGATAAGGGAAAGGAGGTACACACGGCTTACCTTGACCTTGCTAAAACATTTGACACCATTCCCCATTCAGGTATTATTGATAAGCTCACCAGTCTGGGCATAACCCCTTACGTCACAAGATGGATCACAAACTGGCTCTCAGACAGATCCCATAAAGTAAGAGTAGTGGGATCTATGTCCGAATCCAGACCAGTAATGAGTGGTGTGCCTCAGGACTCTGTCCTGGGGCCCCTCCTGTTTAGCATATACTTCTCAGAAGTATAGGCAAGCACGGAAGGGCTGTGGCTGACTAAGTTTGCGGACGACTGCAAACTGGGTGCTATAATAGAGTCTCCGACCGACATGGAGATCCTCCAGAAGGGCCTAAATGAGACTGATGCATGGTGTCAAAGCCATGGTCTCAAGCTAAATGCAAAAAAATGCGTAGTAATCCCCTTTGGAAAAAACAGAGTAACCGCAAACTACAACATAGGAGGTAATCCCCTGAAATCTGAAGAAGAAATAAGGGATCTAGGGACCCAAGTAGATAGTCAGCTTTCCTTTGATAACCATGTTGCCAAAGTGGTTAGAAAATTCTTCTATGTGACCCATCTGATCACGAAAGGGTTCACATCAAGATCTAAGGATGTAATGGTGCCCCTCTACTCTTCCCTCATCAGACCCATTATTGAGTACAATGCACCAATTGGAATGTACCTGGCTAAACATCTCCAGCAGCTGGAGAAACCACAAAGGTACCTAACCAAGAGGATTACTGGCCTCAAACAGTTGCCCTATGTAGCATGATTGAAAAAGCTAAGACTGTTCTCTGTTACATGCCGCTTTCTTAGAGGCGATCTCTGTCTAACGTACAGAGCCATGTCCAACCCAGAATTGTTGAACATGCTCCATCTTAGCAAAACCAAATCTACTCGAGCTACACGCTCTATGGATATAAACCTCAACACAGCAATGAATAGAACATGCTGGAGGGATAGATTCCCTTTGCAGAGACTTCCCTTACTATGGAACAGGGTCCCGATCTAAATAAGACAGAGCCCCTCACTATCACTGTTCAAGAGGAACCTTGATGAGTGGATGGGTAACAGAAAGTTCACACCAGGGATCACACCAACAGCACTACTAGATAGGGGCTAAGGGTAATAGCTGCTAGTACAAGGGTCTAGGGAACTACTAAAGGGGTGGTGAATACCACACAATGTGGCTGGGATAATATATGCTTTCAGGCAGATAGCCCAGTACCAACCTATGAACCTATGAACCTATATGTATACATGTTTTGCTGTTTGTGTAGATTCCATGCATGTACTGTGTCTGATGTCTGAAGGTGACTGTTGTCTTAGTACATCATGCTGTTGCAATACAGCCTCAACATTGCCAACTGTATATGGTGATATGCTCTAAGTTAAGTAAGCTTTACATGAGGTATGGACAGATGTTTGGACATGACTACTAAGTGGTGGGGCTTCCTTGCAGATGAATGATTACTGAGGACAGCTCACTGGTGTGTTACAACCAGTCCTACAATAACCTGTGTACCTGCTATGGTCAGGTTTTGTTAATTAAAGTGGAAGCCAGACAATGTAGAATGCTGTAAGGGTGACACTGAAGGCAAACCTCATGACACCTGTAACAGTAATTCCTCCCCTGTGTATATATTGTGCATATATCAGTACAGTTGTCAAAGAAAAGAGTCAGTAAGCATTGTACCCGATGCGATAGTGTTGTACTTCTGTGGTACATAACATGAGATAGGCTGGTGTTTGATTCACAGTACTGGCACATGTGGGTGGGTGTCCATATATGTCATGTATGGTTGGGAATACATCCCACATGTTATCACTCTCCTGAACACTGTTGTTGACACCAGTACAGAGTGAAGTGTAGAAAGAATGGCATAGGCAGGTGGTTAAACCTCACACATGTAAAGTGTCTGTATGTGTGTCACATAGGTGTATATCTTTGCGAATGCCTGTGTGTGTGTGTGTGTGTGTGTGTGTGTGTGTGTGTGTGTGTGTGTGTGTGTGTGTGTGTGTGTGTGTGTGTGTGTGTGTGTGTGTGTCTTTGTGTCTGTGTGTATATGGCTGTCCGTGTGTATGGCTGTCCGGTTCCTGGAGTGAGGCTGTATTTTACCATAGTGAAATGTTAATGCTCCCTCCCCCATCCACTCAAAGCAATCTAGCATCCCTGTTTAAATCATCAATCGTAGATGAGCATACTAACCGCCTATTAACATGTACTCCCAGGGGTGTGACCTATTGTTACATAGCCTACTGATGGACCCCCTCCCCTCATACACTCACTGCACTGTAGTATCTCTTTCGATGTCCTCGATCTTAGGCCATTCCAACTACCTGTACATGTGTAATCTCTGTGGCACATCTTGTAATTGCGTAGTACTATAATGATGATATGCACATAGGTAGGGGTTCTCATCCAAACACTGTCAACTGTGTGTGTGTGTGTGTCAGAGTGTGTGTTACTGTGTCTGTGAATCCCTGAGTGTGTGGGTGTGTCTGTGTTTGCATGCTGTCATGGCAGTGGGTATTACCACTTCCCAATGAGAAGCCACTCTTTCCACTGGCCTTTACTCTTGTCTTCCGGCATACCACTCTTTTACCCACTCCGTGCTCCAGGTAACTATACCTGTGATGTCACCCACTATGGATGTAATGTCTCTGAACACAATAGCTTGCTACACAGCTATCATGCTCTTGGATCATTAGAACAGTAAACATAATTGAAACATGGGAGAATATAACTGTGATGTGGAAGCTAACAATGTGCATGCAGGTATTGTCATACTGATCTGTGGGTAGTCAACATGCACATATGGGACTCCCGCAAACACCAACATCCCCCAGCACATGCAACTACACTTGAAAGAGGAAGGCAGAATGTCAGGATCAACATGCTGTTAGTGTTGTTACACATGATACATATGGCAATCATACAAAATGCATTCTACAACTGCAATACATGGTATGTCTGCTACTTGTCAACACTACTCAACAATATTAATCTACAATTGTCTACCTAGTATGTTCACCCTCTGCACCAGACCATATGAACATGTCCCTGCACCGATGCTGTAGATGACAGGGATGCGGCACAGGCATCATTATATGCACAGGGTGATAATGTTTGCCAGAGGCCTAGGCTGTGCCATTGGATAACATAATGCATGTGTGTTAGGGCCTGTGATATCATTGGGTCTGTGGGGATGTTATGCGTGTGTGTGTGTCGAGGTGCCCTACATTTGTTTCCAGTGTGTGTGTATGCAAGCACACAGGTCTAGCATGTGGCTGACCTACACAGGGGTAATATTGACAGCTGCAGGCTGTACAAGGCAGGTTTCACAGTTCACAGTGTCTGGCCATGGCCACGTGACCTGCGCCTGCCAGTGGTTGCACGGGCACTACCAGGCAGATATCCAGATTGGGTACTGTCTGATGACACATGTCCACTGGATTCGTGTCTCTGTTGGTACCACCCAGGACCACGTGTTCATGGCCTACTGTGTCCTGGTGTGGACTGCACAGCACCAGCTGCAGTGCTGCTGCTACCACCACTATGGGAGCGGGCATGTGCAGTAGCATGTTCACATAGACCTTCAACAGGTGATGTAGCTGACTTACGTCCATGTGCCCGATGCCTCACTCCCACCAGATGTTCCAGCACAGACATTCCATGCTCGAGGATTGACATGCCATGGTCAAGGCTCCCACCATGTCACCCAATCATCTAACACATCTGCAAGATGATGGTGAGCATTTGCATGTGCCTGGATGTTGTCAGTTAATGAACAGACTGCAGCCCTCTGATGCCTCAGTCCGTCTCTGTTGTGCCATTCAGCACGTGCCTGTGCCTCCATTACAGCCCGGAACATGCATCTGGTGACTCCAGCTGATGTGTTTGGTCTCACAGGGGCATGTTGGCCAGTGGTCATCCTTTGAGCAGCACTGGGCACATGCCTGTGTGGGACATCACCAGTCTGTTGACTGGGATCATGCTGTGCAGGCACATCCTCCATAGTCACCACACTTCCCTGTTCCATGCTACCACCCGTCAACTGTCCTTCCTCTATGGCAGGTGGTGATGGGGTATGTGCAGGCAGGGGAACAGTGTGCGAGGATGAGTGGGAGACAGGTGGAATGGCAACCAATGGCACAGATTCAGCCCCTTACAACCCTCTCTGTGCCTCAATCATACTACCATCATCACTGCTAGAGTCCATGAGGACACTGACATCAGGTGGACCGCAGGAGGGCAATGCACCTACATCAACCCCTGTCAGAGGAAGACAAGAACTGTACATTACAAGTTATACCAGACACACACACAAGCACACACACACACACACACACACACACACACACACACACACACACACAGATGGACAGATGCACACACACACAAACAGACAAACAGACACAGACAGACGGACACACAGACAGACACAGACAGACATACAGACACAGACAGACAGACAGCCACACAGACAGACACACATACACAGACAGACGCACACAGACAGACAGACAGAAACACACAGACAGACACACACACACTGACACACATTGACACACACGCTACATGCAGGTGATATGGCAGATGGCAATCAGCTTAGACAATTATTGTTTCAGTGTAGGCAATTATAGTGGTACTTATCATACATCCCTGAGTTGCACACAACAGCATGCATGTGTTATAACAGAAGACATGCACTTTACATAATTATAGTGGTGGCTAGCATACATAGCTGTATTGCACCATTTGTGTTAGTAGCCTATGCCCCATACCTGCAACACAATGCAAGCACTTTGCACCATTGCACTGCACTGCAATGGTGTGTGCAACATATACCACATGTTAACAGACCATCGCTGACCTTTGTACATCTGCCACTGATGCTCTGTGTTGGCCACTGGCCCTATGTGTGAGGACATGAGCTGTAGGGTATGTCAAATGCATACTATGTTTGCCTGAGCCCTAGCTTGCATATCTTCCCTAAAGCAGTGCATGTCTGTTCAACATTATTCCACCTACCCCTGAGCTGAGTGTAGACATTGTGCATGTGCCTGTACATACATGTTTGACATGGCTGTCCTTACTTTGCAAAGGTGCTACAGTCCAGCATAGGTTTACAGTACACCAGCCTGTTGTGCGGCATATGACATGTAGAATGGCATGCATACATGCATAGCACAATGGTGTCCTTTCCAATCTACAGTACGGTAATGGTGTCCCAATGCAGGACGTGTTATACTAACATGGGCCTTTAGCTGATGCAATGTTGTCTGTCCACCCTACAAATATGCAAGGACATACTGCACATTGAGCTGATGTGCATAGCCATTGCAGGGCATCATGTGGCTTCACAATTGCTATACAGTGTGAGCTACTGAAACAGATCATAGCCATGTCTATGTTCATATACAGTACATATCTAATGTGGTATGTGACCCACGTCACAGAGGTGCATACACAATAAACCCTAATGTGGAATGTGTGACACATGACACAGAATGGTATAAGGCTGACGCCCCTGCACATCTGCAACCATATTACCGATACTCGGCAACTATGCCCACACATGGCTAACTTACACATACTCTATGTCCCACATGCCATCTGTGTACCTCACACACATGAAGAGCAGGCATGACAGTGATGTCTGACACCAGCAAGGTGTATGTACTGTATCTGTGGCTTGATGTGGATGTATGTGTATGTTGTGCAACACATGTATGTATTTGGATACTGTATAGGTGAATGCTTCCATGTCGTGACACACTCCAGATATTCAAGACATGTTATGTGGTGGTTACATATTATGCCTACACAAGTTGTGCACAGGCCTGTATGATGTTTAGTGTTTCACATCTGCAATATCACCATTACACAGAGGCCATAGTTGTATTGTGTCGAGCCAATGTACAACAGGGTGTACACACATGTATTTCACTTCTACTTTCGGTGTTGCTTCATGTCTCTGGCCATCCTCCATGGCCATGTGTACACATGTTCAGTCCAATGGTTGTGATGGTCATTGTATTTCACATGTCAGTGTTATCCCATATGACATACACCCATAGATGTCATATGCCCCACTGAGGACAGGGTTATGCAGACAAAGGGTGATATGTATGGGATGTGAGACATGCTTTGCAGGATAGTTGAACAGTGTTGCAGTCAGCCCACTACATGTCATGGATATGTCTGATAGCACATGACATTGTGTGACATTCATAGCAAGGGTATACTCCACAAGGGTGTATTCTGTTGTCCAGGCATACTCCAGCTCCAACACATTTAGTGTGTGTGCACACATATGCTCTCTGTACAGTATTGTTCATATTCCCAACATGTGTAATGCTGATATGTAGTACCTGTCCCTACAGTGGAACACACCTCTACCATTGTATTCACTGTTGTCCACACATCTGGCAATGACGATTCAGAAGGTTTTATATAGGTGTTTCATATAGTCTTCAATTGTTTCACATAGGTAAACAGTGTAATGCATTGCAGGTCTGACCAGTGTCCATTAACAGGACCACCTTACATTATGTGTACATGCGTTATGGCAGATAGCATGCTATTAATATGTTCCATATATTATCAGGCCTGGTAAATAATAACAATCTCACCTGACACAGGCTGCTGTCACTGCAAAACACCAGAGGTACCTAAACAGGGGTGTCACATCAGTAAGATCATTATCCACACCTGTGTGATAGCTACAGGGTGCAATATCCATGTTACCACATAAGCCAGTACATTACACTATACTATAGAGTATGCACATCTGTGCATACATAGAGTAGCAGATTATAGTATGTGGCATGTGTGCATACATGCCTTGCATATGATGTTACATTACATATTGTACAGTAACACATGGAACTATGTGATATATAGTTGTGTTTTATGTGCAGTAGTGACTTACCAGGCAACTTCAGGCTCAGTGGTTGAAAGACACCCACCTCCACAATACCATCTAAAGCTTGTGGATAGAGGTCTGCTGGTGTCCCAAGGTTGGCCGGTAGCTCCTCGGTACATGTGAGTGGGGGCTGGCTGAGTGCCCCCCCACCTGTTGCACTGTGTTCCCTGGCGATTGCATTAGCACGCTGTTTCGCCCACCTTATCAGGTCAGTGCAGTGTCGGTGCACCTGTTGATAGGTACGATTGTGGCCGCCAACATCATTTACCCTCCTGCAGAGTTCCTCTCACAAGGCTTCCCGCTGCTGTGCATCCTGTGGTACATGGCTGAAGAGTGTTGTGTAGTTGTCGAGAAGGTATGGTATGAGGACCTCATCCTCCAAACGGCTGTACGGTGGCAGTCTGCTACGTGGCATACTGCTACATGGCATACCTGGAAGACATAACGATGGGGACAGGTCACAGTAACCCACAGAGAAGTACAGCAGTACAGCTGAACACACATGTGTATCACAATTACTAAGATTACAAATACGTCTTTGTAACTCTACATGACACTAACACCACTGACATGTATAGGTCACACACATTTGCTTCCTACTGGTGATGTGATGTTATCACCATATATGTGTGCGTCATGTGATGAAATTGCTCATATACCATGTGGATGTTGTCTTGACTTGGGCATGTCTGTTTGCCTGTAGTGGTGTCTTTACCTATCAGCACATGCCTGGATGTGTTCACATTAATGCAATCGACCTTAATGCTGTGTAGATGCCACATATATAGCATACATAGCTGTTAGAGACATGACCTGTGACTCTGCAGACTTGCAAGCATGTATGTGTTTTGCCATATACATCTACATGGCACTGTACAGCTGTGTAGCATCCTGCCATGTATTGCCTGTGTTGCACATGTGTAACACATGGGACAATAGCTAGCCTGTTGGTATTTGCAGAGTTGGATATCAACTATAGCATGTATGGTCATAGTGATCTAGTAGGCTATATGCCCTGGGCCATTATGTAGGCAACAGACAGGTAAGTTTCAGTGGCAAGTTCAAGCAGTGCCACAGAACTGATACACATGGTTACTGATATATTTGGCATGCGGTCATCACACCATGTCACAGAGAGGGGCGACGTGCAGCTTCGCTGGACAGGGATGCATGGTATGGCAAGAGTATGTTAAGTGTATGGGACAGGGATCTGTCAGGCATGTTGTGATCCTTGTACTAGAAAGGTGGATGTCCATGACATATGTGATTATTTGGGATCAGGATGTGTTAAGTGTAACATGTTCAACACCTCTGGGCTGGACATTGCTTTATTCAGGGTAGGCTGCATGCTACATAGTGAAACTAGGGATTGTGAAGGGCAGTGTAGGCCATCTACACAACGGCAATAACCCTTAAAGGAAATATGTGATCTATTATGGGTCACATAGGTGTTGAGTATGGCTGAGCAGTTATCTCTATATTCCTGGATGGCACCCTGTCATGATTAGGGGTGCCACATACGACTACCTCTCTTTTGTGGTGATGTAACTATCAAAGGGAAGTACTGTCCAGCTGCATCCCATACACATAGTTGCCATTATGTTGACTGCTGCCTAGGTAGTAGTTAATGGGTACCGGGTTTGTAACATAGAGGGTGACAATGCAATACTTAGCTGTCAGATTGTGGCCATACATCACATACCACATATCTGATACACTAAGGCCCTTCTGTATGTTGAACGCAGCACACAGTGAGTCAACTATTGCTCCTAGTTCATAGTCATTTGCAAACATCGATAGGCTGATGCCTTCTGTGATAGTCTATGTGGTATAGATAACAAAGATGGTGAATGCCAGGAATGACAACTGTATTACTGTGGCTGGCACTGGTTTGATGTGCGTGTACTGCCTTCTGTAGTGTGGGTTCTGCCAGCAGTCCATTTGCCAACCACTCCTGTGACATAGGAATATACACCTTGTTTACTGAGTGTAGCTGGAACACAGTATGGGTGATGGTGTCCTATGACCTGGCAAGGTCATGATATGCAGTGTGAATCAACCCTACTGTCATCTACATCTGTACCGAGTACATCAATCACGTTGACCATGGTTCATGGCCATACAGATCAGGCTCAGCAGGGTAGTTGTGCACTATGTCCCATTATCAATAGTGTTTCCCCCTTTGTGGGGTGTGATAACTGTTGCTGTGCACCATTCCGTGTGTACACAGCCTGACATGGAGCTATGATTAAACATGATGTGTATGTGGATAGCTGAATGTTCTTACATTTGTGTAGGATGCATCCTGGGATGTTGACAGGTCCCATGAAAGCTGTATGTATGGCTTTAGAGAGTGCAGCTTGTACCTGCATAGTCGTTAGTACAGGGGCCCTTTAGTGTACATGGACATATTACTAAATGTACCTGTTGGGAGTGGGGGGTGGGAGTGGGTTTAGGTTCTCTGAGACCCTATCTGGATGAGCGGGTGCTATTTCTGTAGGTGCAGTACTTCCCATGCCATAGTGCTGTGCTCTGTGTTTGGCCTGATAATATGTGGCTGATTAGTTTCACAGTAGCTTTGTGTGGTTTTATATGGTGTATCTGCATCTTACTGAGGCTGACCAGGGATCACCTACACTCATGTGTGTTCACTCTTGCAACAGTTACTACCTTCTGTGGTACAGTTTAAAGCATGGTACCACCAGTTTTCCTTCTTGTTTGTGTTGGGTTGAATCCTGGTTCTGTTTCAATGGCACAATCACTGCACATATGTGACTGCTTAAGGTTCATTTGTGTAGGATTCAGCATTTGCACATGCATTGTCCATCTGCATGGGTGCCATGGCACTCACCACTCTGCTCTTAGGAAACATAACATTGGCATTGGAGACTAACGATGTGTAGCATACTGTTAGCCCTGTTTGTGAGACTACTGTAATTCAGGTCAGTGGGGTCAATGGAATCCAACATGCACTGAGTGCAGGTGATGGTACATGAGGAGTCTTCCCAGTTCATACTGGAATAGTTGAGAGTAGCCATTATTATGGTTCTTACTCAGACCTAATCTTCCCCATTACAACACATGCTGATGAAGGGTTGAGAGCCCGAAAGCTTCATTAAACTTTGTGTTTCTGTGACATGAGGAGTCTTCCCAGTTCATACTGGAATAGTTGAGAGTAGCCATTATTATGGTTCTTACTCAGACCTAATCTTCCCCATTACAACACATTATGACAGTTGGGAAGTCTGCGGCCTGGTGGGTGATCTGTCTCAAGGTGCATTTTGAATTCCACTTTGGCACAAAGGTAGTTGCTCAGCATAATGCATTTGATGTTATGCAAGTGCAATTAGCTTGGGGGTGTACATATCCTTCAGGAATATGGACACACCTGTGGCACGTGTGTTCCAATAAAGGATAATGGGCAAGAGGTGAGGTATGTGTTATAACATGGTCATGCAGGTGTGCTCTCTGGAGCATTGAAACATGTCTCAGCCACTGCACAGATATGTTCTCCATGTTAGGGATTGACATATGTGCATCCGTATAGTGTTTCCGACATGTATCATTGTGTAGTGAGACCCACAGTTTATTACTTGGCTGTCCCTGTAACAGCAGTGGACCCTCACTTGAACCGTGAATGATGAAGGCACTATAGGGGAAGCATGAGCCCTAGGATGTATCCAGATTCCCAGGGGTGACAGGTGCAGGCCTGTCTGGCAAAGCATCGTGGTCTGTCAACCATGTTATCCCAGGATGACAGATACTGGATACCCTGTGACATGCAACACTACACTAGACAATTGTGGAATGCAATAATTTTGTCCCTGTACCACAGCATCATTCTGGCCAGTGGCAGAATGCTACCCAGGCCTTGGGACATACCTGCATGGGCTACAAGACCTGACAGTTTCTACATTTGTTTCCATACAGTCTAAGCTACTGCATTACAGGTCCTGCACAACAACATGGAATATGCCAGAGCCATGTGTATAGTTCAAAAGGTGGTCTGAGTGTATGGGTATGTGGCTAATCATGGCAGACAGGCAGCTGACAGTATGTATGCCCTCATATAGGTCGGTGTGTAACACAGTGCTAGAGTTTGCATTCACAAATGAATAATGTTGGGCATGTTTCTAGTCATGTGTTCAGAGGTGTGGCACAATTATGCAAACTATGTCATACAGTTTGTGTATTTCAGTGTCTGTCTCTTCCTGCTTGGGGGGTCACTTGTTTGGCCAGATACTTAGACACGTCAGTGAATGTGTGTGTTTTCCGGTAGTGTGTGTGGGTTCCCTTACTGTGTTCTGGTAAGGGTATGTGTTGGTTGTGTTGATGAGCTGCATGTGTTAACCTACACCTCATGACTGTCCAGTCCAGTCATGGCTGTAGACTGGGCTGCCTTCCTGCTTGCCCTTGGGTGTGGTGATAGGTGGGTCTTGTAGTGTACATGGCATAGCATAGAGATTACATTCCCCCAGGATGGCCACATACACAAAGCTGATATTAGGAAACACCAGTAGCTGACTAGTGGACATGCCTGTTTGAGCAGTCAGTACTACAAGTACCAAGTACTGTATTTAGTGTACGTATTGCCTATGAAGATCTTTTAGACAGTGATGCTCACATGTAAATATCTGTGTTATGGATGTGACAACACTGGGTATTACGGAAACATTGTAGCTACCTTTAGCAGCAATCCTCCTTTGAGGAGCACATTACATCCTGTTAGTTGATTACAGATGATGCAAGTGTCTACAGGTCTGTTTCCTTCTCTGGGTATATACTCACATATCCACCAGGACCATGAGATCTGCTGGGCACAGACACCCACTCTCCAAACAGTCATGTATCAATAGGCTCTGATGCCACTATCAACATGATCAGGATATAATCAGATAGTGTGAGCCATCACCTATGATGCGGCTATTACACATGGGCAGCTGTCTCCTACATCTTACACTGCTACTGCAGATGTTACACTGGAGTTAAAGATGATATGCAACCTGCTTCATTACCAGTGCTGTGCACTACCTTACATACAGTATGTGCAGGCGGCTGTTAGGTTGACAATGAGGGGTTGGGCTACACAAACCTGGTAGTTCAACCAGTGTGTCTGTACTCTCAATATCCACTCTATGTAGGTGTGTACATAGCCATTTGGCCCAGCCCTGTAACAAGGGTCACTACACATTTGCATAACATGTACACATGCACAGCTGTTATTGCTTGCAAATGATAGTAGAGAGGTGGATATTACATGTGTTGTGTGCATGGATAGTTACCTGGCTCTTCCAATTATCTTTGCTATCATGCTGCTAACCTGTCAGATGAATACTAATGCAATGCATCCTGTCATTGAGTATTGTAATTGCCAATAGACATAACTACTGTTTGCATAACATAACAGAACTGCTATGTAGAACAGAATACAGATCTGCCTAGAATACTGTACATTACACAGTTATTGGCACAACAGCCCACAATGCACACCCTATTTGCACAGTAAGCCCACCTTTAACATGTTTATCTTACTTATACACCCATACATATGTTGACTGTTGCAATATATCAACATACACTATCCCCTGTTATAGCACATACTTGTTGGGCCAATCCTGACACTGACAGTGGCTGGAAGCAAATTGGTGAGTTCCAAGCCCATATCACCCCTTGTGGTGTATGTGGAGTGTGCCATGTGACCTACAGCAGTACACACATAGAATACTACAAACATTACTACTGCTCAACACTACATTGCTACAAGATAGCTATTTCCACTATATACATTGATTACACTGTAATTCTTACAGTACAGATACTACATACACAGACATACTACATGTTATACATACCGTTGTAGTAATCGGAGGTGTTATTAACTAGTGTAATACTGGTTTTCGGTTCATTTTTCAATGTTTTGTACTGTCCTACAGGTAGATACAGATGGTGTGAATGTGTGACAAGGCAACCTTTTATAGTTACAGATCAGTAACATGTGCTATCCCGATGGCCAGCTAATTACATGTACATCAGCTGCGCTGCTACTGCCTTAGCCAATGCCATGGCTACAGTGGAGTATAATTGAGTACTCCACTTGGGAGGTGTCCCTTTGCCTTACTTGTGAGGAAGACAGCGTGGAAGTTTTGTTTGGAATCTATAGCAACAGCTGTATGGAGATGAACAGTAATATATTGTGTGTAATGCCTAGAGGAGTTGGTCTAAATGTGAGTACTGCTGTTTTATTTCTGAACATTGCTACTTGTGCAGGGTTTGTCTGTACCTAATACTTCTGCATATGTTTCAGTCTGGCCGGGTTGTTTGACCAGCTTAAGGCTGCATAGCTATGCATATAATGTTAGGGGGTTTACAGTGTGCTTACCAGATATATTTAGTTTGGTGTTACTGTGCTAATTATCAGTACTCGGTAAAACTTCCTGGTGTACGAACCTTTCAACCCTTTGAAACGGGATTAGTTCATAAAAGCCCTGTTACATCAGCAGTTCAATTGTATAATGGCAACTATTTCACATAGGGCCATGTTAGTGTGTCTGTGTCCAGGTATGCCAAGGTTTCAGCAGATGTACAGTAGTTGCATAATTGGTTATGGTATGACAGTATGTATTGATGTAATTACTTTGGTTGTGGGGTAGATGTTGGTGGGTGTACATAGCACATGCAGGTGTGTAGGAACCCCTTTTATGCAACGTCGATATGTGTGTGGGTATTCTTTCCCTATGCGAACAACTATCCCTTTTTGGACTAATCCTATGTATATTGCAGGCTGATTAATTAAGGCAATATTAAATGCTTCCTGTATGGCATGTAGGTACTTTTAGTCCTTGAATCCTTTTGGCAATACATCGGAATGTAATAAGGATTTGCAAAATGAAAGCTGTCTGTGTAATTCTGTCATGGATATTTGCAGTCATTGCAGTTGTGTTGCTGACTGTGTCCATAAAACATATTTGTAATAGTGTATTTGCATATACTCTTCATATGTTATGTTCATATTGTTTGGGGGGGGGGCGGAATGTGTGATTGCTATGGTCCATGTTATACTCAGATATGACCACTTCGGATGCTGTCTACAGACATGTATGTATGTGTGTGTGTGTGTGTGTGTGTGTGTGTATATATATATATATATATATATATATATATATATATATATAACTTTACAATCCCAAAGGCAAGATGCAGCAATCCAAGTAACATCCAAAATAGGAAATTCAAGTAAAAAATGGTATCCAAGCTGAATAAAACTAATGAATCGCGGGAGACAAATCACGCCAGTCCAGGTGGTAAAATAAAGAAATTACTTTACTAAAATGTAAATGTTAGCGCTTTCATGCACTAAGTATATGCACTACTTCAGACAAAATACATTATGCAAGTGGTTGACTTTTATACAAACACATACCACAAGACCACTCCCGTTATTACTAAATTACTATTAATTAACCAATTACTTAGCTATAGCTTACATTAAAAGTGTTACTATCTCAAAATATTCTTCTCCTTAAAACAACCAGCTTAAAAAATGAATACATCAATATAAGAATATATACATATAAATAAATTCTGATATTATTTGAAACTTGTTAATAATCAATTTCCTTATATATTAAGAACATTTTTATAAATTGAGAATCCATCAACGTTATCATTACCAATAAACAACCTTGAATCTAAAACACATTCTTTTGAAAAAAGACACCTTTTATGAAACGTTTTTTGAAAACATTTTTTGAAAAACATTCAAAGCTAAACCATGAAACACAAAAAATCAAAAAAATAGAAATAAATATATATATATATATTTTGTGATTTTTAGACTAGTTTGTGTCTATCTATCTAAAGCTTTGATGTTTAATAAACATTTTATGGAACACATATCATTAATCCCTGGAAATGTATAGGCGTTTGTTTTTAATTGCCAAAGAAGTTCGTGTTCTTGTAACTTTAGATTCCATGCACCCCCCCTAGGATTTTTCTGAACTTGTTCTACCACATTAAATAGGAAACTATGTGTGTTATTTTCCATTATGTGCTTCGGTAGAGCATTAGATGGATTATGTTTTGTGATAGCATATGTGTGTTCATAAATCCGAGTTTTTAATTGACGTTCTGTTTTTCCAAAGTAATATGCAGGGCAATCCTTGCATTTAGCAAGATAAACCACCCCTTGGCTATCACAGCTGAATTTATCATTTATCCAGTATTTAGTACCCCTGTTTTAATGTATGAAACTGATTACATAGAAAGAATGAATGTTTTATTATGTTCAGATGATTACAAAAAAGTATCTCTTAATGAATTTAATCAAGCATACCAAAGAATAAAAAAATTATTTAAGTGATTTATTCATAGAAGGAACCATTTCGATGGACTTGTATCACTATTTAACCATGTCAGCACCCCTTACTCCAATTTTATTTGGTGTGCCGAAACTTCACAAAAACATCCAGGTACCACCATTTAGACCTATAATAGATGGACGAAATTCCATTACTTATCCTAGTGCTAAATGGGTAGATGACAAGTTAAAAATAATTCTTAAATCAGAAAGTCAGATATGCAAAGACTCCTGGCATGTATTAGACAACCTAAACAAATCCCCTTCAATGCCAACTATATCTTCCTGACAGCCGACATTAAAGATTTATACACAGTTATTCCTCAAAACCTAGGATTGAACTGGGTACGTGATTTTCTATTAATGAAAGATTGTCCAGGTAACGAAATAGATCTAATAATTCATCTCTTAGAAATAGTTCTAGAAAACAATTATTTTTTGTTTCAAAAAGAGATTTACCTACAACAATCTGGGGTAGCAATGGGCTCCCCATGCGGAGGCAGTTTTGCCAACGCAGTAATGGCTTTCTGGGAATGTACCTCACTTTTTCCACATGAACTTTTTTCCAAAATAGTTGTATGGTATACACGCTATCAGGACAACATTTTGATGATCATAAACGGCACACAAGAAGAAGCTGCACAACTAATAAATGTGATGAACTCATTATCTACTTTTTAGAATTCACACATGAATTTAGTCCATCTTCTATTAATTTCTTGGACATTAATATTATCAAAGACACACAAAATAGTACATTCATTACAAAAATATACAGGAAACCATCATACAGCAACTCTTTTTTACATTTCACTAGCTGCCACCCTTTCTTTCAAAAGAAAGGGGTAGTTAAAGGACAGTTTGTCCGAGCATCCCGTATGTGTTCAACAGATGTAGCTTTTGAGGATGAATGTCGGCAACTATGTGAAATGTTTTTCAACAGAGGATATCCTAATCGCTTAGTTAGTGCACTTTACTGGGAAGTTAAAAATAAGAGGAAACTGGGATTAATAAGTCCAATATTTAAAGGTACAAGTAATGACTTCGTTCTTTGGCAGTATAATACATCCGAAGTAAAAGGATACAATGAGAACAATAGTCATGACACGATTACTTATAATACAAGTTTCCTTACCCAGTTTAATATTAGCGCATCACAAATTTGTGGGGTTTTTCAGAATAACTGGGAATGTGTTATAGAAGATAAACAACTTCATTCTACATTAGGGCTCAAACCCTTAATTGTATACAAAAAAGCATTCTCAATTAATAATTTATTAGAAGCTCCCTTAAGAAGTTCCAAAGTAAATAAAGGCATGTTTAAGTGTGGACGCTGTAGGTATTGTAAATTTATTCAAACAGGTTCCACATTTATTGTTAGGGGTACTAAATACTGGATAAATGATAAATTCAGCTGTGATAGCCAAGGGGTGTTTTATCTTGCTAAATGCAAGGATTGCCCTGCATATTACTTTGGAAAAACAGAACGTCAATTAAAAACTCGGATTTATGAACACACATATGCTATCACAAAACGTAATCCATCTAATGCTCTAGCTAAGCACATAATGGAAAATAACACACATAGTTTCCTATTTAATGTGGTAGAACAAGTTCACAAAAATCATAGGGGGGGGGTGCATGGTATCTAAAGTTACAAGAACACGAACTTCTTTGGCAATTAAAAACAAACGCCTATACATTTCCAGGGATTAATGATATGTGTTCCATAAAATGTTTATTAAACATCAAAGCTTTAGATAGATAGACACAAACTAGTCTAAAAATCACAATATATATATATATATTTATTTCAATTTTTTTGATTTTTTGTGTTTCATGGTTTAGCTTTGAATGTTTTTCAAAAACTGTTTTCAAAAAACGTTTCATAAAAGGTATCTTTTTTCAAAAGAATGTGTTTTAAATTCAAGGTTGTTTATTGGTAATGATAACGTTGATGGATTCTCAATTTATAAAAATGTTCTTAATATATAAGGAAATTGATTATTAACAAGTTTCAAATAATATCAGAATTTATTTATATGTATATATTCTTATATTGATGTATTCATTTTTTAAGCTGGTTGTTTTAAGGAGAAGAATATTTTGAGATAGTAACACTTTTAATGTAAGCTATAGCTAAGTAATTGGTTAATTAATAGTAATTTAGCAATAACGGGAGTGGTCTTGTGGTATGTGTTTGTATAAAAGTCAACCACTTGCATAATGTATTTTGTCTGAAGAAGTGCATATACTTAGTGCATGAAAGCGCTAACATTTACATTTCAATAAAGTAATTTCTTTATTTTACCACCTGGACTGATTTGTGTCTCCCGTGATTCATTTTTTCTGAGTTATTTCGTTTGTTCGTTTTTTGGATTTATGAATAAAACTAATGCTTTAATAAAATAATAAAAGACGTTAGCACTTTCACGGAAACTCAACCGCTTCTTCAGACGTCGTCTGACATCTGAAGAAGCGGTTGAGTTTCTGTGAAAGCGCTAACGTCTTTTATTATTTTATTAAAGCATTAGTTTTATTCAGCTTGGATACCATTTTTTACTTGAATTTCCTATTTGGATGTTACTTGGATTGCTGCATCTTGCCTTTGGGATTGTAAAGTTGTATATTTTGCCTTGGGATCGTTGGTGGACTGTGTTCTTCATATATATATATATATATATATATATATATATATATATATATAGATATATATATATAGATATATATATATAGATATGTGTGTGTATATGTATATAGATATATACATTATTGCATACGTTTACCTGTACCTTCATAGATGTGTAGATGTTTTTAACCTATCTATATATATATATATATATATATATATATATATATATATATATATATATGTGTAGACCTGTATATATCGACATGTCTCTATGTATCTCTCTCTCTATATATATATATTTATATATATATATATATATATATATATATATATATATATATATATGAGCATACACCTTTATTTGGGTACATGGCGGGTTGTCCTATTTCAACATATTCCTACCTTTTGTGTTTCAATCTGTCTGCATACACAACTGGGATAGGTACATCCCAGGTACCTCAGTGTTAGGTTACTCTGGGGATGGAGTACATGGTTGCGGGTTCTACTCCTGGAAGGTGTTATTATTTTACCTCTCAGAGTAGGCAGTGGTAGGGAAAGTGTGAATAACTCACATTTATGAGGTTGTGAGCAGGTTTGCCCATGGACTGCACGACGTTAAGCAAAGGTCAAACGTGTGAAGCGCTTCTCCGTTTACTGTGTTTCTGTGCCGCTTACCGTCATGCAAACACATGGAAACCCGCTTATAACTGCTTAAGAGTGCTTTAATCCACCTGCATCCAAAAGACCTTATTCTGGCCCTCAAAATAACCTAACAGTCCTTGCAGGTCTTGGACACCAGAGTCACTGACTTTACCACTAAGGCATCTGAGATATGTACAGATGTTATGGTGTTTAGAAAATACATTGTACTACAGACATTCCTCACTACTGAAAACAAATGTGACAGTCAGTTGGTGTACATATGTCTGATGCATGCTAATGTTCATATGTTTGTGAAAGTAGGTGTTGCAATGTGACATGACAGGGTGCATTATGAATGAGTAATGTTCTTGCTTTGTGTCCTTTTATATTGTCCCCATACTCCATGTATGCCCCTCCAGTTCACTTATTGGACATCCGACCCAAGCCCTCCTTGATGCATGATTGCATTACCCATCATTCCTCCCCCACCCCAATCTTCACATACACAACAACCACCCCTTCTATGGTGAATTAGGTTAATATTAATTGTTATAATACCAGAGCTGCATGTGTTTTGTGTACACTCCAATTCCTTCTGTATCACAAAGTGTGTTCATAGATGCTTATATATATGGCTATTGATGTAAATATATATATATATATATATATATATATATATATATATATATATATATATATATATAGATAGATATATATATATATATATATATATATATATATATATATATATATATATATATATTTTGTATTAGTTTGTAACAGTAATACATCTGTAGATTGGAATGTGTTGGATCACAAACTACAGTACATAACAATGTACTTTACATATGTACACAAAGTCATTGTCCCATTTGTGATCATTACAGTGAAATGCATATGGTATAAGGTGTAGTCTCAAGACCATAAAACACGTGTACTCCTCGGATGGCTTAGTGGTACATCCCATGACTGTAATGTGAATGGTCCAGGGTTCAACACCTGCGATGCTTTAAAAATATTTTTACTGCAGAATAAGGCTCATTTAAGCAGTTGTAAGCATGTTTAAAAGTGTTTGTGTGACATTATAGCAGGAGTTAAACACAGTTAAACAAATGTAAAGTATAACCTGTACACGCAAACACGGCCACATCTGCCATCTACTTCAGATATATACCTGTCAGTGATGCAACATCTCAGTATGTGCTGACATGACATTACGTTCTCTGTTGACTGTACTCTCTTGCACACATGGGTTTATATGGGTGATTTGTATATTTATTATACAGATGATTACTACCTATATATGCAAGCTGTGGTTAAGGTATACTTTTGCACATGATAAACATCCCTGCCTTTATCGGGATTGTAACCTTGAATGCACAGATACTATGCGGATGCTGTAACCATTACACTGTTGACATTTACGTTGCTTCTGCCTATTTCCTATTTAGATGACTTCTATGTGTAAGCTAGGCTAAGCAAAGGGCAGGGGCCCCAAATTCACTGAGCTTCACATACTCTTGAAATAGCAACATATAACAAATGTACTGTGAGACAATACATTACATTCCTAACTACATTAGGCATAGCCCCTCACTGACACACTTCAAGGGAAACCTTGTTGTGTGAATGGATGACAGACTATACAACCCTCGGATCATGTGTCCCAGAACCATACAGCCAGGGGGTGGAGGAGCCTGTCCAGTTTGATAGCTGCAAGACCTGTTGGGGGAATTGAATGGTGTTGAATTGCTACATTAACATGCCCTCTTTAGATCACTAAATGCCCCTATCACCCTCCAAAACCCCAGTCTTCAACAGCTTCCAGCAACTCTGTGTGGAATTGCTTCATTGCCTATGCTTGACAGAGGCTCAGTTACTTCATCACTGGTGCAGGGAAGGCCAACACACTGTTGCTATGCTTCTAATTGCCCTTGGGCAGATAGATAGTAGGCTATCTATTAACCTCTAATGTGCAGGCCATCACAGCCATAATATGTGAATAAACAGACCTTCAGATCACTATATACAGTGTGAACTCACCATGTAGTCAGGAAACAGTTAAGTACAGCAAGAACATACAGAACACTGATACTTAGTCACTCCAAAAGCCTATCTTGGAAGCTAGAAGACCAGTATAAGTTTAAGGCTTTCTATTGCTTACCACTAGGTTACCTACAGGGGAGATGAAAAACAAGCACAGATGGGGAACATGCATGCGTTGATACCATACCGGCCTATGTGTCAGCCTTACGCTTTGGAATACCGGCCAAGGCTATTGGCACCCTCATGGTGCCTTATTTATGAGAGTCTCAAAGGTGAATACCAGGTCCATAAACAGCACAATAGTAGATTCAATGAGGTTTATGCTACTCAACACCAGGGGTTGTGATCAAAACATGCATACACTCACAGCACTCCTCAGGATGGACAACATCAACATCTGTGCATTAACTGAAATCTGTCTTAAGGCTCCTGAAAGCACACCAGCCCTACCAGACTACAACCCATACCACACATTACAGCCACAGAACATAGACTGACAGGCATGGAGGGGCTGTATCCATATTCATCAGGGATACCTACACCTCCAGGTTAGTGGGACAGCATGATACCTCTGTGATCATCCATGTGCAGCTAACATCAGTTACAACTGCAATGTGGAATGTGGCCTGCTACGCATCACCCTCCATGACCCAGGAACTCCACTCCACCTACTTGGAGACAGTGGAGAACACGACAGTCCTAACGCATACCTTGGCATTGGTCAATGTCAACTACCATACCATTAACTGGGAAACGTACTCCAGTACTCACTTCCATGACCAGTGCTTCCTGGAATGTATCACCTCATATGCCCTGTATCAGGTGGTAACCTACCTAATGTGGGGCGGAAACTACTAGATGTGGTCATCACCAACATGGGCAACAGGTGCACCACAGTGGAGGTTAACTGGTCACTGGATAGATCTGACCATGAACTATTCACTGTTTCCACACCCTAGCATCTCCCCCACCTACAGATACCATAGTGTATACATTTTTTACAGCTAAATTTACACTACTAGTGACAGGGATGGGGGGGGGTTCACAGCCCCCATGCTAAGGGGAAACACTGCTCAAGATACAGACAGATTTACAAATGCAGTCTATAAGAACCTTCACGGGAGTATGGATCGTGCCATCGCTGATAAACCATGACTCACTCCTCCTAGACAAGGACACCAGTCTGGTGGACCTCTGCAATAAAAAGGCTATACTACAGACGTAGGACAGTGTTCCAGACACACACCAAATCAAACAAAGGGCAGACATCCATGATCACTATTAGTATGATATGTAGGTCTCTCATGACATCATCCAAGGCTAACATCAGCAGGAGAATACGCAAGGATTCGAAAGATAACCACAAAGCCTTCTTTGGCTATGTCAAGGATCTACGTGGTGACACACAGGTCTGCACTGTGCCGGTGAAATATAGCACAAAATATGCTGACCCTACTGATATCAGCAACATCCTTGCAGATGCATTTGGTGCATACTTCACCCCCTAAAGAGCCCATAACACTACCCGAAAGGTACAGTATCCCAACCATCAGAGACACACAGGTGGAAATGGCCCTCTCTAACAGCAGAACAAAGCATCAATGGAGGCAGATTTTGACCCAGACTGCATCTTGCAAACTGTACAAGACAACCTTTCCCCCACCAAATTAAGCATTTCTACCTCAGCCTCTCCACAGGCTGCATGCCCATACAATGGCACGTGGCAACAGTTATTACACTCCATCACAGTGAAATCACAACTGACCATGGTAACTACCACCCCATAAGCCTGACTAGACTGGTCTGCAGTTGTATGGTTCGCATCCTCATGGCACTCATTGACAATGACATTGGTAACCTTCAAACACATGAGCCAACGCAGGTCAGCTTGGTTGAGTGCAGTTCATGCCTACTGAATCTGTTTGATGCCTTACATACAGTCACCAAGATGTTAGATGACAGGGGAGGTGGTTCACACATACCACCTGGACCTCACCAAGGCTTTTGACACCATGCCCCACACAGGTATTATTGATAAACACACCAGCCTGTACATTCACCCATACATCATAGGTTGGGTTGCCAACAGGCTTACACACAGAACCCACATGGTACGACTAGCGATCTCCAGGTACAAATCTTGAACAGTCATGACTGGTGTCCCACAGGACTCAGTCCTGGGAGCCCTACTGTTTGGCAAATACATCTCAGATGTATAGGAAAACACAGGTGGACTACGGCAGACCATGTTTGGCAATGACTGCAAACTGGGAGCCATGACTGATAGTCCATCTAACACGGACATCCCTCAAGGGGCCTCACAGAGAATATCACAGGGTGCCAACTACATGACCTCCAGCCAAGTGCCACTAACTGCATGGTCATTCCATTGTGGAATTTCCACCCACATATTAACACATGAGTGGCAGCCACTTTAATACAGACGAGGTAATGGGGTATCTGGGGACTAAGGTAGATAGTGATCTCCCCTGTGACAATCATATCTCCACAGTAGCTAGGACATCCTTCTATGTACGCCATCTGACTACTAAAGGATTCCCATCTAGACATACTGGGGTTATAGTGCCCCTTTACTCATCACTCATCAGTCCCATCATAGGGTATAATAACCCATGTGGGATGTACCTCAGAGGACACGTACAACAGCTGGGGGTTCCATGAATGTACCTCACCAAGGGGAATACTGGCCTCCAACATAAGACCTATGCAGCCGGACAGAATAAACTCCTGCTTTACTCAGTGGCATCTTGTTTACCCAGAGATGATTTCCACAAACCAACACAGCCATGTTGAACTCAGGCTTGATGGATATGCTCCACCTATGGGAATTCATGTCACAGTGGGCCACACACTGTATTAAGCTGACCTTGCCACAACAATAATCAGAAGATGCTGGAGGGACAGCTTCCTGTCACAGACACTCCCCATACTTTGGAACAACATCCCTAACTACATTATACAGAGTCCTTCACTAACACTGTGCAAGAGAAACCTTGAAGGGTGGATTGGGAACAGTAGATGCACCCCAGGGATCCCACCATTGGCTCTGCTCCACAGAGGGACTGGTAATGAATCATCGGGGGGGGGAGGCAAAAGCTGACACATTTTGGCTGGCCTTTTGAATGGCCTCTGGCAGTTGGCCAACTACCTACCTATGAATCTATATATACAGTATCTACATATGCTGATAGCTTAATTTACTGTTCAGGTGATGACTTACCTTGTGCCAATGGCTGTTGTGTGTGCAATAGTTGAGGGCTGCCTATGTTGGATGCACACAGTAGACTGCCTATACATGACAATTTACAGGTAGTCTTGTGTGTGTGCCATCAGTTTTTACTGTGTGTGCAGGTGGAAAAAGGTGTCAGTCCCTAGGTGCCTACACTGTCAGTGTGTGTGCTATACATTCCCTTTTGCCATGGCATGGGCATAATGGGCACGCCTCCGTCTGCCTACTTGGGCTGGCTCAGGGTATTTGTGGTCTGAGTACCTCTGTGCCTGTGGGGCCCTTGGCAATGGTGGTGGGCTGTGAGGGCCTTCACCATTCTGTCCCTGCTGAAGCTGTTTCCACAGGACCATATTGTGCAGCATGGCACACACTATGAAGATGTGGGCACATGTGCCTAGAGAGTACTGCAGGGCTCTACCAGATATGTCCAAGCAATGGAACCGTGATTTCAGCATCCCAAACACATGCTCAGTGATGATTCTGGTTTGTGTGTGTGCCTCATTATGGTGTTCCTGCATGGGTGTGTGTATTTCTGATTGGAGTCATCATCCATGGTTTCAGTACATAGCCAGCATCCCCCACCAGGTGGACATTTGGGATGTCCCCCCTGGCAAATAACCGATACAGCTGTGAGGCATGCCAGATGTGGGAGTCATGATAGCTTCCAGGGCTGCCAGCACACACATCCATGATAATGCCCTGGGCATTGCACATGACCTGGCAGTTGATGGAGGGGTATCCCTTGCGGTTTATGTAGCACCTACCCTGCTCACCAGGTGGTGACTTGATGTGTATGTGCATGCAATCTATTGCACCCAGTACCTCCGGGCATTCTGCCACACAGTGGAAGAGATGCATATTGCTGGCCAACTCCTCCTGCATTCGGGGGAAGTATATGTGCTCATTGGCATGTGGTAACATGGCATCCAGGAACTGGTGTAGTACCCTGGATGCTGATGCCTGTGAGATACCCATGATATCCCCAGTGGGTCTTTGAAAGGTACCTGTAGCTAGTATTCTCAGGCTTACACATACCTTCATATCCACTGGGATGGGTACCCCTCTGTTTATTCTGACTCTGAGGCGTGGCAGGCACAGCTCCACAAGTTGCTGTAGGGTATCCCTGCCCACCCTGTAATGCTCTACTATCTCCATACCATGTTGCCCCTGGTAGGTTACCCTGGCTCTGAACACTCCTCCTCCTCCTCTTGTAACTGCAGTGGTCATGTGCATCATCCTCCACACCACCTTTATCTCCAACACATGCTGGTGAATCAAAGCTATGGCAGCCCCTAACATGTACATAATAAAAGTTCCCAGTCTGTATATACCACTGGTGCAGAGTGTATGGGAATACACAAATGTGTGTGAGGTGCATTCACACTTTATAGTATTGTGCAATGGATGCTGCTGATGTAGGTGGGTGTGTATGAACTATTCCACCTGCTGCATGTCTTAATTATGGGTTTTGCAATGAGTACTGCAAGTGTGGGGCCTTTACTGTGGAGATTTATTTGCGTGCCTTGATTAATCTGCTGCCGTTTAATTCACTTTTAGACCTGGATCCCCTCCCATTATCAGGCATGAATCCACCTGCCGTCTTTCATGTTTTGTACTTTCCCTACCCAGTCATGATGAAATGTGCCTTGTAGCTGATATACTACATATCGCCTTTGTTCTGCTTTGACACTTTGCTGTTTTCTTTGCAGGACAGCCCCTTAGCAACCCTTGCGCCATGAGTATGGTGTAGCATACCTGCCATTGACTATTATGGGAAAATCGTGATATGTGTTTCATTGCGGTTTTATTCTATATTTTTATATATTCCTTGCGATTCCCCTTTGCGCACCGCTGCCCTGCGCTTCCACGTCGCAATAGTGCGACTATATGTATTACATGTTAATTTTATATTTTGTACATGTTTTTTATGCCAATGGCTATATATTTAGCCATTGGCATATATTAACATTATAATACATGTGTTTGGTTGGCTGTCATGGCTCCGATTTTATGTTTGCAAAAACGTAAACCGTTTTCTACAGTTTACATTTCTGCATGCTTACACTACACCTGTACCACTTCCTGAATCGCTACATACCTTCATTTGCATGCTACACTGCTGCATATGGGGTAATTAGCATACAAGGCTTAGGAGTTGTGCGGGTGTAGCGTACGCAGGTAGTGCACGTGGCTTGTACCTGAATCGCTCGGCGGCCATATTTGGTGTTAGAATGCTACGCCTGCACCTGGCGCAAGCTTCATGAATCCTGGGGAATGTGTCTTGCATCAATGTGTTTTAAATCCTTATGATTTCTGGCACCAGTATAGCAGAATAATTACCATTACCTAGAGGACTGTGAGTATGCATAACAAACTGCTAATACTTCCTTTTATAAATGAGGAGGGAACTGGGTAGAGAGAAAAGCAAGAAAGGGGGGAATAGCAGAAACCAGTGGAAAATACACAGGGGAACCCATATGGTATAAAGGTGAGGCAAGGGTAGTTTTTTCACAATGAAATAGCCCTACTTTTTATATATAAAAGAAAAGGGAGTAAAGTAGTGAGGGAAGTTTGTGAATGGAATAGAGGTAAATGTGCAGATATTGGGTGCAGACAGGCAAACATAAAAAACATAGACAGACACAGGAGGTAGACAGGCAAAAGGTTGGGAGGACAGTGGATGGACACAGGCATACAGACTGTGGGCAACTGGTGATGGGTAAGACTGGACGAAGAGCAAGGTTGAGGAATGATACATAGTAGAGGAAAAACATCAGGATGGAGAGAGGGTCAAGCCCTAGCATGGATGGATGTCAGGCCAGCCAGGAGGGCAATAAGCCTAGGCATTTCTCTTCTTGGTGGTCGATGTTATGAACTCTTTCCCAATGGCCAGGGCTGGCAGTCATGTAACTTCACAAGCCATGCCTCAAAATATCCAACTTTCCTATAACAAGAATCTATTTGTCACTGTATCTTGGAAGCCATTAGCCTATACAGCTGACAATGAGAGACCATTACAAAATCCTCAAGATCACTTTCAGAGAAGGATTCTTAACCCCCTCCTGAGATTCTGCTGCAGAGGGCAGAAGTGAACCCGCTAGGTCATCTCCAAAAATTGAACCAACATTCCCATGCTGCAGGTCAGCCCTGGTGGCCACTGGTAGCCCAACACTATAGGCTTCAACCAGGGCAGATCCAGGTGAATGTGACCTCACCTCCTCTTCTTCCACAGGTGGACCTGTGTAAGGAAGATGGAATAGGGAAAATGATTGTACACATATACTAGAAATACAGTGGGCTGACACAGATGTCATATGTACCCCAACTGCCACAAGAGTTGCTCACCATTTCTACAACATAACTTTGTAGTGCACTACCAATGGAAAATAAAACATGCAATCTTGTGTTTGCATTCAAATCAGGTAAGATGCTAGAAAACAATAGTGCCATCTATGTCTAAGTATATGTCTCCATCCATCCATACAAAACCCCCTTTTCCCATTTTTTTACAAGGTATCAGTGTGTCTCATTAATGATGAAAACCATCTAGAGCCTATGTTCACATCATCAGGTGTTTAGCCCTGCTGCAGAAGTGTTTACATATCTCTCTCCCTCTCTCTGTATATAACTATATATATATATATATATATATATATATATATATATATATACATTTTGCTCTGTCTGTATAAAGAGGACTCTGCAATGATGTCATACACTGCAGAAATATTGGCCAAAGCATAAGAGAAATTGCAGCTCTTGATAAACAGGAGGATAACATGAAGCCTATGGCTACACAACTGCCACCCATATGTCCACTTTGTGTGCAGCCATGCTCATCAGGGTTAATTACGTGGTAAAACTCATAAGTGTTGATACATGCAGTCATGTAGTTCTATCCCTTTCCTGCCACAAACTATAGTCAGCCCTGGCACTCTACGCGAGCACAGTAGACAATATTCTTCACCTCCCATGACCCTACCCCATCTCACACTGATGCAGTCACCTATCACTGTGCCCTTCCTATCTGTGCAAGTGATAATGACTATGGACTAACCACCCCATAACATGTGGGCATGGAGGTGTCTGATGCACAGCATAGCCAGTCCATACACTGCCCTGTATATACTGGGTATAATAATGCATACATCATCTGTTCTGTTCTGTGTTTGTCATAGCCTATAGTATTAGTCAGATGCAATCTCTTAGTCGGTTCTGTAATGTATTGCTACTGCCAATACCATGGCTGTAGTACTGCTGCTCTAAGATCCTTTAATTTATACCATGACCTTCCACTTCTTGAACAACTGATATGGGAAGTCCCACCAACATGTTTTTCTGCTGCTTCAACTGTTTCTGCAATGCCATGTTGTTCAGGTTACTGGTTCTAGATGGTTATTGTTAATGAGACAACCTAACCCAACCATTTTATTTCGTTTGTGATTTATTTGACAAACAGAATTTACTGAAGAGCTTAATAAAATGCATTCTGATTAAAGTAACAAGTATAAATATTAAACACATGAATGACCATATAGGTAGCTTGCTTGGTGCTTTTATCTCTTTGCCTTCCTATAATTAATTCAATAATACAGGAGAGAGGGAAGCAAAGCAGTTAAATGCCATTCATGCAGATATTTTTATGTAAGCTTGATATAGGGCATGTTGTTTCACCTTTGGTTTATTTGCCTTTGGTTTAATTATACACTATCACAGAGCTTCTGTAATGTGGTTAATCTTTTTTGTCTCTCTGCCTGATACCTTTCAGACTTCTCCATATCAGCTGTTATGTACATTTGTTCCTTCACCACTAGGCATCCCCCAGTTTTAGGGAGAGAGCCAATTAGAGGGGTCATTATCAAAGCAGCCATGGAAGTAGCTTGTACCCTTGCTGGCATCCCAGAAATGAAGACATTTCTCAGAGAATCCCTACTCCTTTTCCAATTGCGTGACATGAGCACATGCATAAAAGTGTACCCCCCCCCCACATTATCTAGTGGCCAGACTTTATGTCTGCATGCTTTCACCCACAGAATAATAAGGACTCCAGTCAGTGGCCTGGTATCACTAACTGATACACACATGCTTCTTTTTTGTCTTGTGCAAGCCTCTGCTTTTGCTGTGATTAATAGCTAACTGAAAGTCGCTTCTACCTCCTAGAGGATGGGTGAGACAGTATTACTCCCTCACATCCACCCTAGCCAGCTAATCCAGTATCCTAGCCATGATTCAAACTTAGCTCATCTAGGTCATAGTCAGGGCTGCCACAGAGCTAGACTTCTCTTACCCCAGAAGTTTGAGGGAAGAGTCTACAAGCTATGGCATAAAAAGTAGAAACATAATTTGGAGATACGTTGTGAACTATTTTATTTAATCACTGGACTGAAATAAGGGAAACAAATGTTTTCTGAAAAAAAATGGGTACTACAACCAAAAAAAAAAAATAGTGGCTCATTTGGAAAATAAAATCATATTCTCTGTTTGGCTCATTTAGAACAATGGGCAGGATTCACGAAGCCTCCATGTAAGAGTTATAACTCTTACACGGAGGCTGCAGTTAAACGGAGTGATGTCAGCATGCTCTGCATATTCATGAGAGCATGCTGAATCACACCTAAGGCTAACACGGTCCATGTAAGACAGTAGGGGGCATGTCCGTAGGCTGAGCACTGTAAGCTGACACACCCCCAGAAGAGTAAAAGTGCCCAGAGTAAACACCCACGACAGAGTCCATGGAAATGTGAATAAACACAACACAACACATGCCCCCACAGACTACGAACATAAAATGTACAAATGAACATCTCATAATTTTTTTTTAAATTGTAAAGATGTTTGCCCGTGAGTGCGCTCGTTTGCTCGGGTGTGCCCGTAGTGCAGCCACAGTTAGCAGTCAGTGGGAAAGCATATAAGAACTACATATGCAAAGTAAGCCAGGAAGCAATAGCGTCGCGGTAGAGATGTTGGCTGAAGAGCAGGCATTCATGGCTCAAGCCCCCACAACACCAATTTTTATTTTTAGCAAAATAAGCACGAAACAAGTCCCTGACAAACATGTACACATAAAATCACATTTTATGTAAAATGTAATGAAATAGCCCATTTATATTGAAGAAATGTGAGGTAACAAAACAATAAAAAATGCCAGATGTGCCCATAGCTGAGCTACAGTTTAACAGGGTGAGTGCATCTGCCCGTAGGTGAGCAGTGGTTTAACTGGTGCAAAATGAGTGCCCGTAGGTGAGCAGTGGTTTAACAGGTGCAAAATGAGTGCCCGTAGGTGAGCAGTGGTTTAACAGGTGCAAAATGAGTGCTCGTAGCTGAGCAGTGGTTTAACAGGTGCAAAATGAGTGCCCGTAGGTGAGCAGTGGTTTAACATGTTGAAACTATGTGCCCCTAGTTGAGCTGAGCATAATATGTGTGCTGATAGCCAAATGAGGCTTAAACCACCGTACCCCGTTTGCGCGGAGCTGTGCACTGCACAAACAAGCTAACCGACGGGCAACGTAGAGCAAGCCGTATCAAAACTACCTTTACACAGACACACCCCTCAGCTTGTCTAGACAGTCATAAAAAATAAAAAGTAGTGGCCCGGTTCGAACCCAGGATACTATACACCATAGTCAAGGTACTGAACTACTAAGCCATGACAGCAGTACCTATAAATGCAATAATAGCAAATATATAGGAATGAATACAAACTGGAGCATGACAATGCAGGTTTAATGAAGTTGATACAATTCCAAAATGGCCAATCACAGATATGTGCAGGAAAAACGGCCTATATAAGCCCCATAGGCGGGAATACACAGCATAAATGATTGTAGAACTGACTTGCAGCCAGAATGACAGGAGTAGGTGAGGGTAGTTGCTTTCGAGCACAGAGGTGGGGCATTGAGGAGTCCAGGTACATGGTCTGGCTCCTAGTCCACAGTCATGAGGCCCAACTCATGCAGGGCCAGGTCCTGTGGGGAGCATATAGGGCTGAGGCGTGGGACCGGTTGGCTCATGATCTCACCAGTGCCACAGGGATTCCAAGGACTGGTGAGCAGGTTCGTCACCACCATGCGGACCTGAAGAGATGCAAGCAGGACCAATTGAACCTTTGGATCCAGGAGGCCCGGCAAATGCCCAACGCCCCGCTACTGAGTAAGTTACATTTAATTATGTATGTAAGAAATTAAACTAGCTGATATTATGGAGATGTGTATTCCAATATTACTTCATTTATATTACAGCTGCAGGTGTCCGTTCTGCGAACCGCAGAGCCTATGGCGATAGGCTGGTGCGGTTGCACCACCAGTCAGGTCAGTAATCCACTCCCAGTAACTGTAAAGAAATATAAAAGTATGACAGTTAGCAAAAGAGTGCAGTGTAGTCACTAAGTAATAAAATGCGCAAGTAACAGTGTAAAAGTGTTTGCAAGTATTGCTTGATTACAAAAGTGTGTTGCAGTCTGTAATCCAAACAGAAAAATAAAAATGTCTGAAATAAATTCTGAAATAAAGATGCCCCACCTGTAAGAAAATAGTACACAACCTGCAGCAGGCTGAAAAGTACAGCTGCAGAAGATGATCAAATCACATGTGTGAAATATATCCCTGTTGAAATACTGAAACATGACAGAAGTGAGACTGCTGGAAAGGATTGTAATAACTACAGGTAAAACATGTCAATAAAGCCTAGAAGTAAGTACCATCCTGAATAGTAAAATGAAAACAAGTGAGAGAGTGTGAGAAAGTGTCATGAATCCAGCAATACAGTAGTAATAACCCCTGAATAAAGTATACTGCAGTCAGTACAGAATGAAATGCATGTGAGAAGCAAAACCAAACAGAAATCTGTTCAAAGTGTTGCTGCATCTGGAATGTGTATCCCAAAATCTGGATATGTTGCTCTCAGTCTGCAATATGCAGATAGTATGATTGTCTGATATACCAAACATCCACACTTGTCTATAACTATATAAAGCAAATGTAGCAGGATGATGTAGCTGAACAAAGCTAGATATGAATGTGTATGAAGAACAATAAAATGTATATTGATGTAGCAGTAACAGTCCTATCACCAAGTTGAAGTAGTTATCATATAGGAAACTGTAGTTAGAACATAGTGTGTATATATGTGCAGCTATTAGAAATGTACAGCATATGTATTGGTATTCGAAGGTGTTAATATTATTTTCTCCACCCCACCCTATAATCACATATAACCCATTCCGCATGAAAATGGTATGTGCAATCACAATTAACACCCCTGGACATTTGTCCTGTTGGGTCATATATATTTGCATGTCCGTTGATGCATCTGCCCTGTTCATACATCCAAACCTGATGGCCTTTTGCCATCAATCAACCCTGCATGTTGTTGGACTGTGTATTGCTGTTCAAATTATGCATGTGTTATGCTCGCTGTTCAATGGTGTGAATATCTGGGTGTTTGGTTAATGGGAATACTAATGCATGCTGTTACAACTAATTGTGAATGGTATTATATGTCACTAACCCAAACTGTCATGACATAATGCAAAACATAGGATGACAGGGAAGGCGGGTTCCAGCGGACCCACCTCTCCCACCTCAGCTGGCGAGTGCACCTGGCACTAGTACCCAGTCTGGACCCTCCTCCGGTGGCCCTGTCTGTCTGCATACTGTGAACCCTCCAAATGTGTCATAGGTCTGTATCTATAGGTATGTCCATGTGATATGTTGTGTGTACATAGTTCCACCAAAAGGGGATGACTATACATTACATGTCAGTCAGTGTTAGGCCATGATCCTGGCAGCAGTTGTCTGTGCGTTGCCCTCAGCAATGGCTGTAGTGACTGTTTTGAAAGGTCAGCCAGGTTCAAAAGGCAGGATCAGCCCATCACAAAGGCAAACTGGATGGGAACAAGTGTCTGCAGGTACCCAATATCACTGCATATGCGTCCCATACTGAATAATTCCATAGCTTAGCAGACCAGGCCGGTTATGCATATGATGTGGTAGTTCCCAGGGTCAGTAGAGGTGCCTCCTTAGTGGTGTGGGACCACTGTTGCTGTATGCCAGTGTCCAGGTACATATCCTGTAGTATGGCCAGTGTTATATGCGTTGTATGTCCTCTTGGAGTGCATGTAGCACACATCCAGGGATACCATCAGGTCACAGTGATGCTGTGTGTTCTGCTTTGCTGAAGGCGGCCCTCACCTGGACATGTGAGATGATAGGGAGGTGACATACAGCTGTGATAAGTATTTCAACTGGTGGGGGAGAAGGAGGGGGGATACATGCACCGAACCTGTCTGCAAGAATGTTGCCAATATCTGTGTGTTTGGTGAATGTTAAGTAGGTGTGTATTAATGCAGAGCATATCTCAGGCAATTGGTCCATATGTGTAACATAACTGAAGAAGGACTTGTGGTTATCCATAGTGTTTGTGGATATTTCCCTCCCAGAGTAGGCCATGGCCATTGTTATGAGAGACCGTAACGTAGTACCAGTGCTGACCACAGATGCCTTCCCTTAATGTGAATCTGCTCTGTCCTGCAGTAGCCTCCTGCTATTGTTATACAATATGCCTCTGTCTGGGGTCCACCGGACAGGATGCCTAACCTTTGTGCATAGGGTCTGGGTTAGAAATGTGTGTGCAAGTTCCATGCAATCTGAAGGATGTCCATGGCAAGCATTTGCAAAGGGGTCAGCAGTGTGGGTTGTAGCTTCCACTGGCCCAGTGTGCTGCATGGATACCATCTCAGTCCTAACAAGTGAATAACTGTCTAATCACATACATATCAAAGTAGTCTACTGTGCTGGTGGTGGTGGTGGGATATGTACATCCAGGCCGAGTAACTTGTGTCCACATCACACTAGTGGATGGTGCCCCACATACAGTACCTTAGGATGAACCCCCAGAGTGAGGTTGTGCATTGGACCTGTCGCAGTGTGCTGACCGATGGGGCATGCTACTATGTTGTGTGGAATGTGGCAGGTATTGTTGCACAGGTTTTGGCTGAGCACTGATATCTGGCCATGTACTTGTGTATCCACCACGAGACACACACATGCAACATATGGGAGTAGTAGTATATCACTACACATGAGTATCATGTATAGTATGTGTGCCATATATTGCTGACATAGTCTGCTGATATCCTGTTTGTGTTCTCTTCCAGGGAGATGGCGCGTCAGCATAATCCCGCCTACTCTACAGCGGAAGATGAGGAGATACACCAGAGCCTGGTGCGGGAGTATGACATACTGTTTTCCCGCACCAGTCAGAATCAGCAGGAGAGGGCTGCACTGTGGCAAGACCTTGTCCTTAGGGTAAATGACATTGGCATGCATAATAGGACATATGAGCAGGTACGACATCACTGCAGTGATTTAATCAGAAATGTCTGTCAGCGTGCGTCGGATATCCACAGGCAACAGGTTGCCACAGGAGGTGGGGTGGCCACACATCCCCCACTCACCAGACTGGAGGGGCTACTCCTAAGTGTTGTGGCTCAAGCCCCAGAACAGCAACAGTAATACACCTGCATCATGATGGAGGCTGGATCCACACAGCAGCATGACATGGAGCGTGCAGGTAATATGCCATATGTACACTTGACTGTTCTGTACGCTGTTAGTTTATGCATGTGTAAGGTGTGTCCGTGGTATGTAGCTGTCATCATAGTATGTAATTGTGCATGTGTGATATTGGCAATATCAGCAGCTGACGTGTGAAAGGCAAATGGTGTACTACTGCACTGTATCATATGCAGTATCAATGGCACAGTTGTGCCCACTGACATTCATCTCATCATTTCTGCAGGTCCCTCCGGGGTTACAGCAAGGCAGGCCATCCATGCTGGTGAGTGTGTTTAACAATACCTATAATAGTCCTGATAGTGCTAGTAACACTAGTGTAACTCAGTAGTGCTCTGTGTGTATACTGCGGGGTGTGCATGTGCGCATGTGTGCCTGTGTCCATGTGTGCATGTGTGCATGTGTGCATGTGTGCATGTGTGCCTGTGTCCACGTGTGCATGTGTGCATGTGTGCCTGTGTACACGTGTGCATGTGTGCATGTGTGCAGGTGTGCATGTGTGCATGTGTACACGTGACCACGTGTGCATGTGTGCATGTGTGCATGTGTCCATGTGTGCATGTGTCCACATGTGCATGTGTGCATGTGTGCATGTGTCCACATCTGCATGTGTCCACGTGTGCATGTCTGCATGTGTGCATGTGTGCCTGTGTGCATGTGTGCATGTGTGCCTGTGTGCATGTGTCCACGTGTGCATGTCTGCATGTGTGCCTGTGTCCATGTGTGCATGTGTCCATGTGTGCATGTGTGCATAAGTGCATCACTGGTAACATTGTGTGGACACTGTAAACTGTGTTTCCTGTCTTCCTCCCACAGGTTCTGGTGCTGCTCTGGTGTCCTGCAGCAGGGAACCTGAATCTGGTGCCACAGGTACTGGTAATGATGATATCTGTGTAATGGTAAAGGAAGGTGTGTCAGGGTCCACCATTAGTCAGCCAATTGACAGTACACAGCTGTCAACCCCATCATTGCGCACAGTCATCCTGCCAGTACATCCTTTGTCACCATTGTCCCTAGGTGATGGACAGGATACAGTGGGCATTGTCCAGGGTAATGTGGTATCTGTGGCACATGCTTTCCCACACAGCAGCCATGGGCAGGGTCCTGCGATGGTACCACACAGACAGTTGCCCATGGGTTCTCGTGGGTGCATCCGTGGGCGTACTGCCTCTGGCAGACGTGCCCAAAGAGGTCTGTCAACCTCAGCTATGTTACGGGCTGTCATGCAGGCACAGTCGCGTATGGAAAGGTACACCAGACAGGGTCTGAGGGAGCTGAGAGCATGTCGCACAGCCATGACTGACAGTATGCGTGACATCGCGGATGCTATCCGTAATTTCACCGATGTCATAGACAGACATTGTGGGGACATATTACAGCAGTTCCACAACCAAATGTCCATGAGCCAGGGCAATGGTGGGCGGTTGCGGAGTCGACGTGGCCGTATGACAGCAACATCAGCAGCTGGCAGTCAGCGTGGACGACAACAGGCCCGCACATGCCCCCATAGTGCCAGCAGCAGCCCCAGCAATGCTGGGTCTGTGCTGTCATTGGAACGCCCCAGGAGACCACGTGCACGTGGCTCTGGACAGTCCCAACAGGGACCTGTGTCCAGTCAACACTCTCCCGCTTCTGATGACAGTACCCAGTCTGGCTTAGTACTGGATACAGTCCGTAGCACCCCTGACAGGCACAGGTACCGTGTCCATGCCCACAGACACTGATCTGTATGACCTGCCAGGTGCAGTCTGTGGCTGTCCACAAACCCCTGTATATGGCAGCCATGAGGTGGAACTGTGTGCGTGCATACACACATGCGAAATGTTAACACCTAGGGTGACCACATACAAGCACACACTGCACCAACAGTGCCCCACCCTGTACTGCTGCCCCTCACCAACAGACATACACACACATGTCAATTGGTGGTATCAGTGGCAGACTCAGGCATACCTAATTCATACCCTGTGCATATGATGACACTGTGCCACATCCTGCAATCTCCAACATCATTGCGGGAACAGGTAAACACGTTGCTGATGCACAGGGTGACTACATAGAAGTGTATTAGTAGTATCATGTTGGTAACAGTACAGTGTGCTGATATGACTGTGTGTATATCCCAGAATGCCTGATGCAGTAACTGTATGAATGTCCTGAATTGTTATCTGCACCCATAGTACGTACCAAAGTGTAACAGCTGCACATAATTGCATGCCGGTGGTAAGGATGTCAACAGATAGCCACATACATGGGTAGCACAGGGGGGAAGCTAATGCAAGTAGTGATATGCAATGATGGACATGTACAGTAATGGTGTCAAGTTGCCCACAATGACTATGCAATGTGGATGTTTGCACATGTTGATATGTGTGCAGTACCAATGTAATCCAAATCACAATTAACTATGACATAATATCAGTTCTACCATGGGCATCTGCGCTGTGTATTCCTGGGTACATGTTGATTGTGCCTACATATTTGCATTGTTAGTTACTGTTAGTGTTACCCCTTCTTTGTTGCACAATGAACTACTTCCAGCCCTGCTTACTGTAGCTTTGTTTGGATGCATGTTCGCTTGGGGTTCCCTGGAACACTGCTTACACCTGCAATGCAGAGTTACAGTGCTTCTGTGGACTCCTAGTGACATCTGCATAGCGTACTATACGTATGTCACGTTTACACATGGCAGAACATCACTGTCCATCCTGTTCACATGTACGTTGCCTGTGACACATTGCACATGTCTTACCTGGCATTTACCCACGTGTGCAGTCATATATGCCAGTGCTATGAAACAGTAGCAGTACACCCACACATACACACCTTCAGTATGTTGTTCCCCATTGGCCCTATGTGTTGGTACTCACCATGGCAATCACACTACTAGGGTAGCATGTGCAAAGGTAACCTGTGAATCACCTCTATGGTCCAGTTGTGGTTTATGTGAGTCATGTGGCAATGTCACAGCTGCCACATGTATGCAGTCAGCCATCACCCTTGGCCAGGAACGTACAACACATGTGTGGGATGCCACCACATAGCCAATCTGGGGACTGAGCTCTCTGAACCCAGTAATGCCATACCCTGTCAGGTGGCATGTCATATTACAGTGACTACAATACAAGTCAGACATAGACACGCACTGACAGCATGCTGAACACACTGGGGCATACATGGGGACTCAGAATAGCATCCTGCCTGAGCATCACACACCTCCGCTGCTGGCACACAGGCATATGTTCCGTCGGAACAGAGCACATGCCACACATGGCACACACATCCCATGTGCCACACACTCACAGCCTGTAGGGCTACACAAGACACCTGCTACAGATGTGTCAGGTACCTGTCTTGGGTGCTGCACTGGGGTCCCGCTCAACAGGCTGTATCTGGTGAAGGTCACAGTGATATGCCTCAGGGGCACTATGGTCCACCACAGAACACATGCATACAGGTCAGTCAGAGGCATGGACACATATGACTCAGTCATTGACCATGCCACTATGGATGACCTGAGACATACCTCCCTGGACTACATGATAGGGAACATAGAATGGATCTCTCAGCATGTGGCACGGGCCAGTATGAGCCTGATCTTGGTTGCCAACATACCCTCACCAGGTATGCTACCACTATATGTAGGAAGGGTGTTGTATGTCTACATTCTGCTCAGTCTCCAATGTCATTCATAGGGTATCCGCTGGCTGTCAACGTGTGCTTACATGCTAGGGAAGCCACAATGATGTGCAAGCGTCAGCTTGCACATGACACCCATGGCCCGATGTATATTGGCGAATCTCCTTGATACACACATACTGCCTTATGCTGCAGGACACGGATTACATAGCCACCTCCACGGGTATCACACAGGTTAGGACACTAACAGTGCTGCTACACAACACCAGCAGTGTACACCGCAAGATGCATGCACTGGACACTGTCCTCAGCACGGTGAACTGCAATGTCTGTGCAGTACCAGAGTCCTGATTCATGGCTCACAGGTGCAACCCATCACTGCCAGGTTATGCCTCATACCATGCCTGTCGTCCCCTACACATGTAACACACATGGACAGGGGGTGGTATCCCAAGGCACCACAGATACACACACCTCCAGGTTGTTGGCACAGCACAAAGCATCAGGGCCTAATCATGTGCAGCTAACAGTGTGTCGGACTGCCATCTGGTTCATAGCCTGGCACACACAACCCTCCCATATACAGGAAAACCACCTATCCTCCATAACAACACTGGCAATATGACAGTCTCAAGAACTGTCTTTATATGGCTGGACTGCATCCAGCCAAACATTGTGCGTGAGCATTACTGTAGCTACAACACACTAGTTGAAGGGTTCACAGCATGTGGTCACTGAATTGCAGTGGAATGACATGTTACCACTCCCACAACAGGTGGGAACATGCAGCACCTGTACATCGACTACATGTAGACTATATGGCCCAGACCAGATGTGTATCCCCTGCTGTAGGTATTTTACCATATACACCCACACTGTATAGACACATACCGCGTGCGGCCCCTGGACAGTAAGACACAGTCATATTGTTATGCATTGCAAATACCATTTATCCACTCGAGGCATGTGTCAGACATGGTAACTACTGCAGGTCACAGGTATTTATGTGTATGTGTCACACACATACATCATGTGTGCAATGCCATTGCTAGTTTAGGCAATGGCATGCATTGTTATGCACAAAGACCCACACAAAGTCATAATGTGTGACACAACCACACGTGGCAGTTGTGGGTTACCAAAACATACTTATCTGTACTCTGACAATGGTAATAGACCCAGTAGCAGAGCTAACTATTGGCATTACTGGCCAACTAGCCCTGTTTGGCTGTGCTGATAGTGTGGTGACATCCCCTGTGTTTTCTGGGGGAATATGCAGCATCTGGTGTATTGTAGTATTTGCCAAAAGGATCTGTTCTCTCACACTTGCATTTACACACACCCTACTACTTCCACACACACTTGCCATTTGCAGGATTCATACCCCTACCTAACTAAGTCACGACACATGAGAAAGACGCATTAGCGAAGCGCACTATCGGATTACTAGATGGTTCCTCTTCTCTGGCTGTACTTACAGGGTGCTGACATCATCAGTGTTTTGAAAGGGTAATGTGCATCAGGTAGTGTGATCTCCTGATTGCCAAAACTAACATGTTTTTCATGCAGAAATGCACACACACACAAACTCCCCACATCCAAACACACACACACTTGCCGGTTTCAAACCCCTACCTAAATATGCTATGGCAGTTGAGAGTGATGCTGTAGCAGATTGTGTTATTCTGACTACTGGTAGATGTCTCTTCTCCAGCTGTATGTATAGGGTGCTGACATCATCACTGTTTGGAAAGGGTATTGTGCATCATGTAGTGTGATCTCCTGATTTCAAAAAAGCACATGTTTGTCATACAGAATTGCACACACACAGAGTCCCCACATCCAAACACACACACATGCCATTTACAGGTTTCAAACTTCTACCTAACTATATTATGACACTCGGGAGATGCATTAGCAGAGTGCACTATTCGAATTACTGGGAGGTTTCCCTTCTCCTGCTGTAATATAGGGTGCTGACATCATCTGTGCTGAGATAGGGAATGTGCATCCTGTAGAGTGCTTTCACAGATGCCAAAAGGGACATCTTCCTCACACAGACATATGCACACACTAACCCTCCTCCACACACACTGGGCAGTTGCAGGATTCAAACCCCTACCTAACTATGTTATGACACTTGAGATGGACGCATTAGTGGAGTGCGCTATTTGCATTACTGGGAGGTTTCCCTTCTCCTGCTGTACTTATAGGGTGATGACATCATCAGTGTTTAGAAAGGGGAATGTGAATCCTGTAGTGTGTTCTCCTAGTTGCCAAAAGGGATATTTCCTTCATACAGACTTGCACACACACTAACCCCCTCCACACACACTAAGCATTTACAGGATTCAAACCCCTACCTAACTATGTTATGACACTCGTGACAGACGCATTAGCGGAGCGCACTATTCAAATTACTGGGAGGTTTCTCTTCTCCTGCTGTACTTATAGGGTGCTGACATCATCAGTGTTTAGAAAGGGGAATGTGCATCCTGTAGTGTGTTCTCCTAGTTGCCAAAAGGGATATTTTTTTCATACAGACTTGCACAAACACTAACCCCCTCAGCATTATAAAGGATTCAAACCCCTACCTAATTATGTTATGACACTTGAGACGGATGCATTAGCAGAGTGCGCTATTCGCGTTACTATGAGGTTTCCTTCTCCTGCTGTACTTATAGGGTGCTGACATCATCAGTGTTTAGAAAGGTGAATGTGCATCCTGTAGTGTGTTCTCCTAGTTGCCAAAAGGGATATTTTCTTCATACAGACTTGCACACACACGAACCCCCTCCACACACAATGAGCATTTGCAGGATTCAAACCCCTATCTAACTATATTATGACACTTGAGAAAGATGCATTAGCGGAGCGCGCTATTTGCATTACTGAAAGGTTTCCCTTCTCCTGCTGTACTTATATGGTGCTGACAGCATCAGTGTTTAGAAAGGGGAATGTGCATCCTGTAGTGTGTTTTCCCAGTTGCCAAAAGGGACATTTCCCTCTCACAGACTTTCACACACACAAAGTCCACTCACCCACCCACTGAGCATTTGCAGGATTTAAACCCCTACCTAACTATATTATGACACTTGAGCGAGATGCATTAGCAGAGCGCACTATCCGAATTAGGGGGCATCTGTTCTGCACCTGCAGTATTTATAGGGTGCTGACATCTTTATTTCTACAGAGGTATGTACATGTAGTACTACCTGTCAGGTGGGGGATAGCATATATATGCATTTGCAGCCACCTATGTCAGGGTCAGATATGCACATCGCACTGGCAGGTTATGTTCTATACCATGCTTTGTGACCACAGGACCTGGAACACAATACACAACCAGTCCAGAACACCACACCCACATCCAGGACAGTGCCGGGATATGCAGGTGTTCACATACACCATTCCAGTTGCTAACATCAGGTACAGGCATATTGTGTGTGAGAACTACTCAGGCCTCTACCACTTTACCCTACAGCCACTACAATTTGTGGGTCCATGTGCTATGGCAGAACCACACACCACAGCCACATGGGGGAATACATATTGCACCTGTCCATCTGCAACGTTTGTACTCACTGTTCCACACCAGAGGTAGACCACCATTGTTGATATCTGACCATACCCACCTTTCCCTGGACATCCATATCCCATCTCCACCCCCAGGCAAGGTCGTCACTGCACACAAACTGTATTTAGCACAAGCAGACTCTACACTTGTGAGGACTGGGGTGGACGACTTCAGAGGACCCATGCTGGGGGACTATACTGGCCACTCAGCATAATCCTTGACAATTGCATTCTATGAGCATGTGTATGGTTTGCATTGATCATGCTATCCCACATATACCCATGACTACTCCACAACAAGACACCTGTCAGGTGTACACCAGCCATATATGAGCCGTACAACAGACAGAGTGAGCTAATACATTGCAGAGCTGTAGCCCACAGAGGGAGGACATCTGTGAACAGTTCTGGCATGGCACTTCATTCACACATAATCATCACAACACAGTGCTGACAGTGGAATTGTCCAGAGAATGCAGATAGGGCTCACCTCAGTCTGTTATTGATGGACACTTACTGTTAGAGATCCTCAGCAACCCTCTTCCAGCACACACCGACAACATGGCTGTGGCTTAGCACATTCAATCCCTGGGACCTCCACGGTGCCCCTGCTTGACAGAGGTACAGCTCACTAGCCTCACACATTGCCTTATGTGACCTACTTTACAGTGGCACAGTCGCCTACTGTACTGGGGATGCAGATGCCAAGCACACTCTGGCTGAGCTGTCATTCCCTAGGGCAACAAGCCTAGTATTGACCTCTACACCCATATGTTCAATTGTCGGATGCACAATATTTGTTGTGCTGTTCTACTGTTTGCAGGTCTTTATTTCCATAGCATTCCCTGTTCCTATGACCAACTTGTGTATCTGTGGAAGATGTTTGCATATGACGGTGATCCACTATATCACTTATGTCTCTGTAGTCATTTACTGTGTGCACTGGGCAGATTGCTGTGTTGTGGTTGGTTCCTGGACTGATACGTACAAATACCAGATATGTGTGGCCAACTGCTAAACGGAGATATGGCCTAAGTGTGTGAGCATGCCCAGTTCAGCCTTTCCATGGCATGTTGTCTGACATATGCCTCATTTATCAAAGTGTGCGAGCATGCCCAGTGTGAGCTTTCCATATGTTGCACTCTGAAGTCCACCACATATTTGGGTGTGTGTGAACTTCAACAATATCTCACGTTTATGGTTGTGTGTTGGGTGTCATGTTGTGTACTAACCGGCCAACTGCTTCGTGTCTGCCACAACAGGGATTATACTGTGCCTGCAGGGATTGCATGGGATACTTTGCAGACATTTCTCAACATACTTTCATAATGACCTAACACTGTAGTACTGGATAGTGTACTGGTTCAGTACTTTCACTGTGGTAGACAGTATCCTGGGCTTTAGTCTTATGACTGCTTGACATCTTCATAGTGAGCACAACAGACTGTGTAGGGGCCAGTTGTGCACATATGACCATGTTGCATTATGTTTAGATATGGACTACCTACACCAGGCTCGTCCAACATTGGTAGTGTATTCCACAACATGGGTGGACATTGGCAAACACTAGCAATGTTCCTTAGGCCATTTATGATGCTAGTCACAGGGTGTGTTTGTCCTTCGACACACATTGTAACTGGAGTTTGCCATGACATATGTCATGGTTAGTATACTGTGCCTCCGTCTACCTCTGACATAACAGTGATAACCTGGGTTAGCCTACTATCTCCCATCCACTCATCAGGATTCCTCTTGAGGGGTGTCGATAAGTGACTCTCTGGCTGACCTGTACCAGGAGTTTACTGAAGAGTGGGGGTGCCTTCTGTGTTATGGATCATTCTGTACAGCTTGTCCTATGTATGTCAGTGCTGGGGTTCAGGTCTCTCATGTGCATAGCTCACTGCCATTCAGATTGTACAAGGTGCAGCATGTTCATTGATTCCAGGTTGGACATGGCTTCATACATCAGGCACAGCTTGCCTGTAGCTGGGCAGTATGGCAGTGTGTAGGGCTGCAGTTTGTTTACTCAGGCAACACATGGCATCTGTTCATGCTCTTTGCTGCTCCTGGTGGGGTACTGTTGTGGACTTTACAGTTGATGGAGGTGTCTGCTGAGGTATATCCCACAGGGGTTATTGTAGTCAATTGTGACGCTGATTGAGGATGACTGCAGAGCCACAGTGACATCCCCTTATCTACATCTGCCAACCTTCATGTTTGGGTGGGTATATAGTATATGTTTCTGCGAACACTACAGCCACATGTTTGTCCAGTGCAGGACATCTATCACCTTTTGTACCCAGGTCTCTCATTACATGTTAGGTACGTCATGGGTTAACACCTGTGTGGTAATTTGTGGGCACTTACTGTATATCCACGGTGGTTGTCTATACACAGTTCTGCAATTAGCTTGCTGACATGGCTATGGCTCCAGTTGTCTGTCTGTAGGTGGCCCTTTTGTGGGTTGCTTGTGTCAGCTGGGGGTCGGATATGGTGGGCTGTTTGTACTCCTCTGCATACATGTTCAGTCACAGTCCTTCCATGTTGGCCTATACCTATGGGATATATATACAGAACGTGGGGGGGGGGCAGGACCAGGCCTTGTGGGATGCCACTCATATCTGCTTTGTAGTCTGACATGGATGCGGCATGTCTGACCATGTCAGTTCTGTCCTTGGTCTGGTTTGCAACCCCTCTACTGACATAGGGGTATATATTTAAGCTGGTGAACATATCAATACTGAACTCGTACGGTATTGTCTAGAAGCATATGCACGGTCCAGCTACGCTGTGTGGACCACATTGCCCTCATCAATGACCTTAATGACTGCTTCAAATGGGTCAAACATGTTTAGGGGCAGGATCTGCAGTTACAACAGCCACACTGTGTAGGGTCCAGTATCAGTAGGTCCACAATAGCCTTCTGTCTGCGGTACATACTGATCCTTTCCATAGCTGTGCAGACCAAGCTTGTCAGGATCCTGGGGTGATAGTTTGCAGTATCCATTCAGACAACACCTTTGTTGTGAAGGACCACTGTTGCTGTACACTGCTCTTTGGGTACATATCCTGTGGTAAGGCTGACATTGGGCAGTAGTGTGATTTGGCATTCCATTATTCTTGGAGTCCATGTTGGCCTCAGCCCAGGACACCATCACATACCTTTGCTGCTGTGTGTTTTGCTTTGCAGATAATGGCTGTTACCTCAGCATCTGCAATGTCAGGGGACCAGCAGTCTGCTGGGATAGATATTTTGCACTCTGGGGGGTGTTTGCACTGCACCTGTCAGGTTGTATGTTAGCAATATGTGTGTGTGTTTGGTATGTTGTTTGTAATATCTGTGTGATTCGGAGCATATCTGTGGATGCCCAACATGGTTCCTACCATCAGTTAGGTAAGCCTTGCGATTATCCTTAGTGTCCTGTACAATTTGTATCTTCATAGGTTCATGGGTTCATACTAGGCTATCCACCCTAGGGCATTAGTAAGCCTAGCCAGAGTGTGTGTGTCTTTCGCCACCCCTTGCTATGTGTCTATTATGGCCATTTATGAATTCTTTACTGTGCCTCTGTCTGGTCGTAACACAGTGAAGACCCTCAGTATACATGTACGATCATCCATCCACTTGGCAGTATTCCTGATGAGGGGTGTCAGTGAGGGGCTCTGCCTAACATGGATTGGGATCCTGTTTCTGGGTGTGGGGAGCCTCTGGGTTATGTATATGTCCCTCCAGCACATCTTATTTCATTATGTGTTGAGGCTGACATCTGTCACTCTCACAGCTCCAATGGCTTTGATTTCCTGTGGTGGAGCATGTCCATTACTCCTGTGTTGGACATGGCCTTGTACAACAGACATACAATGCCTCTGTGTAGGCAGTCTGTGACTGCATTCAGCTGGGGTGTCTACAGCCAGGCAGCATATGACATATATTTCACAGCCTTTATCCTCTTGGTGGGGTAACTATGAGGTCTTCCGTACCGCTGCAGGTGTCACGTACGGTACATCCCATATGAGTCATTGTACTAGATTATGGGTCTGATAAGGGAACAGTACAGCGGCACAGTGACCTCTGTTGATGTAGATGTTAATCCTTTCATGATACGGTGTCCAATATCGACAATCTTCCTAGCCACATTGGCATTGTGAGTGTCACATGACGGATTACTGTCGACTTGTGTCCCTAGGTCCCTGATTACTCCTTGCATACATAATGGTTTGCCACCTATGTGGTAATTTGTGTGTACCTTGTCTGGTATTTGGTGGGACATTCATACTGTCCAGTATCTTCAGGATGTCTGGTTGGAGTTCTTGTGTGTGAGAGTGTGGTCTGTCGCATGCTACAGACTGTACAGCAGTTTTGACTACACTTAGGTGCACATGGGTGGTCTCCGCTGCTTTGTGCATTGTCAGTTACCTGGCCATATGGGTGTCTGTGCTGCATATGGATACTCCCCCTCCTTTGATGTTTTGGTCCAGGTGTTGGGGCCATAACACATGATATGTGGTATAACCTGGTAGTGCTGGTGTGCTATCACTAGGCTTGCAGCAGGCTTCTGTCACTGCACAGACATCAATGTTCTCCATAATGGGAAGTGCCTCGGGGCATGCATATTGCAGTTTACACATCTGGCATTGGTCAGCATTACCCTTATGTTTCTTACCACTTATGTTTTCTAGGGTGGTGGGTAGTCTTTTTGGCCTTGCCTACATACGGCTCTATGGAGGTGGCAAAGGCCTTATCCAGTATCCAGACGCACAGGGGTAACAGGTGCAAGCCATCCCTCGAACAGCAGCATGGCTTGTCATGCTTGACATCTCAAGCAGACAGACATTAGACCCTCTTGGACTGACAGCTGTAACTGTGCCAGCTGTTAAACATGATCATTCTGTGTTTGTACTGTGGCATCATTCTTGGTGAGGGTTGGATGCTGCACACAGCCAGTGTCATACCGGCCTGGGGTACATACTCAGAGATATCATCCATGTCTCTTTTCATGTAGACCACAGAGGTACATCTCAGGTCATTCACACCAGCATGGACATTGAGTGCATCATATTTCTGCTTGCTTTGGGGTGACCTGCGTACTTGTGTTATGTGGCATTTTGTGGCAGCCTACAGGCAGCTTACTCTACCCTTTCCCTTGTTCAGTCTGGTGAGTGGGACAGCAATGTGTCTGCCTATACAGACACCTATTACAACTGTATCAGGCATGTTGTTTCTCCTACTGGCCTGTGACTGTTTGGCACACCAGCTTTGTGCACTATTCATTGCATGTGCTATGTTTGGAGGTTGTGGTTGCTTGTGATCTGCTTTGGAGGCTTCTGTTGGTGTGGTGTGTTTGTAATTAGGGCCTCCGGGAATGTTTTTCTGTGTTTATGTGTTTGGTTTACAGTTGTGGTAGGTCTATGTGGGACTGGGTTTGTGGTGTATGTGGTTAACTTCTCCTCCTGACTAGTTTTGACAGTACTGAGTTGGGGGAGCTCAACCTCTGGTTTGGATACATGGTTGCATCTATCACATATATTTGTATGTATTGGGGGGAGTTGTGGTTGTCTGTGTACTTGGGAGAGGTGTCACATTGCCTCTGGATTCACAGATTCTACTTGTTGTGGCTGGACTTAGTGGATTGTATGTGTGGACATATGTTATTGCCATGCTACTGGTCAGTGATTACTTCCCTTTTTATGTTTGCTCTATCATGTGGTAGCTTCCTCATTCTTTTGCATGGTTTGGTAATGGCTGGAGTCCAGCATGCCAGATGCCTGCGTGTATGGCATTGTGTGTTGTTGTTATTTGTGATTGCATACTCCAAGCATTCCTGGCTGTGTTCATGGAATGCCTGTATAACATGTTCTGCGGTGTGTCCCATATTCTGCACTTGCACAGGGCCTTTCGTGGATTCAACATCAGTTTGGAGGGCTGCAACCTATGCTTTACACATGTTTTTCACTGTGGTATTCTGGCCAGGGACTGGGGTCGGGATGTGTATATCCAGTGTGATTACTCTATGGTCTGGTCTTACCAGTGAAGGATACACTTCTCATCTTGCCATCCAGTACACATGTTGCTCATTATCACATCCAGTATGCTTACCCCTCTTGTGGGAGTGGTACATTGTTCCTGGGCATTTTTTTATGGATTCTGGTAACTTTTCTCCAACTGTGTTGGTGCTAGTATAATGCTCCCGGTGTATGTCTGGGTATTTTCACTCAGGCAATATAATGTTGTTTTGGGGGCTTGATATATTCATGTATTCCGACATAGGCCAGGTGCAGTTCCTGGTATTAGGACAGTAGTCTGCAGCAGGCTATATACTGGGAGGCGGTTTTAGCCATTGGTATTTGACCATGGCTAATCCATGCTGCTTCTTGCTGTGGTACCAACATGGGGGTGTGGTTATCCTTGACATTTATTGCTAATCACTCTCCTTTTGTAGCGTGTTCCATGTTTTGCGGCTGTACAGCACAGTATGAGGTGTGACCTGGTAGTGTTAGGGTGCTGATGTGAGCCTTGACCCAGTTCTCTATTACAGGACTGATATCTACATTCTCCATACTGTGTGCGTTTACACAGCACACATCTTGCTGTTTAGACTTCTGGCATTGGGTAGCATTACATCTAGGTTCTTATCCCTTGTGGTACCTATGAAGGTGGGTTTGTGTTTTGAGACTTACCTATTCAGGGCATGCTGTGGGTACTGACAGCCTTTGCCAGTATCCATGGGGCATGGAATGATAGGTGCACACCACCCCTAGCAGGTGGTGCATCATGTCATGCTCCGCATGTCTTCCCAGCCTGAAACACATTGGCTCCCCTTTGACTAACTGCATTACTTCAGCCAGTTATTGCACTTGATCATCCCTTCGTCATTTTGTGGCTTCATGCTTGATGAGGGTGGATGTTAGTCAGGGTGCTCAGGTGTGCATATAGTACATGGTGTTACATTACTTTTTATTTTATTTTATTTTTATTTTACATTTGTTGACTGGGCTAGTCTGGCTGGATGCATGTCCATTTTCAGCAGAGGCCCGAGGAGAAAAGCTCCACTAATAAAGTAAGTGACTAACAAATAACAAGTAAATAGTAATACAAAGGCAATTTAAACAAGAAATAAACAGTAGTATGGAAGCATTATAACTTAAATTATTTACTATAGAAAGACTGCTAAAAAAAGAAGAAGAAGGGAGAAAAAAGGTGCAGGTGGGGAGTTTGTAAAAAATTAGAGGTATTAGCCAGTAAGTAGCAGACATAATGAGATGAGTACTACTTTTAGGATAGAGATTTGCATGCAGGAAGTCAAGAACTAGGTAAGATACAAGGAGAGAAGACAGGTTACAGAGATAGAGGAGAGTAACATAAAAAGAGGAAGATAGGAGTGATAAACAGGCTGGTGGGTTGCTAGGTCTACTTCTTGGAGGGATAGAAGTAGTTAAATAGGGTAGGTGGAAGAGCAAAGTAGGCACATGGCAGTAGGCATGGCAAGTAACACATGGCATTCATGCCTCAGGTGGTGCTGCAGGGCTGCCTCTGTCGGATGCGCATATTACACTTCTCTGTACATGCTTGTGAGCAGGTCATGTCATTTTAGGCATCCATGTTATTATTTGAGTGAGTCAGAGGGGGTATCATTCCCAGGGTTCCTACTGAGCCAGTGTATGTGCTATGCATTGCCTCTTTGCCAAGGCCAGGGCATACTGGGCACACCTCCTTCTGCCTACTGGGGCAGGCTCAGGTTGTTCCTCCTCCGAGTCACGCTCTGCCTGTGATGGCCTTGGCAATGGTGGGGGGCTGTTTGGCCCAGCCCTATGCTGGTCCTGCTGCAGCTGTTTTCACAAGATCATATTATGTAGCATAGCACATACCATGACAATTTGGGTACATGTAGTTGGTGTGTACTGCAAGGCTCCACCAGATGTGTCCAGACACCGGAACTGTGACTTGAGCAGCCCAAACACACGCTCTATTACATTACGTGTTTGTGCATGTGCCTCATTATGGCGTTCCTGTTCAGGTGTGTGTGCATTTCTGATGGGTGTCATCAGCCACGGCTCCAGTGCATAACCTGCATCCCCCACTAGGTGTCCGTGTGGGATGTCCCCATTGGCAAATGTCTGGTACAGCTGCGTCAAATGCCAGATGTGGGAATCAAGGTATCTCCCAGGGCAGCCAGCACACACATTCATTATTATGCCCTGGGCATCACACACGACCTGGCAGTTGATGGAGGGGAAGCCCTTGCAGTTAATGTAGGCCCTACCCCGCTCACTGGCTGGTGCTTTGATGCGTATGTGCGTGCAGTCTATTGCACCCACTACCTCAGGGTATTCCGCTATTTGCTGGAAGAGACGCATATTGCTGGCCAATACCTCACGGGCATTGGGGAAATATACATGATCACCAACATGTGCTGACATGGCATCCAGGAACTGGTGCAGTACCCTGGAGGCTGATGCCTGTGATATCCCCATCATATCGCCAGTTGGTCTCTGGAAGGTACCTGTTGCTAGTATTCTTAGGCCAACACATACCTTGGTTTCCACTGGGATGGGTTCCCCTCTGCTGGTTCTGTGTGTGAGGCGTGGCCTGCACAGCTCAACAATTTGCTGCAGGAGCTCTCTGTCCCTCTATAGCACTCTACTATCTCCAGCTCATGTAACCCGTGGTTGGTGACCCTGGGCCTGTACACTCTTCTCCGTCTCCTCACTGTGGGTTGTCTGGCACCATCTGCATTGTCACCACCCTCAGCAAGTCGCCTATGTCTCATTATGACAGCTATGGCAGCCCCTAACATTTCTGCTCTGAGTGAAGCTTTTTCAGTTTTCACTTCTATTAGCTTACTCCTGTCTTGCAGTGTCTCTTAAGAGAAACATCCTGCACTACTGTTTGCAGAGTTTTAAGTGCTGGGCTGGGCTACTATTCTGCCTGTGTAATTGCCTGCTTCTAATTGTTTTCACCTGCTAGCTTCAGCAGTTATACCTGCTAGCTTCCTACTAATTCTGTTGCTTCCTTTTTCCTTTCTGTTTCCTCAGGGGGGAGCAACGTGCATACTAGCAGAAACACGCTCACAGTGGCTTACACACGCGCACATGTGCTTACACGGTTCATAATCTACTTATTCGGGTTAAAACACGCGCACACCCATGCAAACACTGTTACACGTCTGCCAACAGGCTCCCACATGCTCAGCCTGCCCTACACGCGCGCACACCAGCGCAAACAGTGTTAAACATCTCCCAACACACTCCCACATGCTCAGTCTGCCTTACACGCGTGCACACTGCCCTACTCGCACTTCATGGTGCGCACACATGTGCATGCACACCCAGCAAGAAACTTTGGTGTAAGTAACAGTGTACACCTTCCATTTCTTGACTTTCCCAGACTTATCTTGTGGCACACCTCTTTCCATGATCTGTGTCTGTCATCTGTCATGTTACACTGACCTCCAATGAACTGCATTTCTTTCTACCATTCCCCTCTGTGATGTCACCTATCTCCTACTCTATTCCTCCCCCTTATGTATCTCTTACACTACTCAGACTGTGCTCATTTGCTATGTGACTGTCAGATTCAGTATCCTAACCCTCATTTACATGAGATTGCCTACTAATGCTTAGTTTCATGTCTTACACTCAGCTTCCCCCCTTAGCAACCACTACATGGTGGCCATGTTGTTTTTGGTCTGCTGGTCCCTGCATTGTCATTCCATGTATTGCATGAAACCCACATTTGTGGGTTTATAACCTTCATTTTTATGTTTTATACAGCGCAGCCCATTTGCGCGGGGCTGCGCTGGGTTTAAACATCGGCGATCGCCGAAAAAAAATATATATATTTTTATTATTTTTGCATCGGGTTACCTTGCCAATGGCCACATATTTGGCCATTGGCATGCTGCCTGAGACATATGCACCCTTTATTTGTAGCTGACATGGCTCTGTTGTGCAATTTGCAGAAACGTACTCAGTTGTCAACTGAGTACATTTCTGCAGCTAAAACGTCTCTTACACGGGCTGGTTTCTGCTTCGTGGAATGCTAATATACCTCATTTGCATGCCTTTCAGCTGCAAGTGAGGTATTTAGCATGTCCATGCCCAGTCCGTGTAAGAGACATTTTAGCTGGTCTCTTACACGGAGTTTAGGGATGTTCCTGGATCGCGAGGCTTGCATGGAGTGTTACACGTCTCTTACACTCCGTGCAAGCCTTCGTGAATCCTGCCCAATATCTTGCAGGCCACTCTTGGCAATTTTGCTTAAAGTAATTTAGACAATGTTTGACTGAAAAAGATGTTCACGTTTTCACTATGTTTAAGCAAATTGGCAAGGCAGTTATAGGACATGATTGGGTAGTGTATAACAGAAATTAAGTAGACCATTCTTGAAGATGTGGCTAAGGAAATTTAAACCATACTTGGTTTGTACAAACAAAAATAGTAGAGACATTGCAACTTGAGACAATACCTAGCCAGGGTGAAGGAAGTGGTTTTAGGCTATGCCCAGTTTGATTAAAACAAAAATATGCATGTCACATTTGCTGAGGTACATGCAGGAATGTTAGACCATGATGTTGTAGTTTATAGCAGTATTGGTGTAGGACATTCTTGAGAGGATGCACCATTAAATTTCATTTCTTGTTCAGCTTAGAGTGAAAATGAAGTAAGCCATGTTTAGTGGGGTATAAAGGGGGATTTTAGGCCTTTCTCTCCAGGATACAATCAAAAAGTGAATTGCATACTTGGTCAGAGGTATAAGTGAACCACAGGACATACCTTGGTATGGACCATGCATGCCAAGGAAAGATGAGAGAATGTTATGTCATGTTTGACATGGGTAGAATACAACTGATGTAGTCCATGCTACATCTGGATGGGCAGGCATGTGCCTTGTGGTGTTTGAATGTGTGATCTTACTAGGCCAGGTGATGTAAGTCATACATTATTTTTGTGATCTTCATTGTTATTCACAGGGATGCATATAGAAGATGCTATGTATAGTCTGAAGCCTACAACTGTAGGATAGCACTGTAGGATGCAAAATATGCCAGGAAGCAGTCAGAAGAAATTAGATGCCAATCTAAACATAAGCCATTATGTTCTCCAATATGTAACTAATAGCGCTTATAAAAAAGGAAAAATAAGTAACTAAGACGGAGGAAGAAAACGAGATGCCTATTTAAATTCTGACTAATTGTTTTTCATTGCAAGTCACACAACTATGCATGAGGTATTTTCATCCTTTGATGAGTTGTAAGACTTTTCTGCTTGGTTAACAGAGTTCATAGCTACAATGGAAGCTAGTGGCATGCAGATCAAATGATTACAAGGGGGAATATGACGGAAAGCAACTGAAGTGAAGTCTTACTCAAGACAGCCAATGAAGGCAAAAAAAGAGGATTTGGGACTGAAAAGCATGATGGGACACAGAAGAGGTAGATGAGAAGTAACACATCAGATTGCAAGATTGGTGACACACTATGATAATTACAGTATGGCGTAGAAGCCATAGCCAGGGTAACACTATTTCTGGTCATATCCAGCTTTGTTGATGCTTCAGATGAGTCATGTATCTTTAAGTGAAGTTTCATCGTGTTTGCACTTTGTTGTGTCAGCTGTGAAATTATCACCAAAATATGTTGATGTTATCTATGAAGTTGGGTGACACAGAATAAAGAAAATTATTATTTTTTATTTTGCTATCTTTTCTACCAATTTATTGCAAACTTGGAGGCAGTTTATATATAAATGTTGGATAGTAGAGATAGAGCATACACTTTGGGTTTGCAGTGGGCATGGTGTCCATTTAACTTGTGAAATGTTAATGCTGTAACCTTTTATGGTTATGCTCTTGTGCAGTTCATATATTTCAGTTGTGATGTTTTATGTCCTGATGTAGTCAGACTCAATGTGTTATTGCACATCCCATGCTCAGAAGGTCAGTTCCAGACAAGCACAAGATTTGACAACATTTCATGATTATAATGGATAGCCAACACAATATGTTATGTATGGAGCAGAAGTAAGAGAAAACAGGAGTCTTATCACTGATAATGTAATCCAGAGAGTTGTGAAGATTAATTCCTAATGTAATGGATGACAGAATGGGGCAAGTGATGTGTGATGCAGCAGCAGGATAAAATGTTAGAGCTGCTGTATTTGTCTCACTGACCTCTGAAGAAAAGGAAATGATATAAAAGGCTACTGACATGTTTGTTTTACTTGACAAAGAAGACATTATAAGGTGTCTTTAGCTGGATAAACTGGTGCTGCAGATCTAGCAGGAGCCCTGGCAAAGAATAGCAAGGCAGGCTAGGCAAGGCCAATCCCAGCACCTCTGACAAGAGTTCATTAGCTTTCATATATATTGTAAGGACAGTATTGTAGGCTTTCCTTTCCTTCTCATACCTCTCAGCTTCTTAATAGAAGAAATTTGGATAAACTCAAAAATAATGGGGGGACAAAGGCCCAAAAATAGGGGCAAATTTTAAATATTACTCATAAACTTAGAAAGTTGTTAGAATAAATGTGTTGCATTAGTATGCATTTTATCAAGGATATGAAGTCTGAAACTCAAAAGTCTGTCATTATTATTAATGACTAAAATCACTGATGATTTGCCAGAAAAAAAACACAAATTTTGTGAGGAACAGACCAAAAATATGAGGGCAAAATCTGGACATTGTGTGAAAATCTGGACAGTTGAGAGCTATGCTACTACTTGATTATCATGAAGGCATGTGATGCAAAAGGAATGGGAAGACAACTGGATGTGTGACTGTAAATTAATCCCAGGGGTGACGCCTATGTCCCTCATGGACAGGGGCAGTCGGTGCTGATCACTGAATCTCTCTGCTGACAACAACCATCTAAATATTGTCAGTAAGGGTACTTAGGTTTTTACACAGCTAGGCTTGTAAAGACCCTCGGGCATCAGCCTAGTAACATCCTACAAGCCTGTGAACCTATGAGTTCAATAGCCTATGGCTATTACTTCAGATACATGATGGAAGAAAACCAGGGCATCACTGTTGCAGTGCAATACATGCATACCTTTATATGGAAACTGTATTGGATAGTAAGAAATAGAATATGGGCTGGAACTGCAGGAAAGGCATTACCCCATAAGTCACATTTCACCTTTAACCTCAGCAATTTCTGGTGACAGTTGTTATTCAGGTATGTCTGTGAAAGGTGTGAGGGGCACAAAGAGCATTGCTTTATTAAAACAGACTGCCTTCCTTGACATGAATCAAGGGAGCAAACAGAAGTGGTGTATGAGGCAAAGCAAATGATTGGGGATGTGTGACAATAACTGTGTAGAGTTGCTGAGTTTCCATATTTATTGTGAATATATGTTATAGCTATTACCCTTTTAAGACAGGTAGTGACATTTTAAGAAGCACTGTATACCATAATGCACTGAGTCTATTATTATTTGCCAGTGTATTTGTGACGAGTCATCTCTTGATATCATTTTTACTGTGCTACCATTATGTTGTTGTTGTGTCTTTCAGCTTATTCCAGTTAGAGGTCGCCACAGCAGAACTCCGGTCCGCTAATGTTTGGTAGTGGGTTTTTATGTGCCAAATTACCAGCCCTGGCGCACAACCTTCAATGAAGGCACACCCATTCATGCATGCCTCCACACAGAAGACGGTCTAACTGAGAATCGAACGCGACAACGTCTTGCTGTGAGGCGACAACGCTACTGCAGCACCATTATGTACAGAATAAAAGTTGCCATTTTATAGAACTGTTAGTGTATTCTGATGTTGACACTGCCATTCAACATGGCTGGACAACCAGATATCAGCATCATGATGGGAGGATTTTCAGAGAAAAGACAGTCCACATGAAAGTAATAGCAAGACTATTGGAGAAAGACAATAGGTAGCAGGCAACCTTACAGTCAAAAGGAGTCTCAGAATCGGAAAGCACTCTGCGAATAAATAGTGAAGAAACAGCTCAAGGATGACCTGACATTCAGTGTGCATCCATCTGGTAAGAAAGGTGTCAGCCTGAAATTAATGCAAAGGACAAAGAAGAACATGTAGGAAGGTTTTAATAAAGGAGCGGTAGGAAGGGAATTCAGTATGTTCATCACCATTCTTCTAAAATAGGATTGAAAAATATCCGGAAATCTGTTTCCAAGAATATACTGGGAAGTTCAAAATCATTCATAACTTATCTTAATCAAATTAAAGTTAGCTTGATGAATGCATACCCAAAGAAGGTAAAACGGTCACCTGCACTTAAGTGGGAGTGGCTATGGCAGACAAAAAGGGGTTCCAAATGGTTTGTATTAACCCGCTAGAGCTGTATTTTCTCATTTTCTATTTGTTCAGATGTTGTTAACTTGAGATGATGGTTGACAGTGATGTTATTGCTGGTTAATTATTATAGTGATATGTTTAAACTTACTATTTATGTCACTCATACTCTGAGATCAGTGGCAGCAGAGAAGGTGTGAAATTATTTTTCTAAGAATGATAACTCCTTCCTCAGTTTGCAAAAATCTTGGAGTGCAAATATACGAGACAAGCTTCCAATGTGTGAAATGCAGGGATGGACTTGTTCTTTGCAAAAAATGTCTATCTTCAGTTTTAACATGGTTGTATGACATCTTGTTCTCCTTGAGTAGATACATTTAGAACTTTTATGTATGTGAGATAACAGGTTTCTTGTAGAAATGTATGAGGTAGTGTGTTTGGAGCATCTTCATTTCAAGGCAATATAGGACACCCATTACAGGTAGCTATAATTTGTTGTAGTGGATGTGGCAGTCTTCTGTCTCCTTCCAATCAGGCTGACCAGGAGAACTCCTGGTACTGTAAATATAACCAGACTGTATCATGGTAAATGCATATGAATGGAATGCTCATTTGCATACATATATGCACTTTGATATGTTCAGCAGCAGTACCAGGAATTCACATCAAGGTGGCAAATTACCCCCAGTTAATCTCCATGGAGGAAACAAGACCACTGAAAGATAAAATTCCTTTCTTTAAAATCCATTATCTTTCATCCATTCCTCAATGCAACTCACTGCAACCATTTTCTTATATCAACTCTCTGGAGATGATACTGTGGATAACCCTTGTCTTGGGCTTTATAACTTAAAACAGGCATTCACAATCATAAATCTGCATAATTTTATTTCTAAGCAATGAGGTCTGTTTGAACCTTCCAGAAAGGTGTAAATGTCCTTCTATATATGTACCCTTATATAGTAGATTGGTCTCTCTTCTCGTTTGTCAATGTGCCTGTCAACTTTTGCTGGCATCCATCTATGCTGAAGAATTTTTACTTCCTCCTGGGCCACATGCTGCTACCTTCTCTTGCTGATCCTCTCACCCACCTCTCTAAAAAGTCTATTACTTGCTTTGAGATCTGTATGCTTCTTATGCCTCTGCCAAGAGCAGAATCAGCTGGCATTGACAGTCTTCATTCAGGGATAAGAATCTATTATTGGTGCAGGGGCGGCTCATGCTATAGGACTGCAGGACTGCATCCCCCCACCTGTGAAAAGAAAAAAATAAATTGCGAGACCCCCCCCCCCACCACTGTAGAAAAAAACAAATTCATGAGTCCCAGAACTCCACGCATGCGTGCTTAGTTCCTGAACTCCAGACTGCTCTGTTAGCCAGTCTGGATAGGGAAGGAAGGGGAACTCTGCCCTGCCAGCCCAGCAGTCTATGCGGTGATGACCGCACAGACCAGAAGAACACTGGACTGCATTTCCCACAGGCTGGAGGCTCCTGCCTACACACATCTTGTGGGGGAACCCCAGAACAGCCTGTGTGGGCTGCTATGGAGGACAGACAGGTGTAGAGGACAGATTCAGGCTGCTGCAGAGGACTTAGCTCTGCTGGAGGCAGGGTGTGTGTGTGTGTGTGTGTGTGTGTGTGTGTGTGTGTGTGTGTGTGTGTGTGTGTGTGTGTGTGAAATGCCACATGGTGGTGGGTAGAAAATAAGGCTTGAATCTTGTACCTTTGTCCCAAGTGGCAAAAGCCTGAATTCCCTACCCACCACCATTTGTAAAACATTTGCAGATTTTTGCCTCATATTTGTTCGGTTCTGTTTCTCATAAAATCTGTGGTTTCTGTATTTTTGTTACTTAACAGAGCCAGTGGTGTAATGGTAGCATTGTTGCTTGACAGCTACAGATTGGCTGGTTTGATGCTTGTCTGGGGTGCCTTCTGTGCGGAGTCTGCATGTCCTCCGTGGGTTTGCTCTGGTGTCCTTAATGGATATTTGTCCCTATTTTTTGGACTGTATTCCCCCATTATTGGCCTCTTCCAGGTTTTTTTGTGCCAACGTTGAGAGCTATGGTGACAACTGAACTCACTGAATATGTTTGGGGGCTGTATTCCTCCATTATTGGCTTTGTTCAGGTGTTTTCTGCTAAGATGTTGACCGCTATGGTGACAGCTGAATTCACGAAATGGTAGCCATTTAGGTTTCAGTCTTCCTTCCTTTCATAAAGCAGATGATTTGGCATAGTGGTATGTTGCTCTGACTGTTTTGCACAGGGTACTGGGTTTAATACTTGGCAGTAAAATGTATGGTGGTAACATAGCATTTTATTCTAACAACTTTCCAACATTACACAAGCAATGTTTACAATGTGTCCCTGTTTTTTGGTCTTTTGCCCCCCCCCCCCAAATTTTGGATTTTTCCAGATTTCTTGTGCTGCAAAGTTCAGAGATGCAGCTGAGTGTCAAGTAGATTTTACAAGAAGCTGAGAGCTGCAGGGGAACAAAAGTTTAGTGCTGCTTATGTCAAGTCTGCTTGCATTGTTAATAGCACAATAGCGTACTTGCTTTTGATGCAAAAGGCTATGGGTTCTACTCCCACAGTAGGTAGATGTATTGCTGATACTGTACTGTATTGTAAAAGGGTTGGATGCTGCAGTCCTTTTTGGTGAAGATACTTAGTAACTATGAACCTGTTATCTGTTTGCCATCCATTCCCTATTGCAATATTACTAGCTTATCGTTTTTTTAATGCAACTTAGGCAATATATTCCTCAAGGGCAACAGGCACTTTATTTGTAGATGAAACAATGAAATATAAAGCTGTTTGCTAGCAGCAACCTCTTCATTAGTTACAGATTTCTTTAATGTGGAATTATTTAGATGACTTTTACTTCTTCAGAGATTGTGCATCTTTACTGATACTGCTGGACTGTATGAGTAGACTTTTATGATAGAAATGTTCTGAATTGGGCAGTTTTGTCGTTATTGGTGCAATGCATTCATTGTTTACTGTAAAAATGTTCTGAATTGGGCAATTTTGCCATTATTGGTGCATGCATTTTGTTTCATTGTTTACTGGAAAAATGTTCAAAACAATTTTAAAACGCCCTCTAACAACTATACTATATTGTACAAGGAATATAATTTAATACAGTCAGGAAGGTGTATCAAAGACCATGTGTATGTTTCGTGTTCAAGGGGCCTATGATTTGAAAACAGCCCAAAGTTAATCTTTATCTGCCACAGGCACAATGTATTTTCTTTGAATGTGGGTTTCAATGCTGTTTCAATGAATGGGAGTTTCAAGGGCAGAGACGTTTTAATGCTAAGTCTGTTTTCATTGTGAGATTGCATTGCTTTATTCAACAGATGTCTTAGTGTTTGTGCTGTAAAATGCAAAATAAAACTTTCAAATGAAGTCCAAATCATCGTATAAGTAAAGCAGTATGCACATTAATGTTTATGGTAAATGGGGTGAAATAGCCAAGTAATGGTTCATTGGAATGGCTGCAGGGCGAGGCTCCATTCGACCATAATTTTATGAGGGGGAAGGGCGAAAAACTCAAAGACAGCCCCGGCTGAAGTATACCTCTCAGCTGTCCAGATTTTCACAGAATGAATAGATTTTTGCTTCTTATTTTTGGTTTGTTCCTCATAAAATGTGTGGTTTTCCGGCAAATCATTTAGGAATTAAGTCACTAAATAATGACAGACGCTGAGTTTCAGACTTCATAACCTTCAGAAAAATGCATGCTAAAGCAAGACCTGTTATTCTCTCAATTGTCTCAGTTTACACAACAATTTATAGTACTGTTTACATGTTCCCCCAGTATATTTGGCCTTGTCCAGATTATCTGCATTAACAGGTTGAGAGGTATGTGCAAATAAATTGCTTTATGGAATTAGGCATGTCCAAACCTCTCAACTGTCCCCAATTTTGGCTCAAAATGTTGCTCTTCCCCTAATAATCCCACCGCAAAATGGCAATTTTGGAAGAAAACATGAAGGGCTTACAATTAAGAAATAACTGTAATAATCAAAGTTATAGATTACTTTTATTTCAGAAATGCATGTAGATTCTTTTATTTTGTCAGCTGCTCAAGTTAGCAGTACTAATATTAAAAAGTGTCCCTTCTTTGACAGGTTCCCAGCTGTATTGTGTGGCTATTTTATATTTTTGCACCACATTTTTGGTCCATTTTTCATAAAGTCATTTTTTTTTGGCAAATTAGTGGCAAATCATTAAAGATTGAAGTTAGAAAACAATGACAGACATTTGAGTTTCAGATTTCGTACCTTTCAGAAAATTCATATGAATGCAAGACCTACTATTCTATTATCTTTCTAAGTTTATAAGAGCAATATTTAAAAATTGTCCTTATTTTTGGGCCTTTGTCCCATGTCTATGTATGGCTCTGTCCATATTTCTTGTTCTGAGGTTAAGAGGTATGACAAATGTGTCAGGGCCATCACAGTCAGCCAGAGACATTTCAAATTGTGACATACTTGTTGCACTCCACTTCTCCATGTAGTGACTCTGGATGTGTCCAAGCAAGGAAAAGAGCAGTTATGCAGTGTAAATGTGCAGAGTATCCCCCACCAAGGTAGACACAAGTGCTACTTTTATTCTTTCCTTGATTTTGCAGAATGTTCTGGTTTCTGTCATATTTTATACTGTTGATTTATGCTTATTATTACTCAGAAAGTGCCTGTTGCTCTGTGTTTAAGTAGCAATGCTTTAATGACCATGAGGGAAGCTTGGCTGAGATTGTAAGATGCAAGTAAGCTATAATAAGTATACTGTTAAAGAACTGCCAACATTGAAAGCCTTTCTGTTGTTGCCATGCAGAGAATACTTACATAACTAGATAATGTATAAGCCTTGGGTATTGAAATGGACAGTATTTGTAATAAAGGACAGGATTACATTATTTTAAGAAGCTCATTATATTTGTTGGAGACTTGCAGTCATTTTTGGAGGCTTTACCTGTAAACCAAACAGAATGCCAATCTATCATGTGTGGTCCATTACATGTACAGTAATCCTTTAAGCAATGAATCTTGAGCTTGTTTCTTGTTTGCTTTTCATTTTTTACTTTGATCATGTTTTCCCAATGAAACAAGTAGATAGTTGTCAGGTAGCAGGTCTTTTTTGGATACGAAACATTTTTACAAGTGGGGGTATCACAGAGATTGCTACTTTTAGCATGTTACTTGCTACTTTAATAAAGCTGAATATAAATTATAATTAGAACTGCAGTGCAAGGAGAAGTGGTTTGAGTTGAGTGCTGCTTGTTTTTCTTATACTTGGTTTTGACTGGCATTCCAATAATGTAGTTAAAAAGTAATTTATTTTTTCGTGCCTCACAACCTTTTTGTTTCCATCTAGATATTAAGTAAGTTGCCATGCAGCCAATGCATTGAAATACTTTTTTTCTTCTACACTTCATGTTGTCTTGATTGGACTCTCATAATGATGGTTTGGCACTCAGGGCAGCATATTTAATTAAAAGTTACAGGTTTTTTGGTTTTGAGCATAGCCCCTCCCCTTTCTAGTTGACCACACCCCTTTCCATTGACCCCACCCATTCAGCTGTCTCCTGTAGCCCCACTTTGATTTGAAGTCACCAGCTGCCACTACATTGGTGCTGACTTTGACCTTACTCAACCAAAGCTCTTGACTTGGGAATAATCCATTGATAAGATAGGCCCTTGCTTCACAAGGTTTCATACTTAACACCTGCTCTGGTTTACTGTTTTTTTTCAACTCATGTGCTTTGTGTTAATAGTTAAACTACTTTTCCAGAATGAAAAGACATCTTCTTTTGAAATTTTATCTCTCTTTTACTTACTTTCTGAATTTTCTCTGAATTGATCTTCAAGATGCTGACATCACTGATATGGTTGTTTATAACCTATTCCTTTAGCTGCTTATATTTGTGGCTTCTATAAGGAGAACTGCAACTTTTACTGATGGGGCACCATCCAAGCCACTTCATCAAAAATTATGACTCTTGTCTTTGCTCTTTGTATTATTTGAGGCAGCAATTAGATTCTAATGGAAATTCTCACTGCTGAGTAATTATTTAGAATGCAATTCTGACTTATCATTAGATCCACTGCTGCCAAGTAAACAAAATCATTGTCCAGCTCTCCTTCCTCCATAAATCTTCTGTACTACTTGGCAAGGACATAAGAGCTGCAGCAGGTAAGGGTATCTAATCCTGCAACTGCATATGGCTTACAAATTCTTTGTGCTACATGTTATAAAGCTTCCTCTTCCATTCAAAGTGTAGTGAATAAAACATGCAGGTTTACACTCCATGCATTTTACTTTTATCACCATTGTATTGTTTTGGTTCATGTCAGCTGAGTATCAGACTCAGAGCGAATGTATCTTTTCTGTAAGTTATGGTCTTGTTTAGTGGCATCTGGTGACTTCAAATCAAAGGGAGGTTGCAGAAGACAGCTGAATGAGTGGGGCCAATGGGAAGGGGTGTGGTCAACTAGAACAGAGCAGGACTATGCTCAAAACTACAAGAATTGGGACTTTAATTAAATACGCTGCCCTGAGTGCCAATCTGTCATTATGAGAGTCCAATCAAGACAAAATGAAGTGGAGAAGAAAAAAATATTTCAGTGCATTGGCTACATGACAGCTTACTTAATATCTAGATGGAAACAAAAAAGTTGTGAGGCATGAAAAAATAAATTACTTTTTAAATACATTACTGGAATGCCAGTTGAAATCAAGTATTAAAAACAAGCAGCACTCAACTCAAACCACTTCTCCTTGTACTGCAGTTCTAATTATAATTTGTATTCAGTTTATAAAAGTACCAAGTAACATGCTGAAAGTAGCAATCTCTGTGATACTGATTACCCCAACTTGTAAAACTGTTTCTTATCCAAAATCGACCTGCTGCCTGACAACAACTATCTACTTGTTTCATGGGGAAAACATGATCAAAGTAAAAAATGAACAGCAAACAACAAACACGCTCAAGATAAATTGCTTAAAGGATTACTGCACAGGATATGGACCACACATGATGGATTGGCATTCTGTTTAGTTTACGGGTAAAGCCTGCAAAGATGACTGCAAGTCTCCAACAAATGTAATGAGCTTCTGAAAATGTTGTAATCCTGTCCTTTATTACAAATACCGTCATATGCTTTTTAATACATAAGGCTTATATGTTATCTAGTTATGTAAATATTCTCTGCATGGCAACAACAAAAAGGCTTTCAATGTTGATAGTTCTTTAACAGTATGCTTATTAAAGTGCACTTGCATCTTAAAATCTCAGACAAGCTTACCTGATGGTGATTAAAGCATTGCTACTTAAACACAGAGCAACAGGCACTGCAACAACATGCATTTTTGAATAATAAGAAGCATAAATCAACAGTGTAAAATATGACTGAAAACCAGAACATTCTGAAAAATCAAGGATAGATAAAAAGCTACTGTAGTACTTGTGTCTACCTTGGATGGGGGATCATTTGCACACTTAGACTGCATAACTGCTCCTTGCCTTCCTTGGACACATCCAGAGTCACTACATGGGTATGTGGGGTACAAAATGTATGTCACAATTTGAAATGTTTCTGGCTGACAGTGATGGCCCTTACATATCTGTCATACCTATGAACTTCAGAGCAAGAAATCTGAAAAAAAACCATAAATAGAAATGGGACGCAGGCCCAAAAATAAGGACAATTTTTAAATATTGCTCTTATAAACATAGAAAGATAATAGAATAGTAGATCTTGCATTAATATGAATTTTATGAAGGGTATGAAATCTGAATCTCAAACATCTGTCATTATTTTCTAACTTCAATCTTTAATTACTTGCCACTAATTTGCTAGAAAACCACAATTTTATGAAAAATGGACCAAAATGTGATGCAAAAATATAAAATAGCCACACAATACAGCTGGGAACCTGTCAAAGAAGCAACACTTTTTTAATATTAGCACTGTTAATTTGAGCAGCTGACAAAATAAGAGAATCTACATGCATTTCTGAAATAAAAGTAATCTGTAACTCTGATCATTACAATTATTTATTAATTGTAAACCCTCCACATTTCTTCAAAAATTGCCATTTTGTGGAGGGATTATTAGGGGATAGTAACATTTAGAGCCAAAATCATGGACAGTTGAGAGGTTTGGATATACCTAATTCTACAAAGCAATTTATTTGTGCATACCTCTCAACCTCTTAACACAGGAAATCTGGACAAGGCCAAATACATTGGGGGAACAAACAAACAGTACTAAAAATTGCTCTTGTATAAACTTAGACAGTTGATAGAATAACATGTATTGCTTTAGCATGCATTTTTCTGAAGGGTATGAAACCCAATGTCTCTCATTATTAAGTGACTTCATTCCTAAATAATTTTGCAAGAAAACAATAAATTTTATGAGGAACAAACCAAAAATAAGAAGCAAAAATCTATTTATTCTGCGAAAATCTGGACAGTTGAGAGGTATAGTTCAGCCGGGAGAATTGTGCGGCAGAAATACTACACAACAGACTTAGCTCCCTAGATGTGGACAATAAGTACCCCCCCAAAAAAAATCTAAGAGAAGTGATTGCTTCAATCTGGTTTCATCACTTTCAGTAGCATTCAGACTCAATCAATGAAAATATTCAGTAAAAAAAAAAAGATTGTGCTTGTCGACAGTTGATTTAACTGGTTCATAATCTAACACATCCAACCAAGAACTGGGAGGGTGCATACCTGAGCTGATAATCAATAAACACCTTTCTGATTGTACTAAATTATAATCTTTGTATAATACAGTACAGTTGTTAGAGGATGTTTTAAATTTGTTGTTCTGAACATTTTTCCAGTAAACAATGAAACAATATGCATGCACCAATAATGACAAAACTGCCCAATTCAGAACATTTCCATCATAAAAGTCTACTCAAACTTCTACAATTCACCAGTATCAGTAAATATGCACAATCTCTGTGGAAGTAAGAGTCATCTAAATAATTCCACATTTAAAGAGATTTGTAACTAATGAAGAGGTTACTGCTAGCAAACAAGTTTATATTTCATAGTTTCATCTACAAATAAAGTGCCTGTTGCCCTTGAGGAATAAATTACATAAAAAAAAATGATAACCTAGTAATATTGCAATAAGGAATTGATGGATGGCAAACTGATAATAGGTTCATAGTTATTAGATATCTCGACCAAAGAGGACATTCTCAGGACTGCAGCATCCACCCCATTTAAAAGTACAACACAGTACAGTATCAGCAATGCATTTAAATATTGTGGGAGTAGAATCCACAGCCTTCTGCATCAAAAGCAAGCATTCAACCTGTTATGCTATTAACAATGCAAGCAAACTCAGCTTAAGCAGCACTAACCTTCTCTTCCCCTGAAGCTCTCAGCTCCTTGTAAAATCCACTCGAAATTCAACTGTATCTCTCAACTTTGCAGCACAATAAATCTGGAAAAAGCCAGCATTTATTGGGGGAGGACAAAAGCCCAAATAACAGGGACACATTTTAAACATTGCTGGTATAATCTTGGAAAGTTGCTAGAATAAAATGCTATGTCATCAACATGCATTAAACTGCCAAGTCTTGAACCCAGGACCACGTGCACTGCAATCAAAGCAATATACCACCATGCCATATAAGCTGTTTCCTGAAAGGTTAGAAGACTGAAACTTAAATGGCTGTCATTTAGTGAATTTTTCTCACCATAGCTCTCAACCTCTTAGCACAAAACACCTGGACAAAGCCAATAATGGGGGAATACAGCCCCCAAACATATTCAGTGAATTCAGTTCTCACCAGAGCTCTTAACCTCTTAGCACAAAAAAACTGGACAAAGCCAATAATGGGGGAATGCATCCCCAAAAATAGGGACAATTTTCAAATATTGATCTTATAAACTTAGAAAATTGCTAGAATAAAAGGTTTTGTGTTACCATGCACTTTTTGAAGAATATGAACTCTAAAATACAAATGCCTGTTGTTATTTAGTGAATTCAAAATCCAGAAAACCACAGATTTGATGACAAACAGAACAAAACAAAAATATGAGGCAAAAATGTGAACAGTTTTAACATGTGGTGGTGGGTAGGGAATTCAGGCTTTGGTTACCTGCACCCAAGGTACAGGGTTTGAGATACTGTCTCTAACCATCAGTTATATATAACTGGGGCATTACACACACTTAACTTACTTTTGTTATTATTTTAAACATGTACTGATTTAAATTATATCTGTATGATAAACCTTGAGCTACTTTGCTTTAACTCTGGGTAAACAAAACAGCCAAAAAATGGTGTACACAAAGCTTTATATGCCTCAGTTCAGAGCTTCTCACTTTTCAATCATAACTGAATATACAAATGTCACTGAAAACAAAATAATTCTACTTTTTTAAACTATTTCAACAGCTAGTGGAGACAGAGAGAGAGAGATCATTTATTATACCAATAAAATGTAATTCATAAGGAAGGAGAAATAGTCCAGTAAACTATCATTACAAGCTAGCCAGCCGCCCTATCTTTACAAAAAAAAAAAAAAAATATATATATATATATATATATATATATATATATATATATATTTCAACTATTCTACCAATCAATAAACCACCTCTAAGGCAGCCTTTCTACTCATAAACACAGGTTCTCTAAAAGTCTCAAGCCTAGTCAGCCTGCCTTGAACCTACCTTGAGCTTCTCTTTTGCTGAGCTGAAGTTTTTAAAAGAAGCATTCTGACACTTCCATAAGCCAGTAAACTGCACACAGCTTTCAAACATCCCTAGTGAAATACTGAACTGGGAACAAATGTTTAATAAATTCTAGCTTAAGCAGCCTAACATGAGTTGGAGGTATAATAACAAACATATCTTACTTGTACCCAGGACATAGGTGAGGGTGTCAGCTGTAACACCCTCCCTTAAGCAACAGCTCCAATACAAACAATTGCAATACAGGCTTAATACAAATCAATCCACATATCAGTGAAAAGTTCTGTAGAAAACACATTTTACATGGTGCTAAAGTCACATTTTAATTATGGAAGGAAAAAGAACTCTCCTCTCATGTCCTCCTTAAGATAACTGTCATTGGCTGTTTTTCTTCTGTTTGAAAGCTGAGTTTAGGAATCAGAGTAATATATATTACTATGATGCAGCATGAAAAAGTAATATTAAAAGGAGGAGAAAAATACAGAGAAGGGTAGCAAAGCATAATAGATATGGGGCATACAGGATGTTCTGAGATGCACAGCAATTAGAACATGGTTTTGGTGAAATGCATGCAACTTGCAAACATTTTTCTGACTAAGAGGCTATTTATGTTTATAAACATAGAACAAAAACACACATAATGACTTATATGACCACCTACTTAACACGATTTTCAAAATAACAGTTTATTTTTTTTTGAGTTTTTCTCTGTCTCCTTGCAAGTTTCTTTATTTCTGTCATGAACACTGCTGAGTTTCATTGCATCCTTAATTCTTATGCCTCTTCAGGAAGTCTGTTGCAGTCAATTTATCCATCAACCTATATGTGAAATAATATTCCCTTCTGTTCAGAGCTAGCCTTAGGTGAAAAGTGCCCTAAGCAGTATGTTGTACATTTGCACCTCTGTTGCACAATGCTCCCTGCTCCACACTTGCACTGCTGTTCCATCTTGCTTATTGACATCATCCAGGTTACTTTTTGTTTGTTTTCTCACATTTTGTCTCACTCTTCAGCTGTTGTTACGCATTCTTCCAAAACACCGTGACTGTCTAAGACTGCACAGTAATATGTGGGGGAAATAACTGAATAGGGTACAACATACCACCTTCAACAACATGTACCTGGCTTACTTCAGCATATAAAATAATCAAAAACACTAGATAACTAACAGCTGGTCCTATACATATGGAGAATGTTTTACTTACTTAATTACAGATCAAGTCAACTCGAGTCCTCCATAAAGCAAACAAGTTGTTTTTTTTTTTTGTTTCAGCCAAGGGAAGAGTAGCAAGTAGCAACCAAACTATCAAAGTACTGAGATACTACTGATTGTTTCTCGCTCTCTGTTTTGGAAAGAGATCAAGAACCAATCAGTAGCCATACTGCCATTCACATCACGTACGGGACTGCGGATGTGGCAGTCCACCCCATTCCACTTTACTGTGCGGTTACCGCACAGACCTCTGGGCATCACACACTGATGATCTGTACTGCCTTTACAGCAGTCTGAGGCAGTCCAGCTTTACAGAGAGAGTAAAAAAAAAAAAAAAAAAAACGGAACTCTCCGAGCAGCGAGCATGCGCAGTTCAAGTTCTGGGACTTTGCGAGTCGGTCGGACTCGTTTTAACAGCACAAGTCAGCCAGTTAATGTATAAATATTTTATTTTTTATAGCACATATGTTCTTTTCTTTTTCTTCACATAGCTGGGGGGGGGGGTTGCAGTCCTGCAGTCTGATGCCACGAGCCACTGCTGGTCTTGTTTATTATTTTCCTACTCATATCATTACTACACTAGTACTAAAAACTTATTTGCGTAGCAGAACTATTGCTTCCCTTAACTATACAAGGATATATTCCCCCAGATCTTAGTAAACTGAGAAATTTGCCAATTTTTAGAAATAATTTACTGCAATACTAACATTCTAGTCATCTACAAAAAATTCTTCAGGTACTATCTCAGTTAGATGCTTTTCTCACCCTTCCTCTTGTAGCAGTTTAAAACTAACTTCACCTTGTGTCATTATCATTTCCTGCCTTTAAAAGCTGCAGTAGACAGGGCTATGAAATAGAGGAAGAGCAAAGGATGCCAGCTAGTGGAAATTTTAAGATTGCCAGACTCTAGAGTCAATTGACCAGGAAGGACTTGGATTAGGTTTGGATCAGTTGAATAAGCAACAGACTCAGTGTTGTCAGTAAGCATAATATGGTTAAGGATCAGCCTTGACATGCGAGAAGATTTACAGATATAACTGCAAAGGCAACTACATGAGACAATGATTCTGGTAAGAGAAGTGAATTGTCTACTCAGGCCTTTAAATTTGAATTGATGCTTCAAAGTAGCAGGAGCAGGAATGGGGGTGCAATCTACAAGTCCATAGGTTCATAGTTATACAATTATATACCATCAGTCTAGAAAACCAATTAGAGCATAGTCACTGCAATTTACCTACTTCCCCTGTCAATACAGGACTAAGAGTTTTGGTCCACTGTGAATTTACTGCTGCCCATCCATTTGTCTAAATTAGACGAAGAGATTGAGGGCTGTATTTCGTTTACTGTAGACTGGAAGCTTATTCCAAAGATGGATATCGTTTTGGAGGGATATTTATCATGCCAACAGGTCCTGTTTATTTTATATTATATATTTAGGTTATAGGCTTCTGTCTGGAAAATGGCTTGATGGTAGTCAACACATGGTTCAGCAAGACAGACAGTCATAGGATCACATAGAAGAGTGGACAGCAAGTAACTCAAGTAGACTTCCTCCTATTAAGGAAAGGACACTGGGGAGAATCAGCAATTGCAAAGTCAACCCCAGTGAAAAATGCATCCCACAGCATAAACTACTGGTTGCCACAATCAAATGCAAGCAGTGGTTAGAGAAGACTCTAAGGTCAACAGAGACTGACACTGGTACTTATAGCAGTATGGAGAGAAAAGCACATGCCAGATGAGTGGTGAATAAACATGTTGGTGATATTCGCAATTGTGGGCGGTACAGAGGTAAGAAACTCTTTTTATACTGCATGAACGTTCTAGATAGGGTAATACATAAATGAATACACAGAGTAGTGAAAAGTAAGATGGGAGATAAGCAGTTTGGATTCAGATCAGAATGCAGCACAACCAGTTCAGTGACTGCAGTGGCACAGATAGTTGAGAAGAATTTAGAGATGAAGAAATAGTCCAACTGAGCATTCCTAGACATGGAGAAAGCATATGACAAGGTTCAAAGAAAACTGATTTGGGCAGTACTGTGATGGTTCAAATTCCCAGAAACATTGGTAGAATTAGTGCAGGCTACATACAAGGACCCAATGATTCAAGTGCAAACAGTATCTGGACTCACACAGGGGTTACCTGTGGGACTGGATGTGCATAAGGGTTCAGCTATGAGCCCACTGCTGTTCATACTGTTGATTCACTATATTAGCAAACATGTCTGAGGGGACAGATCAGCAAACTTGCTGCATGCAGATGCTGTGGCATTACAACCAGACTCTGAGACTGGTAATGCTAACCAGTCTATAAATCGAATGTCAGCAGTTTCAGCCATCCTTGTGGACAGGAAACACAGCAGCTGTTCATCAAGCTTCAAGTGCATAACCAATGGAGAGGCTGATGTTAAATGGGCTTCCAAGGAAGTCTGTGAGGCAATGTTATATACTAACAAGAAAAAGGCCCTATATGTTGTCTGGACCCATGCAACTAGTGGTTTTGGTTTTGGTGAGATCATTAAATATTTTAAGACAGTAATTGTACAGGAAGTACTGGCTAGATGTAAGAGGGGCATGGAGAGAATGGACAGGAGATGTTTGAGTTAAACGTATCTGCTTGCATGTTTATAAAACCCTTGGACTCAGAGTGGGTGGCACCATTTTCTATCAACCCCTTTAAGTGCTGGATATTGTTTTTGAAGCTTTTGTCTTAGAGGAATAGGTAATTATGATTTTCATTGGATTTAGTAGCAGTACTGAAGTTTAGCTTTGCAGGTTTGATATTTTGCCTTCATTCTTTATTTACCTTTTTCATGCTAGTGTTATACTGAGGAGATTTTAGTTGATTATTTTAGGCCTAGGATTTTTTTCTTTGTTTTACAATTTGTTGATTCTGTGTTCTAGCAAAGTGGTTTATTTCTGAAGTTGGCATTGCATTTATGATGAATGGTGACATAAACTTCAATGTAAGAATTTAGGTAAGAATAGAAATTTGTGCCAAAAGTAGTAGTCTTAGCTATGAGTTCCTCATGAGATGGGAATCTTTTAAATCGCCTCAGTTGAACTCTAGGGCTAGGACTATAGCCTTATAGAAGAGGCTGAACAAGTAAGAAGTAAGAATATTTTAGGCTAAACTCTTATGGAGAATACTATGACACATTTTCCAGAGTTGTTGAAAGGTAGGGCAGCTGTAGGTATGGTTATTAAATTGTGCCATATTCATAAAAAAAATGTAGTAGGTTTGAGCCCCTCAAAAGGGATCAGAGTAATTGTTCAAGAGAGAAGGCATTGATGACATACAGTAAACTTTGTGCATATTTGTTGTTTGTGGTATATATTAGTCAGTTTATGTTTGGTTAGTTGAAATCACCTAGGTCATGATATGGATGGTGGACTTGCTAGTAGTTAGCAGGATATGGAGCTGTCCTAGGTCATTTTCTTGGTGGGATATATGTGAAGTAAATAAAGTTTTCAAATAAAAACAGACATGCCTACCATCAGCTGAGGGTCTAAATAAATAGCAGGTATTAAGACAGATCACAAAAATACTGTCAAAGCATCAGAAAAATGTTTCTGTAGTTATACAAATGTCTATGTTTTCAAGAGTTAGGAAGACCTCAGTGGTGGGTAACATTTTCTTTAGGCCTCTAGTATTGAGCAGTGCAATGTTAATATAAACCTAGCTTGAAACTGCTGGGTTAGTAGGTGTAGGTCCATAGCTTCATAGGCAAGTACTTGGCAATCGATCTGCAGACCCTCAAAAGACTAGCTAAAAAAATCTACTCAGAAGTTCCCTCTAGACTCAAGGAGGGCAAGACAAGGAAGGTAGACCTGGAGAGAATTTCATGCTGCCCATCCATTTAACTGGGTTTATCTTGAAGATGGCAAGGGTGCTACTCTGCTTGGCATGTAGTGGAACTCAGGTTGATAACTGTCTCTCTCTCTCTCTCTCTCTCTCTCTCTCAGTTTTGATCACCATGGTAAGAATATTATCAAGGTGTAAGAAGCAGCATTGATAAGACCATTTATCAAGAACAGTGGCCCTTCTGGATGTATCTCAGTAATCACATCACATAATTAGACAATCCCCAAAGCAGCCTAACAAAAAAGTCACAAGCCCAAAGTCCTTTAGATATCAAGAGATGATGGGTGCTCTGTCTCTTTATTCAGTATCTTATAGAATTTTGAGGGGAAATCTCTGTGGCTTACAATACTATTAGACACTCAGTTGTCCTGGACTTCCAATATCTCTGTATGTTTAATGGATATGCCAACACTAGCACCAGTAAGCTAATCCCACACTAAGAGATAAGTGAAACCTGGAAGAGAGATGGTTGTATAATCCAGCACCTCTCTAATCTCTCTAGATATTAAACAGTATGACTCACTATCTTCTTTAAACATAACCTAAATTAGAGGATGGATTTTTACAAATTTACTCCAGGATTGACTGGTATGGCTCTCTCGGAAAAAGGAGGTGCAGCCTGAGGAAGGGTACTGGTATGGTATAATTAGTCATAAGACTAAATATCCCAAGAATATCTATTAATCTATGAAATTTTAAGCTCTGACCTAAAACCACAAAAGGCTGTTGCATACCTGCAACACTAGGATATAAGAGCTTGCAGAGCAACTTTTGTTTCTTTCTTTTTTTTTTAATTTCTCCAAGTCTTTTGGGTTTCTAATACCATGACAGGAATGAATCCCATTCCTAAATCAAAGTATGGTTAAAGTTCATGAAATTAGTATTGTTTTTCAATCCTTGATGCTAGTCAGAAGTGTTCTTTGCATCACCCACAATGTGCCCAGTAATAACTCGTTCTGGAATTTGTATGGTGTTACATGTATCGGTAATATATCTAAGTACGACAGTAAATTATTTTTTATAAGACCCATTGCTCCTATTACTACTGGGACTGTCTGTGCATCTTTCTGCCGAATTGCCCTCGTTTCTGCCTGCAAATCTTGGGATTGCATGACTGTGTGTCTCTCTGTAAGCAAGACACTGTAGTCACTGTGTGTAGCAATTTCAATGATCAATGCTACTTTTTTCTTCTTTTCATGAACTACTATATCTGGTTTTCTTGTGGATGATCCCATGTGATATAAACTTCATTATTTTTGGATGCTTTGTGGCTCATGTTTCCAGTGTTTTTCAGCTACTTCAATATTTTAATGCTTGCGCAATCCTCAGTGCAACAGTCTTGCCACATTATTATGCCTTTCAGTATACAGTCCTTCTGCCATTAGTATATCACAACCAGCAACAAGATGTGTGACTATTTCCAATTCTGTTTTACAAAACCTACATTTGCCTATTTTTCCCCACATGTTCAATAGTCTTTGAAAACCAATAAGTATGTAGTGCACTATCTTGGGCCATCAATATTAACCATTCCTACATTCCATCCTGATCAACATGAGGTTGTTCCAAGAGTTTTCTATACCTTCAGCTATATTTATGCATTTTCACATTTCTTGCCTTCTCATCTGATCTTTCACCTTATATTCTTTCTTTTGTTTTATTGCACATTCAGTTGCTGGATGATTTTTATCTACTTCTGTTTGGTTTCCATTCCAGCTTGACGCCAATATGCTTTTGATAAACTAAGCAGGGAAGTCATCTTAGACTTATTCTCCTCATGTTTCAAAATTTTCACTGCATTTGGGTCTTGTGAGGTTAGCAGATATATATGCAGTCTCATGACTGCAGATCTATACATGTAATGATTTTTGAGGAGGCCCATACCTCCTTCCGAATGGGGAATACATAATTTTAGTATACACTGATTTTTATAAATCATTTGATGAGCACGAAGCATCCTTCTTGCTTTCCTGTCCAAAGCATCCAGCACCTTTTGGGGCCAGTCAATCACTTCAAAACTGTAAGTTAGGACAGGAAGAACAAATTGGTTTATAGCTTGGACTTTGTTCCTAGATGTAAATGCTGTTTTCAGTATTAACTTTCGGTCTTCTAAAATATTCATTACTAAGTTTTTTTTGCATTTGTTCATGTTTTATTGTTGATCCTCCATCGATTCCAAAACATTTATATACTCCCTCTTGATCAAGTTCTTTTATATCACATTCCTGTCCCAAAATGACGTTTTCTTGGTGCTGCAGCTTTCCGGCTTTAAAAGTTACTTTGGCACATTTATCAAGACCAAATGACATTATTATATCATCTGAAAAAGTTTTGGCCACTTGCAGTTGTGCTTTCAGTTCCTCATCTGATGAACTATACAGTTTTAAATCATCAACAAAAGAAGATGAGAAGTCTTTACACGTTGTTGTTTTCTGGGAGCCAAATTGTAGCCATGACCTAATATGTTAAATAGACACCTTAATGGGTTAAGAGCAAGACAAAAGAGCAACTTGACAGAGAGTCACCCTGGAATATCCCCCTTTGAATTTTTATGCCTAGAATAATAAATTGTCCTTTAGCATGTCTTAACTGCAAAGTGGTTTGCCACTGGTTCATGGCCACTGTAATGTGAGAGCTTGCAGGGCAACTTTTGTTTCTATACTGTTTGTTGGGTTCTATGATGCTAGAAATGGAACACCTCTGTTGGGGGGCTTATATATCATGACACAAATGCATGCTCATGAGGCAGGTAGTGATCTAAAGTATAAGATGCAGAATATATATTCCCCAGTTAAACAAGAGCATCCATATATTAAGTGAGGGACTAAGTGTAAGTTTTTGTAAAGACAACCTCATATGTGTAATCTTATTCTAGAGCCATGACAAAGGCAATGTGTTTAGTAAGTACAGCAGATCTTTGTATAACTTCAGTTTTCTGTATGTTGTGTTCAGAATTTTTCTTTGTACAGTTGATTATTTCATTACCATTGTGATATAGTCACAATGGGTTTATTTTAATAGGGATGAGATATAGCAAGAAACTAAATTGTTAAAGAATATACTCTAGTTGTAGTGTCAGCTCTGTGTTACATTCTTAAGATTGCCAGTGAAGACACAATTTCTGCAAATTTTAAGTGTTGTCCAGTGAAGGGGTGGGGGATGGAAGAGAGACCATGCCAGGTTTTACACTCAAATGCCTTAGGTGCTACCTAAAGGTCCAGAGCCGGGTACAGATCATATAGGCCTATAGGTCTGTCATATACCCAGCTTAGGCATGGGAAAGGAGAAAGGGGTGAAAGCAGAGGGAATGGTTGCAGGTGGAAGGGTAATGCTCTTTTTTTTTGGAATATAGGAGAAGAAGTCAGTCTCTTATGACAGAAAGACTGCTAAAAAGCTAAAGAGAGAAAAAAAATATATGTTTCTCTACTATAGGCAGTAAAAATAAAGAGGTCAGAAATATTGAAAATTATGGAGGAGGAGGCATTGGGTTCTGGTGGAATACAGTTCTGACAAAGGGAAGAAAGAAATGTTAATTATAATTCAGAAATCATTTAGTCCCAAACTAGAGTATCCAAGAGATTGTACTAAGAGCAGATGGTTGATAGTAGGAGTCATGCCTACAGATAAAGTATGGAAGCTGGGCTCTCCATATTGTCCTTATATAATCCTCAGCTCTTTGTTAATTTCTATAAGTAAAGTAATAGGTTCTCTGCACAATGCACCTTGGAACTTATAGCTGGAAACTTCACAATGTTACTCTTAGCCATTAACTTGATCATTAACTCATTCCCTCCAGCAGAGCTCTTTTGAGTGTATACCTTTAACTCCCAGTGGGCATGGCTTCAGCCTTTACAAAATTAATTTATCACCTTACAGTTCTAACAAATACTTATTAACAGAGATCATATATCAATACAATTGTGTTTGCCATCATATATGCTTCAAGATAAAATATTATGATACCTTATGTGTAGCATGGTTTTGGATTTATTAATGCAAATATGAACAGGCAATGTTTGACGCCTAGAGGAGCAGTAGGAGGTAACTGCAGAAATGCCTGTAGACATCAATTGGCTGTAATGAGTTAAGAGTGAACAAACAGAACATTTCAGAAGTATAAAAGTATTCCAGTAAAGAGGGGAAAGAGGGAGCTTGGGTGGGCTTGTGGAAAAGAGAATGTCCAGAATTAAAGATATTTACTATTTCTAGGAATGAGATAATAAGGGAAGTCAGCTGAATAGATTTTTAGTGAAGGGTGCAGCACGGAAGAATATTATAGAATAGATAATGAGGAAAGATGTAATCAGACCATGCACTAGTCAGGGTGAGAAGAGATAGATTATAAATGGAGATAGAAAGACTGTATATGTGTTGTTGATGATTGGACAAGCGAGTATATGCAGATATGTAAATAAGCCATTAGTATCAAACTGAGGGTGGACAATACAGGTAATGCACAATAGTGATATGAAATCAAATATGTATTGAGGGACAGTATGACTACCAAGGGGTATTAAGGAAGAATGGAACAGGCTCTTGTGCTAAGTTGGAGGTCTCACTCTTGGATGCTTACAAAAAAGAAATGAAATCGTCATGACTGACAGCTGGAGGAAATATATTTTGAAACCTACTCTGAAGCAAAAATTACAGCAGTGTAAATCACATTAGCAGGACAGAGGAGAATAAAGAGGGTTGACATTTAATGGACTAGTGAAGAAAAATGAGGACGGTTATAGCTTGCACACTACAGGAACACAGGCATTAGTGCTCAGTCATGGAAATTAGAGGGTTTAAAATTAAATTAGTGCATGACTGAGCAGGTATCAGTGCAATTATGAAAGGGTTTTATAGGGAGCTTCATCACTCTGAAGTGAGGTAAGTGTTCCAAACCATTAAGGTGGAATAGATTCCTAAAGTGTGCAAAGGCCTAAGAAAGTGCAAAGACTAAGGAGTTAAACAGAAAGGCATAACCTGAAAAAAGTAAAGGTGGTATTGAAGAAAATAAAAACTGAAAAGCTGTATGGTAAGATTAATTTTTTTTTTTTTTTTTTTTTTGTTTAGAGTGGCAGGGAAATAAATAACGATTCATTTATTCTAGTTGCTACACTATCACAGATAATCAGAGTACTACCAAATTCTTTTACAGGAGTTATGGTGGCACTTTTTTCCAGATTATAGGACTAGATAGAAAACAGCCATGTAATTATGGAAAATATTTAACAGGGCCTCTAGCACTGGGGCTGAAAACTATGATAATTAAATTACTTGGGCATGATCAACATGTTTTTGTTAAAGTGTTTACAGCAGAAACTCATTGGTGACAGGTCAGTTAATAGAAGAGTTACAAAGGGAAAATTTTAAGGCAGCGGGGAGCATATTACTGATAGCTGAAAATCATTTGTAGAAATTCTTATAGTGGGTACTATTGGAGACAGGGATTGGGGAAAGATTAAGAGGGATAGTCAAAAGCTTATAGGAAAGCCCTAGGATTAAGTTAGCTTTTAAAAGTATGACAGTAGACCACAAAATTATAGAAGGATGTTCTTCACAGTCCGTTTATTTATATTATCTGTAGAGGTTTTAGCATAGAAGCCATGGCACTTTCACATAAAATACATAACAAGTAGAATGTTTTCTGCTGACTTGTAGATATTGTAGTGCAATTATCTGATACGTTAAACACCATGCTTCATGGGACATATAAGAATTTTAAACTTTTAAGGGTGAGTCAGGTTAGAATGCAGCTGAATGAAGAAAGTATAAGTAAAAGTGGGCAAACTAAAAAATTATGTTAAGGTCATAGTGCATAGAAAAGCTGGAGTGAAGTATCTGAGGATCCAGGTAAAGGAAACGTGGGATGTATTATTGTCACTTGCTCTCAAAATATTGAGCTCCTTAGCATATGGAACAATAAGGCATATTCTGTAGCAGGCTATACAAATATAATGCAGATGGTAATATTATGTCTACCTGTTTTAAGACCTGCAATTGTGAATCCCAGAATTATGGAGCAAAACCACAAAATTACAGGAAAACAGTAAACATCATCAATTACTCATATACTGTAAAGTTTTTTTTTTTAATAGGAGGTTTGAATGTTAAAGTATTGAATTGTTGATCATGAAGTAGAAATGAATAACGTAGTTAGAGGATGTCTTAAATATCAATGGAAATAAATTTGGCACTAAATATGTTTTGATCAAACTTAAATGGTTACGGCATGAACAGTTAAAATGTAAAAAAGAAAAAGACTTTATTATTAGATGAGGACATCCTGCCGTTCATCCAGTACAGTGTCATTGATATGAAAAATAATATAAATGTGTAACGCATTGGAAAGAATCCAAAGTACAGGAAAAAGTACACCCATTGTATGAGTCAGAGGTATAGTTCATTAACAGAGAGATTTAGAAAAGTTTGGGTAGAACAGATAGAGACTTTATTTCTGTGACAGAATGGGAGTAAGTTTTTAAAGGGTCCAACAGCTTAAACTATCCTAGTTGCTTAGGGCCATCAGATGATTATAAATCATTGCTGGTTCAGAAGCCCAACACAATTGAAGAAATGAGCTGGAGCTATGGGGAAGGGGTTTTGGACATTATTTATATGGTTTGGAACTGTATGCATTTAAAATATTTATGGGAGAGCTGCATCTGAGAAAGGAGATCATATTTAATAAATAAGTTCCATGCAGCTAGAAATTTGCAATATTTGGGGCAGACAGAGTGTTGGTAAGTCTAGGCTGAATAGACAAACAAAAGCACAGCTGGGTCAAGAGTGTTATAGACAAGGGCTAGAAAGGTAAGATATGTTGGATTCCGGAGTGGAAGATTATAAGTGAAAAATACACAGAGTAGTTTTATCAGCCCAGGTAGACAAAAAAATGAAAGGACAAAATTCATTAAAAGTGTTTCAGGTTAGTAAGTAAATACTAACAGATTAGTAATTGAGGATACTTATTGGTGTGCTTTATATGAAGGTATGCATTAAATATTAAATGCTGTATTCTGGAGATTCATTTTTTTTAACTAGGATGTTTTTGTTTGTTTGCTATCTTATAAGAATTCAATGTATAACATTTATATATTAAGATTTTATTTGCGTATTAAATAAAGTTAAATTAAAATAAATTGAAGATACAGTCAGAAGACTGGCTTGCAGAAAATGGCAGCTATCCATTTATAACAGAACATGCTGGGTAGTTTCAAAATAATTTGAAGGCAATGGCCACAATATCAGATGCATTGTTTTAGGATAGCATCTAAAAATTTATGAAAACACATTACTATTGTAGTGGCAATAAATTATATGAGATGGAAAATTAATAGTGATATAAATAATTTGGTTCTTGAAGTAGAGAAAGGTCAGGGTTGTACCCAAATGATACAGATGCATGAAATGCAAGAGTGCATAGGCAGGGCTTAATGCATTTGTTACACACAGGACTGCATATATTCAAACTGCCATTCTGAAGCACTTTTGCAGGATGACACTACACTAAGTGAAAGAGACAGTAAGGAATGGTGAGATGCACAGATAATATCACTAGGACTTATGATAGGGCTAGCAGGAGGGAAAAACATGAGTGTGGCAGTTTTGCATCTCAGGTTGGTGGACTTGGGGGACTCTATGCCACTGGTTCAGTGTGGCTCCCATGGAGGTCAGGAGAGTGCTAAAGGATTTGCAGAAAGGATTCTTTTTGTTTACACCATAACTGATAAGCCTGCCAGTGGACTGTGTTATTAAAATGGAGGGAGAGACTGAAATATTAGGCATGGATTAAGAGGACATGAAGTCTTCATAGCTTCAGTGAGTGTTTGATAAAATCAAAGCTTTCCTAAAATACAATAGTATCAAACAACGCACATGATGACTACAGTTATGGGGAAAGTTAATGTTTTACACTGAAGATATCCTATAAAACATTTAAAACCAATAATGGTGCTGTTGATGCTGTGGTGAGACTAGAGTTCCAAACTGTCAAAAAAGCAAAGTGCCAGTGCACTACCAGTGGATTGCATCCATGTCCTACAGGCATTGCTTCTGAGAATTCCTATGCTCCTCTTTTCTGAAGGGTTATTTGTTGGCTTCAGAATTAGAGTACTGACCCTCCCATTGATTGTGTAATCAGGCATGCTTACATCACAGCCATAATTTTCTGGGTACCATGTTTCAGTTACTACCAAGGTATGATGTGAGTGATATGTGGGCAGTAGGGACAAAGATGATGCATCACAAAAAAAAAATCAGCCAGTTTGCAAATGGAATGGCACCTAGGGAGCAAAACCATGTGCTTCCACTGACCTACATTCTGATGTGTAACTTGCATGAGTTGAGGTATATAATCTAGGACTTTGAATTTTCCTGACTACATAGTCAATGCCCAATATATTACTTTATGTGATACATCACTACAAAGATTTGCATGTGTGTTTGACGCTGTGAGTATAACAGTTTTATGCTCTGACCCTAAGTAAAGAACTGCTGCAATCTTACCTAAAAAATAAAAGAAATCAGCTGCAAATGTGAGTTATTACATACATATGGTATACTAAATATAGTGTGTTTCACTCTACAAAAAAGGTACAGGTTAAGGCTCAAATTGTAATACACCTATGATTGTTGCTGCATCCAATTAAATTTCATATACCAAGTGCAAAAGCTTCCATTAGATTCCTTTAGCAGATATTCAGAAATAATAGATTGACTCTTTACAATATATTAGCAAGAAATGAAGAACTTTTATGATTTCAGCTGTCTGATATTTGGCTAGACTGCACCAGGCACAAAACTGAAAACCCTTTTCACACACACGCACACGCAAAAGCACATACACACACACACACACACACACACACACACACACATACACACACACACACACACACACACACACACCACTTATTCCATACTTATTTCTGTTTGTTATAACATCCCTGATGTTTCCTTTTTCCATACTGGATAAAATGTGTATGATTACAGTCAGTGAGTAATATCATATTTTACAGTTTCAGACTTTATATGCTTTAGTAAAGCATGCTACTGCAGCAACTGTCATTGTAGTGACTTTTAAAGATTGTACAGGGAATACTTAAAATCTCTCCTTGGTTTCTTATTCCATCATTAATAACATCTATGTTCATTTTTCTTGTGCTTTGAGGTTGAGGAGTATGCCTTATGCGGCCTGTATCTTTCTCTTATAACTCACAAATTTTTACAGGCATTGAATAATGTCCAAGATCCACAATATATGTTAAAAAATACTGTGGTATTTTCTTAGTTATTTGTTGTTGTTTGTCTTTTCTGCTTTTCCCAGTTAGGGGTCGCCACAGTGTAACTCCGGTCCACTAATGATTGGCAGTAGCTTTTTAGGGTGCCAAGTTGCCAGCCCAACTCCCAATCTTCAATGAAGGCATGCCCATTCAAGCATTTCTTTGGAATGCCACTCGACCGTGGGGAGGACATGCACTCCAGCTGAGAATTGAACGGGAGAACCTCTTGCTGTGAGGAAACAATGCTACTGCTGCACCACCATGGCTTCCAGTGGACAAATGCTGTTTTCTGTAGCAAAGGTGAAGAGTTCACCCCCCCCTTTGTAGTTGTGTGCACGTGTGTGTGTGTGTGTGTGTGTGTGTGTGTGTGTGTGTGTGTGTGTGTGTGTGTGTGTGTGTGTGTGTGTGTATATATATATATATATATATATATATATATATATATATATATATATATATATACACACACACACACACACACACATATATAAATATATATATATATATATATATATATATATATATATATATATATATATATATGTGTGTTATTTTTAAGTTTTATTTAATTTTCCACATCAAATCCCCAAGGTCTAGTTGTGGCATAGAAGACTAATAACATCTGTGGGAGGTTACAGGGTTGGAATTTTTTTAGAGCCTTTAAGGCATGCTACTTAGAGTATCCTTGGTGGCTAGTGTTTGCACATTACATGTTGTTTGCTTTAAGCAAGTGTCTTGAGGACATGCTACATAGAGTATCCCTGGTGTTTAGTATTGCCAATGAACCACATAACACTAAAGTAGCATCCCCTGGTGTCTAGTGCTCCATCAACCCATGTAATGATTTAGTAGTATCCCTGGTATATATTGTGTTCCCTGAGCCATATAATATTACACTGGTATCACTGGTATCTCGTAGCGTTGATGCCTCACAGCAAGAGGTTCTCCTGTTAGATTCTCGACTGGAGCACCTTCTGTGCGGAGTCTGCATGTCCTCCCTGCAGTTGAGTGGCATTCGAAAGTCATGCGTAGAATGGGTGTGCCTTCGTTGAAGGTTCAGCATCGAGCTGGCACCTTGGCACCCGTAAATAATCTACTACCAATCATTAGTGGACTGGAGTTCCACTGTGGTGACCCCTAACTGGGAAAAAGCCAAAAGAAGAACAACATCACTGGTATCTCATGTTCTCCCTAAACCACATCTTCCCTTGTATCTAGCATCATCACTCAATCACTGTTATTACTCAGTGCTGGTAAGGCATGGAAATGATCCCTGGTATCAAGTGGTTACCTTCCCTAAGTGCTTTTAAGGTACCATTTATTTATTTATTTATTTATTTATTTATTTGACATTTCTTAACTGGATTAGTCTGCTGGGTAGAGACCCCTTTTCAGCAGATACCCGAGGAGAAAAGCTCCACAAAATAGTTACATAAAATTTGAATGTATACGTGAAAACAAAAATTATAACAATAACAAAGTTTACAAAGAAGAAATTTCTTAACGCATAAATCTGAAAACTGTAAAATTTTATGCATACTTTTTTTTTTTGTTTTAGACAGGGAAAGTATGAATGAAGATGAGTTAGAAGGGAAACAGAATGCTGACAGTATGAGATAGGAAGATAGTTAAAGAGAGTGGCTGAAGTGTGTGGGAGAGACAGAGAAATAGTCTAAGTTAGCAGGAGTATACTCTATTACGTATATAGATACTATTATCTAAAGTTCTCACCCTGATCCAATGTTGCAGGATTTGCTCATTAGTCCTGGGGTTTGGGGAAGTACGACAGCCACTCCATCCCACTCACCCACACATACAATGATACAGCAAAAACTTTCCTGGCAACTGAAGGACTTCAAGGTAAAAGCAATACCAATACCAAAAAGAAACCTGAGGTCCAACATCCAACACTTTATTAAAAAGGCAACACAAGTAAAATAAGGCAAAGCTTTCGAGTATGCAAGTATTTTTCAATGTATATTAAGATTACTGCAACTTCTCTCCTTTTATGTATAGACAACAGCCAATCAGAAAAAAATAAAATCACATGATATACAACTAGAATGCATTTCCATGATATAAACTTAAATAACATGATAAAAGCAGTTAAAATCTTTGATTTGGAAATGTGATTTTATTTTACTTGTGTTGCCTTTTTAATAAAGTATTGGACATTGGACCTTAGCTTTCTTTTTTGGTGCACATACAAAGATACATATATACACAAACACACACACACACACACATATATATATATATATTTATACATTAATTCCATACGCATATGCATACACACACACACACACACACACACACACACACACACACACACACACGCGCGTGCACATTCATATATGCACACACATATGGACACAAACACACACATACATACACACACACACACTCATATATGCACACACATTTGCACACACATACACATACACACACACACACACACACACACACACTCACACACACACACACACACACACACACACACACACACACACACACACACACACACACACACACACACACACACACACACACACACATTCCATACACAAACATAGTACCCCCTGCCACCAGAACACACTCATGGACACACTCACCCACACATACCTAACCTACCCCAACACTAATCCTCAACAAATTAACATCCCAGACAGGCACATGCACTTTTCCATATATATAGCCCCTCACATGCACTCATGTGCATTCCACGCTGACACCTCTCGACCATTAAACTACATATTACTTACTTTACTATGGTTGGTCGACCATTAAACTACCTATTACTTTCTTTACTATGGTTGTTCGACCATTAAACTACCTATTATTTACTTTACTATGGTTTGTCAACCATTAAACTACCTATTACTTACTTTACTATGGTTGGTCGACCATTAAACTACCTATTACTTACTTTACTATGGTTGGTCGACCATTAAACTACCAATTACTTACATTACTATGATTGGTCGACCATTAAACTACCTCTTACTTACTTTACTATGGTTGGTCGACCATTAAACTACCTATTATTTACTTTACTATGGTTGATCGACCATTAAACTACCTATTACTTACTTTACTACAATTGGTCGACCATTAAACTACCTATTGCTTACTTTACTATGGTTAGTCGACCATTAAACTACCTATTACTTACTTTACTATGGTTGGTCGACCATTAAACTACCTATTACTTACTTTACTATGGTTGGTCGATCATTAAACTACCTATTACTTACTTTCCTATGGTTGGTTGACCATTAAACTACCTATTACTTACTTTACTAGGGTTGGTCGACCATTAAACTACATATTACTTACTTTACTATGGTTGGTTGACCAGTAAACTACCTATTACTTACTTTACTATGGTTGGTCGACCATTAAACTACCTATTACTTACTTTACTAAGGTTGGTGATTGTAGACTTTTGCATGTGATCATTACTCAGCAGAGCTCCGCTGTGTAAATTTCTTAGCACAGTCAGTTCTGGGGGACAGCACATGGCTAATTAGCATATGTCACTGCCTCAGAGTGCCTCATTAGCATCTAGCACAGCCCAAAAATAACATTCTCATGCTAAAGCATTGCTGTAGTGCTGCTCTTAATATAAAATGTTACCACAAGGTGTACACCTAGCCTACACATCACACTAACGTTTCTGATTTTGGACAATAACAAGTTCAGCAAATAACATTACATATACTGATGACTTATAGAAACCAATAGTATATCACAGTGAACAAGGGAATTAATCAGTTTATACAAAGCTACTTACTGCATGACAGAGTGTAACAAACCATCAATAATTATGTAGAGAAGGATAATACAGATTTCGTAAAAAATATGACGGATAATAAAGTATAAATTAATTTTAGGCTTCTTTTTCCTTTTAAAGTTTTATTTGTGTAATTCAGTAGTCACAAGTTTCTCTTTTTGAAGGGAACATTGGAGCACTGTCTGGTTTAATACCTTGCCCAGTGTCACACAGGTATTGCGCCAGGAGTGGAATTTTATAATATGAAGTTAACACATGCTCAAATTAATTACAACGTTAGCTTATGACAGATATAATGAAGAAACTTTCTCAAGGAGCTTTGCTTTGCACCCAGTATAGTTATTTATATAGCTGCTTTGCCATATATTTCTATAAACAAATCGAAAGGCTGTTCACTGCATAACCTTCTATGCACATTTGTGATCCAATATACTGCATCAAGCACTATAGAGAATGTCATTGCAAACACCAACTTGTTTAACAGCTTGAAGGAGTGTCAGTAGACCTGACTACCAACCTGGTAAACAAGCAAAAATAGAAACAACCAAGAAAGCAAACAAACATAAAGAAGGCTGTCTAATTCTTCTCAGAAGGTATTTAACAGTCATAATATGGTGTCTGCTCCTCCTCCGGTGCCCCCTTAGGTCTTCAGTTGAAATGAAAAAAAGGACTTTTAAATTGTTGCAAGTTGATTGTCATGTTTATAATAACTGGCTTACAACACAAGAAGCACTGACGTGCATTTCTGTATAGACATTCAAAAATCTCTCATGATAAAATACTTTTAGAAAAACAAGGAGTATTTAGTGGCTACAATCTGCTATAATCCCTATAATTTGCTTGTTTGACTCCTCCTTCTCCTCTGTCCTTCCTGTTCAGAATGAGCCCTTCATATCTCCCTGACATTTTTTTCTTCCCCAATATCATAGCTCTTCTTTCTTCTGAATTCAGATGAGAAGAGCTCCAGCTCCTATAGCATCTGGTCATTGCCCTTCTTCTCCATCCAAGAGATCTTCTTGGTACTTTTCCTCCTAATACATTTGAGCAACCTACTGCCTTTTTCTATTTATGTCCTCCAAAACTGAACACAGTACTAAGGGTGAGTGAAGTCACCCTTATGGCTCAGCAGAGTGAAACCATTACCCTTTGCTTCTGCAATTTGTACCACTAACATCCCAACATTCTGCTTGATGCACCTCTCACTCTGCTTATGCTGGCCCAATTCAAGTGTGCTGATCATATCAGTTCCTCTCTCGTCAACTGATATATAACACCAGGGATGTTATGGCATAAGAGCAATAACTTGCAAATATTTCAATTCAGCCTCAACTACCACCTTTCAAACCTCTTGTTCAGCTTTTCCAAATCCCCTCCTTGACTTTTCCTTAGATTCTATACTGTTGTACCTTAAGGCATCCCACAAAGATGATTATCCAGTTCTCTTTTCTCTCTGATACGTCTAAAGCAAACAGCACTGGTCCCAGGGAAACCCTGCAGTAGTCCACTCCTCATTTTCCTATTTCCTGATATTGTACATGTCACCACAAGTATCTGTGCCTTACAGCTCAAAACACATTATGAAGGTGTCAGGAGAAGAGGAGTTACGTGACATCACAGTTGTAGAAAACTAATGGGTAAATGAAAACAAGCAAATATAGTTCACCAAAATAGCCCACATAGCCTTTGTCATTCTTTCTTTTCTTATGTTTTTCATTCATTTTTCTGGATTTAATACTATGCATTTTTGTCTTCTAGTTTGTAGATCAATGTGCGTGTATGTACCTTTAAGAAGCTATCCAAGGGCTTACACAAGTGTATAAATACTGAGCACGTGCACGTGCATTCAGTGCGTATTTATTTTCTTAAGAGTACAAACTTTTGGATTGCTGTGAAGTCTGAATATTTGTGGTCTTCTTTTGACATGTCTGACACTGCTTTTCTTCGTTGGTTGGATTTATTGGCACATCTGTGCTCTTCATGCTGTTTTTCCCTTTTAGTTATTTTGTTTATGTTTGATGATGATGATGCAATCCATCCTGATGTGTTTCTATGTACTAAAGCATCTAAACAAACTACCCCACCTGCTTGTCATCTATGTTAGAGAGAGAGAGAGAGAGGGAGACGAGTGACATGGTGTCAGAAGCAGCATGTCTAAAAGGCATGGTATTAAAGGAAACGTGGCCAAAATGACTTATTGCCAGAAAGAGCTCCAGTTTCTTCAATTTATGTCTGAGAGGCACCAGGTTGGTATTGGAGAATATAAAGGAGTGGATCAGGCACCAGGTTGGTATTGGAGAATATAAAGGAGTGGATCAGGCACCAGGTTGGTATTGGAGAATATAAAGGAGTGGATCAGGCACCAGGTTGGTATTGGAGAATATAAAGGAGTGGATCAGGCACCAGGTTGGTATTGGAGAATATAGAGGAGTGGATCAACCCTACTGCATGTATAATTCACAAAACAGGTCAGAAACAAATTTCAGATGTTAAAACTTGCTCAAATAATTTCTTATTTGCAAAATATGAAATGAGGCATATAGAACACTCTAAATGATATTTGAATAAACTATGTCCAGTACTGATAAAAATATTTGAATTACTATGGAAAATGTTTGAAATAAAGTCTGAATTGCATAAAATGAATATAATAAGAGGAAACACCTGCATTTTTGCTAAGCACACATTTTTTGTATTAATTAAAGATATCTGAGTTATCAGAAGTGTATAAAGTGTTTTCATGTTTGTGCAATATTACAGTAAAGTTATCTCACAAAATATAGCCATTTCAGAGCATATTTCGCAAAGTACAGTGTTTCAAAGAGTTTACCTGCATTTGAATGTTATCACAAGCTCACAGAACAGTTTGCTCATACATAATTACAAGGGACATATTTTTCAGTGTTTTTGTGCACACTTTGTGGCCATGGCAGACAAATTTCAAAAACCCAGTACACTTGTGTTTGACAATAATATTGCGGAGAACTGGAGAGTGTTTGAGCATGACATTTTCATACAGGCTGCATTTTCTGATAAAAATGACCATACAAAGGCATTTATTCTACTTAATCTAGCTGGTTCAGAAGTCATTGAAAGGAGCATTCATTTGTGTATGAACCTGCTGTCTATGCAGGAGAGGGGCAAAACCATCATATTGTTGTATCAGCTGAGTCAAGTGAGGACCCTGAGTGCTTACAACATAAATTTAGAGAAATGTGTAACCCCCCCGACAAATGTTAACTGGAAAGGCACATATTTTATACAAGGGATCAAAAGCCTGTTGAAACTTTTACAGCATGTGTAACTGACTTGAGAAACAAGGCTAAAATGTGCAGATTTGGTGATTTGAGGGATGAGTCGATAAAAGACAGACTTGTATGTGGCATAAAGGATGATACTGTGAGAAAGATTTTGCTCCGTGACAGTGATTTAACTTTGAATAAGGCCACTGAAATTTGTCAGATATACGAGCTCATACAAAAGCAGCAAATGTAGCCCCTGCAGCACTCAGTGGTAAATCCCTAAGCTTTCCAGCAAATTCTATAGTTTGCACAGTCTCAGTGAAGCACAAGAGTGAGTCAGCAAACAGGCATGAGGGTGTGTACTTACCCCAGTTTCATTGCCAAATTTTGCAATTGTGGTTGAAATCATGAATCTAAAAGGGGAGAGATGTTTAGTTTTTGGTCAGCAGTGCCACAAATGCAATAAGTGGAATCATTTGAAAAGGTTTTGCAAATCAAAATGCCCACATTCTTTTATTAAAAGGGAACATTTTAAGAAATTAGTTGATCAATTAGAGAGCTGCAACCCTACTCTTTATATTGATGGTGTGTCAGTGCTTCATAAAACAGTCAATGCAGTAGATTTAAGGATAAAGAATGAAGTATTTGTACTATTTGGATAAATGGCAAACCCATAAAGCTCAAAGTTGATACAGGTACCAAGTGCAATGTTATGTCAGCAGTAACATTTGCTAGAGTGTGTCATGGTGAAAGGCTTGATTTGGCAAAGTGTGCGATGCTTGTTGCTTATGGAGGTGAAGAAATTCAGACTGAAGACTCAGTAGTGCTTTCATGTTACTTTGTTGGGAGATGCTATGACTTGTTATTATATGTGGTCAAGAGGCATGTCCAGTAATTATAAGGGCTCAGAGACAATTTGAAAATGGGACTGTTTTCATTCCACAAGGAAGTCGATTATGTTAGCTTAAAAGACCACTACTCTAATTTCAGCCAGTATTTTTCCTACCTATTCTGATCTTTTCAAAGACAAACTAGGGAAGCTTCCAGCTGTGCACTCCATGAAGTTGGACTCAGATATTAGTCCAGTTATCAGGCCAGCTTGAAAAGTTCCAATAGCCATGCAGGACAGAGTCAAAGCTGAGTTAGATAAAGTGGTGTAACAAGGTGTGATTTGTCCAGATGATGAACCTACTGAATAGGTATCTTCCATACCTCTCAACTGTACAGATTTTCACAGAATGCCGAGATTTTTGCCTTATATTTTTGGTCCATTTTTCATAAAATTGTGGTTTTCTGGCAAATTAGTGGGAAGTCATTGAAAACAGAAGTTAGAAAATAATGATAGACATTTGAGCTTCAGACTTCATTCCCATCAGAAAATTCATGCTAATGCAAAACCCATTATTCTATCAGCTTTCTAAGTTTGTAAGAGCAATATTTAAAAAAAATGCCCTTATTTTGGGGGCTTTGTCCCACTTTTATTAATGGCTTTATCTTGATTTCTGGCTCTAAGAGGTTGAGAGGTATGGTATCTTCCATGGTGATAGCTCAAAGAAAAGCTCAGATGACATCAGAATATGTATTGATCTACGAGATTTGAACAAAGCATTAAAAAAAACTCATCATCCAATGCACACAGATGAAGAAGTCACAGCTCTGATGCCAAATTCCACTATTTTTTCCGTCTTCGATGCAAAGAGTTCATTTTGGCAAATATAGTTCAACAAGAAATCATCATTGATCATTACGTTCAGTACTACATTTGTCATGTACAGATTTTTGAGAATGCCAATTTGGATAAATTCTGCAAGTGAACTCTTTCAATGTGCAATAGAGCAATTTTTTTTCGGGTACCCTTGTGCTATTATGGTCGACAACATACTAGCAGGAGGTAATGGTGAAGCTGAGCACATCAAGTGAATCTTAAGCTCTATCCACAGAAATGCAAATTCATGCTACAAGAAGTTACTTATGTTGGTCATTTATTTACCAGTTCAGGCCTATGACTAGACCCTTCTAAACAAACAGCCATTCTTGAGATGCCAGCTCCAGACAATGTTCAAGCCCTGCAACATTTTCTTGGCATGGTTAACTATCTAGGCAAGTTCATTCCACTTGAGCCAACCTCAGTACTGACACATAAAGATGTATCATGGTCTTGGTTAGAGCAACACCAAAAAGCACCTGATATCCTGAAACAATGAATTGCTAGTCCACCAACAGTCAGATACTGTGATGTTCACAAGCCAGTTACTCTTTCATATGATGCTTTGAAATTTGGTCTAGGTGCAGTCATTCTACAAGAGGATCAACCTGTTGCCTATGCATTGAGAACTCTTACTCAAACTAAAATTCAGTATGCTCAGATTGAGAAAGAGCTTTTGGCAAGTGTGTTTGCATGTTCAAAGTGCCACAATTATGTTTATGGTAGACGTATCCAGATCAAAACAAACCACCAACCATTAGTCACTATCTTGAGAAAGCCTATGCATTCAGTACCAGCCAGATTGCAATGAATGATGTTGAGACTGCAAAAGTGTAATTTCTCTCTTGTGTACAAGAAAGGCAAACTTCTTTATCTTGCTGATACATTGTCCAGATCACCCAGAAACATCACTGAATAGCATGAGAACCTTGATTTTGAAGTCATGGAAGTGAGACATATTTCTTCCACATGTCTTGATAAGCTGCGAGATTACACAGCCACAGATCCAGTTTTACAAAGGCTCAACCACTTAATCAGTGATGGCCATCAAAGCAATCTAGTTCACCCTAGAAGGGCCTAACACCTGGCTGACATGTTCTAACTCCTTTCCTCTACCCACTGTCCAATCTCCTCTTTAAAACTCCCAGAGATGCACTATATATTATCATGTTATTTACCAACTCACTGCTGCCTACTCCCTACTGTCCCATCTATACCCATTAACTCCCCCATAGACTAAGTTGAAAAGCTTTCCCTTAAAATGTCAATGCACCCCATATGAACTTGTCTATATTCTCTTCCTTTTTTAGTTTTCCTTTCTTGTGTTATCTTCAGTACATCTTCAAGATTATCTCTGCTAAACATACTGTATGAACAAACATATGTTACTACCTGCTATATTTTTAATTGTATGTCTAAAATCCCTATGCTTATGTAAATATCTTATTCAGTCATATGTTATTATCTGCTATATTGAATGTGTAAAGCAAAATGCTCATGCAAATGTCTTATGTATAGTATGTTAGCAATTGTTCTGGAGCTTTTCTCCCTGGGCCTCCTCTGAAAATGGACAGCTCTGTCCAACTGGAACTCCCCGGTAAACAAATGTAAAATAAAATAAATAAAATGCAAGTTTATTTTCCATGCAGACATGAGATTTTGTCTGACAAAGGTATCATTATGAAAGGTCCAAAAGTAATTGTTCCAAAGTCCTTGCAAAAAGAGTACATTACTATCTTGAATCATGGTCACCCAGGAAGCCAATCTACCAAAAGAAGGGTGAGAGGACTAGTATTTTGGCCTTTTATGTCACTAGATATTGAGAGAGTACTTTTATCTTGTTCTGTGTGTAATATTACTAAGACACATCAACAGAAGAAACCACTTCATCTAAACCAGATTCCTGAACTACCTTGGTCGACAGTAGCCACCGACATTGTCGAGAGGAATGATCAACATTATTTGGTGTTAGTAGTCGCTTACTCCAATTGGTTCGAGAGTGACCTACTTCCTAACCTAGCATCCAGTACTTTCATAACTAAGATTAAATGTCATTTTGCAGTCCATGGTAGTCTGCACAAAGTTATTTTTGGCAATGGCAAGCAGTTTACAAGCCAGCAGTTCAAAAGATTTGCCGAAGAATGGGACTTTTTCATGTCATGAGTAGCCCTGAGTATCTACATTCAAATGGTTTGGTAGAGTGTGCAGTTCAAAGTGCAAAACAGAGAAGTCAAAATGAGACAATAGTGATGTTTTCCTAAATCCCTTGAATCTCAGAAACATTTCTTGTGATAAACAGCTTGGTTCATCTGCTCAGAGACTTCTGTTGAGGCAAACCAGAACCACATTACTCATCAGTAGTCAATTGCTGGCTCCATGTGTCAAGAACAATAGGTCAGTGAAAATCAATGTGTTGAGGAAGGGTTTAACCCAGAAGTCCTACTATGATAAGACCTGCAAACTTCTCAATCCTTTATGAGAAGGAGAAGTGGTAAAGATGTAAACATCCAAAGGTTATGACAGGTTTGGAGTCATGAAGAACATTTGCAAAGAGCTGAGGTCGTACATCATGCAATCACAAGAAGCAGAGTTTAGGCAGAATCGGAAACATCTGATGCCGGTGTCTGAGCCTATACCACAGCACATAGCCTGTGAAAAAGACTCTTCATCACAGAGTGAGTTGTCCAGTGTTCCTGTTCCAAAGGAAGTTCCAGAGAATATTCCTGTTCCTGTGTGGAAAAAAGTTCCTGTATGAGTTGTTCACCGAAGACTGTCTGTGTTGCTAAATTCAGTTTAGATGGTTATGTTACCAGATCAGTGGTTGGTTCAAGATTGACCTACTTACTAACTAACAGTGACTGCACGTATCTTTTGACTATGTAAAACTGGAAGTCATAGCTGTTTCCAGCAGAATGGGATGAAAGAACTACTGCGTCATCAGTTTGAATCTCTTCACCACCATAAGCAGCTAGTTTTGCACACTTTGCTAAATCAAGTTTCATGCCAGCTTTTACTTTAGCAAATATTTGTACTGATGTAACATTGCACTCAGATCCAGTGTCTGCTTTAAGCTCTACATGTTTCCCATTAATTTGTACGATACAAAATATTTCACTCTTCGCTGACAACTGATGATCTACTGCATTTACTGTTTCATTGATTACAGACACCATCAACATAGAATGTTTGCTCACAGCTCTCAGAGTTTGCTACAGTCTCTATCTGATCTACTTGCTTCTTCAGATACTCTCTTTTAATATAAGTTTATGAGACTTTAGACTTGCAAAGTCCTTTGAAAAAAAAATCTAGTTTTTACATTTGTGACACTGCTGATTAAAAGCTAAACACTTTTCCCATTTAGGTTCATGACTGCCTTCACAATTCCGACAGTTAATGAGGTTTGGTGTGGCACTACCTCTCCAGTTATATTTCTTTTTCATCTTAACTTTCTGCTGCACACTATCAATATTTGCACTAGCAGATACTGCAAACATGCTTTTCTCATTTGTAAGCATATTTGTATGCTTTGCTGTAATCTCATGTATTTGGCAAATCTCAATGGCTTTTCTCAATGTTAATTCACTATGGCTTTCTCAATGTTAATTCACTATCTTGAAGCAAAATCTTTCTCACTGCCTCATTATTAACACCACATACAAGACTGTCTTTTATCAACTCATCTTGTAGATCACCAAACCTGCATGTTTTTGCTTTATTTCTTAAGTTGGTAATATATCCTATCAACTTGTGATAACCCAAAAAATCCTCTATCACCCCAATAATACACCAATCCTCACTAATCTAATCGCCCCCTACAAAAATCTCCCTACACTTCACTCAGCAAGCAAACCTCTAGTTTCTAATGTCAAACCAAACAACAAAGCAGGGGACTCACTCTTTTCCAACACAGTAGGTAAAAGCTGGAATCAACTTCCAACTGAACTGTCTTCACTTGGCTCCACACATCTATTCAAAAAGCATCTTAAAGAATATCTAAAGAATCATTGGCTTTGTCCCTGCTCCAACCCTGACTGATTATACCCAATATACAAAAATTTCATAACTAAACTTGGTTCCTATTGCTCATGCTACTATAGTGTATACTTCCCTGATAAAAGTGAACTTTCTACTCTCATCTGATAACTATTGCTCTTTCCCTATCTTCTAACCTCATAACATAAAAAAAGTCTTATTTCTTTTTAATGAGTATCCCTTACTAAAATTGTTACTAAGTGTTTTTATTTCATGTCATTGTTTTATTGTATCTAACGACTTTTCTGTAAACTTGTCTACTGTTATATTGTATACTTGTCTTTGTAACTTGCAGGAGCTTTTCTTCCCGGGCCTCTACTGAAAATGGACATATATCCAGTTAGACTAGCCCGGTCAACAAATGTAAAATAAATAAAAATAAATAGATACATAAATAAATATGCTGCAATAGTTTCACCAGGCTTTTTATTTCTTGTGTAAAATTTGTGCCTTTCCATTGTAATATTTGTTTGAACGTTACACATTTCTCTAAATTTATGTAATAAGCATTCAAGGTCTTCCTGCGTTGCAGCTTGTATCTCAGTATGGTGCTTCTCCCCACCCTCCTGCATACACGGCAGGTGCATATACAAATGAATGTTCCTGTTCAATGGTGTCTGAGACAGCAAAATTAAGAAGTATATATGCTATGTATGTACACCTTTATCAGAAAATGCAGCCTGGGTGAAAATATTACATTCTCGCTCCAGCACTCACCAGTTTTCAGCATTATTATTATCAAACACCTGAAATCCTTGTGCCATAACGACAAAGTTCTTTTAAACATAAGTATAGACCTGGTACTTGTAAATTTGCTCAAGTGCACAATAACACCGCATACAAGATATGCATGTGGAGTGCACTCCAGCCATACCAGGTTACTCACCCTATTATGTATTCAGACCACAAACCATGTGCAGCAAAGCTAAAGGAGGTGGAGCTGCAATATATCTATACACACACACACACACACACACACACACATACATATATATATATATATATATATATATATATATATATATATATACATATCTATCTAAGACCCTTATTCAAATTTTAGCTAGCTACAGGCTCCAAACATTGACTCAGGATGCCCACTCCACCTATCTGGACCTCTTTGAATCTATCAAGATTCAACCCTTTACCCTGATCCTGGACGACTTTAACTATCTAACCATAGACTGGAAGAACTACTCATGCCAAAACACAAATGCCCAGAGATTCCTTGATTTCGTCAGTGCAAATGCATGGGACCAGCTGGTCAACACCTCCACAAGAAGTGAAAATATCTTGGATTTGGTATTAACCAACATGAGTAACCACTGCAGCATCCCTACAGTGTCATCCTCCTTGGTAAGTTCTGACCACAAAGTGGTCATCTTCGAAGTCATCATCTCCTCTGACCCCACCCCCAGCTAGGGTCAAACAAAAAAACTTCTCCAAAGCTGATAACAACCTCTGAGGGAAGGTATCAACAGCTTCACAACACCCTCCTCTTCCATAGGAACTGGCACATATGTGTAAACCTACACCAAAGTGCTATACGAGCATTTATATAGCTGCATGGAATTAGGAATACACGACAGGACAAAATCGTCCTCCTGAAGGAAGAGTAAACCTGTCTGGTGGACATCTGCAATAAACAAACTCTATAACAAAAGGAAAAAATTGCTGTCCATGACCAAGAAAGACTAGTTAACTAATTGGAAGCAAGCTCTCCTTAGCCTGATCAAGCAAATAAGCGCACTAGTGAAATCCTCCAAAGCAAACTTCGAATCCAAACTGGCCACATGTACTAAAGACAATCATGAGGCCTTCTTCACATATGTCCACAATCTCAAATGAAGAACTCTAATCTGCTCAGAACTGGTGGTCAAGGACACCACATACACAAACGCCGTAGATATAGCCAACCTGCTAGCAGACAGGTTCAGTGAAAACTACACCCCTCTGTCCCCCCATCAGTAAATCAGGACATCCACAGCACCTGCCTCACCCCCCCTGCTTATCTCTAGGGAGCAAGTCATCACTGTCATCTCAAAGGCAAAAAATACAGCCTCCATGGGACCCAATAACATCCCCGGCTACATCCTACATGAACTCAGGCAGGAACTTGCAGCACCATGAGGCACCTTATTCAACCAAAGCCTGAGTACCAGCTTCTTCCCAGCTGAGTGGAGGACAGCCACTACCATGCCTTTGCACAAAGGTGGAGGATCCATCGATCCAGGAAATAATAGACCCATCAACCTATCTAGCCTAATCAGCAAGGCCATGGAGTGGATTATTATGGACCTTATTAACAAGGGCATTGGCATCATCCAAACACTCAATATCACAGGGTTTGGTTTCATCAAGGGGAAGGGGGGGGGGGTCATGCCTGTTAAATTTGGTCAACTTCTTTGAGACAGTCAAAAAAGCCATGGGCGAGGTGAAGATGGTGCACACTACCTACCTTGACCTGACCAAAGCCTTCCATACAATTCCCCTCTTGGGTATAATAGATAATGTCACTCAACTAGGCATCAATCCATATGTTACCAGATGGGTAGAAAACTGGCTCACTGACAGAACCCGCCTAGTCAAAATAAGGGAAGCCACCTCAAGCAGTAGACCCATAATGAGTGTTGTATGCCAGGGATCAGTCTTGGGATCTCTGTTGTTTGAGATATACTTTTCTGAGGTGCAGGCCAAAACCAGTGGCTATGGCTGACCAAGTTTGCAGATGACTGTAAACTGGGTGCTGTCATCAATTCCCCTAGTGATCTGGACTTTCTCCAAGAGGGTCACACCCAAACAAATGACTGCTGCCAGAAACATGGCCTAAAACTGAATGCCAAAAAATACATCATCATCCCGTTTGGGGAGAGTGATGTCCTCACAAATTATCACATTAATATCAAGGTCCTAAGCACACAATCACTAGTGAGGGACTTGGGCACCCAGGTTGATAGCAAAATGACTTCTGACTACCATATTGCCTATGTTGTGTGAAAAGCTTTCTACATGGCCCACCTTATTAGTAAGGGTATCTCATTCAGGGACAAGGCGGTCATAACATCACTATATCATTCCCTTATAAGACCCATTATTGAGTTCAATGTCCCTTTTGGCATGTACCTCACAAAGGACATGCAGCAGCTGGAGAGACCACAGAGATTCCTCACCAGGAGAATTTAGGGCCTCAAACATCTACCCTACACAGATAGGCTAAAGACCCTGTCTCTCTACTCAGTCTCATACAGACTTGTCAGAGGTGACCTCTGTCTGGCATGCCAAGCAATCTCAGACCCTGCCTTGATGGGACTGCTGCATATCCACAAGTCAAGCTGCACTTGAGTAACCTGCATGTGCAACCTCAACCTGGTCTGTGATATCAATAGGTCTTGTTGGTGAGACAGATTTGTGCCCCAGAGCCTCCCCCTTCTGTGGAATAGACTCCCTCTCCACATCAAGCAGAGAACCTCATTAACCCTTTTTAAGTGCAATCTGGGTAAGTGGATGGGGAACAGAAAATACACCCCTGGGATTCCACCTGTGTCCCTGCTGGACAGGGGCATTGGGTGCTAAATTTTCAGAACATGGGCTAAATTCTTGGCTAGGCTTGTAAGGGCCTCGGGGCTAATAGCCTAATAACTTCCTATGATCCTATGATCCTATGAACAACCTCTCCAAAAATGCTTTACTGTAACACTGCAAGTACCTCAAATATTCCAGATGCTTTGGACACTTCAAAAAGTCTTAGTTACTGTGAAAAAGTCAGACATTGCAAAAAACTGGACATTTTAGCCTTTTTGAACATTTTAAACTTTTTTGAGATTATCTCAAACACTTTAAATATTTTGCCATTATCCTGGACATTTTGAACATCTGAGAAATTGTTTTGAACACTTTGAAAGCTATTTCACATATCTGATGACTGACAAATCATTTGAAATGAGTTTAAGTAACTTCAAATAACCGCTGACCTGTTTCTGAGTTCACTCCTGGATGTTATTCCACTTCTACTGCACATGGTTTGCGAGCTGCTTTAACTTCGGATCCCATTCGGACACCATGTTGCATGTCTCATGTAATCAAATGAGACACTGAGTCCCGGTATGCATTCAAGTCATTTATTGTAAATACACACATCAGGAGCAACAACTTTTACATATACTTCATACTTCATAATATGCTTACTGACTGACTTGTTACTTCTAACACACACAAGTGCATCTCCATTCAATCTTACATTCACACTGACTGACTACACAAAATGGTACTGATCTCGCATGTGCTCAGTAACTTATATGCACTTGCTGTCTAGCTACAGTGGCTGACTAGGTTCAATATACACACTGATCTACAAATGCCATTAATAAAAATAAATAAGAAACAGCTACAAAGAAACAATAACTTCTAAGTATAAATCATTGAAATGATCAATAATATAGTGGAAATACCTGCAAACTGCATGTGATTGCATGATTTGCCAACTTTATGAAATATTTGGAAAAGAGAATAGTAAAGTAACAAAACACAAACAGCAAACAGCAGATTACACATGTAAAAAAACAAACATTGAATATTAAAAAAAATACAGAATAGACATCATAGCAGAAGATATTGCATTTATAATCATTAAGTCCAAGTGGATATAAAACACCAGATTAACAATCCATAATTGTTTCAAATTCAATTTCTTTTATCTATCTGTATTATTGGATTGAAGCAAATTCACCTTTTCCAAACCAATGAAAACATATTCAGCTGAGTGGAATTCTAAACTGTGCTTAAAAAAGTGTTATAATCTCTGTGTCATTTAAGGTCCCTTACAACAAATTCTGTTTCTTGCAACATGAAGACTATTTGCAAATATCACGTCTTAATATTTGAACAAGCAAAGTGATCTTGGATGATCTGATATCTACTGCCATTTTCTAATGTCTGGATTTGTAATGAGAAACAGAGAGGAAAATATGGCATTCCTAGTAAAGTGTTTATTTTTATTGAAACCTTTTGGAAGTGGTTAAAAATTATTTATTTTTACAATATCATGCTGTTTCTTCCATTGGAATTATTCCCACTACTAATAAAGACGACATATTTGTTTTTTAGGATATGTACCATGACTTATTGAGATATTCTTCCATTGATATTGATATACAAACATTGATTTAGATCTAGATATATGCACACACACACACACACACACACACACACACACACATATATATATATATATATATATATATATATATATATACATACACACACACACACACACACACACATATTTATATATATATATATATATATATATATATATATATATATATATATAGAGAGAGAGAGAGAGAGAGAGAGAGAGAGAGAGAGAGAGATAGTTCATATTACTCTTGTTTGTTGGCACAAAAGTGTTATAAATAATCAAAACTCCACAATCTGTACTGTGTGGGTAGCATGAGGTTTGGGATGCTCATTAGGGTGAATGGTACTATAGTATCGTGTTAGTGTTATTAACTTTACAAGTGTCCTCTTTAGTGATCTATATTCTATTTTCTTTATTGAATCCATCATATTTCATTACTTTTTGATCAAGTATAACATTTATCTCAGGTCATTTAAACTTCACAAAGTTCACTCATTTTTGTTTACCACTCTTCAGTTAAAGTGATATTAGAGGAATGCAGATTTCTTGAGATAGTCTTTTGAGTGCCTAGTGCAATACTGTTAATCATTTCATTTGACATATGGGTTGCATTTACATTAAGCAGGGTTCCGTATGGTATAACGATTCATGATGATCCATCAAAGACAGTTTCGATGAATGTGGATAAAATGAAAATAAATCACTGAAACAACCTTTAGCAACCATTGCAAAACTTTTTTTCATGGGGGGCAAGCCCACCTACACCACCCAGAATAATATGCTAAAAAACTTGACCTGTTGTTCAATTTCCTATCAATTAAAGTTAATTGAATTAACTGTGTCTGTTGAATAAACACTGGAGCTTCTAGTATTAAGAACTAAACTTAAACAATTAAGTAAATTAGAATACATATAGTAAATAAATAATTAATAAAAATTCACTACTACATATAAAAATATCACTATGCAATTAAAACAAACTATGCCTTGTAAACAATAAAAGTAGTTAAAGCTTCCTGAAAAAAAAAAGTCAAATAGTAAATAAATCAATGCTTCACAACTTTTCAACCCTTGATTTCAAAACAGGTTTGATTAAAACAGTTTCTTTCAACTCGGGTGGTGTACTGGCATTAAGTTTAATTTGCCAAAGAAGCTCTTTAAATTTAAGTTAGTTTTCCCAGTCACCACCCCTAGGGTGAATGGTAATCTTGTTAAGAATGCCAAAACTGTTTTCAGTTTATTTGCATTCATCAAAGCGTGGTGGAGCAACATGAAGCCATTATATCACAGGCAAGCCTGCCTAATGTGTGGCACAGTAGTGCAGTGCAACAGTCACCTCACAGCAAGAAATTCCCTGGTTCAAATCTCTGCTGGAGTGCCGTGTGTACAGAGGCTGCATATCCTTCCTGCATTCACATGGATTTCCTCTGGGTGCTCTGGTTTCCTCCCACATTCCATAGACATGTGTCTGGGGCTTTTATCTTTGGGCCTCCACTGAAGATGGGCTCTTTCCCAGTAAACAAATATTAAATAAATAAATAAAATAAAATGTAAAACCTTCAAAGTTAAAGCATACACAAGAGTGTTTATATTGAGCAGTAACCTTACTTTCAGTTTTAATGTTGTAGTTTTGCTCATAAATTGTTTTCCTTAATGCCCTCTCTCTCCTCTCTGAGGTTTCATATTTACAAGAATGCATTAACAAAAAGCTTGTACCTCAAGGGTTATGTATCAATACATTTCCAAATGGAATTACTAAAGACTGTGTTTTTTTAAAGATGTTGCTTCTATATTTGATCATTGTGGCATTGAAGTTTCATTAAAAATGTTAGTAATGAGATCACATGTTTAAACAATGATACTGTTTTTTCATTTTTATGAGTCTTTTTTCTAAAATGGAAAGAAAGTGTGCAGAACTAATTAAGAGAAAAAAGTAGGAAACTGAAAGGTATGTTGAACAATATAAAAGCAACAAGGCATATTTGGTCCATCAACATTCCAACAACACCAATTTACATGGTAATGACGTGTTTAATGAGGTACTACTAGATGAATGCACAGGGGAGATTAATGTGCTAGAACATGATGCTGGGATGGACTACAATGAGGGCATGGCACATTTTACAGTGGATGATTTTCCATCATTACTACATCAGAGAGGTTAGCTGACCAGGCCTTACACCCTCATGGTGTGAACCCCCCCTCCCAACATGGGATTTGACAATAGGGGAGATCACCCAGGGACATCGCACTCTCCACCCCAGAGATACAATAAGATAAGGGGAAAAGAGGGAGGGGGGAGGGAGGAGATGATTTTAAGCCATAATAGCTACAACATTTTCAACTGTGTTAATGTCGATTTTACCCCCAAACTTTCTTCTTTTTCAGAAAGGATATAAATTTGTACCTAAGAGGCATTTTAGTCTGGCAGATAAGTCCATTGAACTGAAACTATTTACTAGAAAAATAAACTTAGTAATTTTACTTAAGGACAAAAATATTGACCATGAGAATACCATTCCAGCAGGAATTTGTAGAAAAAAGAATGTCTTTAATTCAAACTACATCCTACCATTTAGGTTTTCGAGCAAGCATGCTTGGGCAACCTTTATAAAATTGTGAGGATAAAAACATGACTTATAGAAATTTGATACCTTATGAAAGAAAAGTTATGGATGATTTGGTAAATGAAAGAAACCCAAGACTAATGCAAACTGACAAAGGTGGTGGTATGGTGCTTTACGATTCTCACAACTATTCAGGGGCCATAGTAGAAACAGTTGAGGATGGAAACACATATCAACAAGTGTCAAGGAACCAGATTAATATAGCCTACAGAAGAATAGATTACCAGTTAGAGGACCTTAGGATTGATAGATCTTGATACATACAATTTCTTAAAGAAAGATAACCCCATCATTCTTACAATTTTTGGTATACCCACATTTCGCAAAAATATATTAAATTCCCCCCTTTAGACCTATTGTATCAGCACATTGGTCCAAAAACCCATGCCAGTTCTTATTGACTGGCAGTTAAAACCTTTATTTTCCATGGACATTCATCTTCTAAAAGACTCCTAAAGTTTAAATTTTTAAACACTGACAATATCAAACTAGTTGAAGACTGTATACTGATGGTACTAGAACACAATTCTCTATATTTTGAGGCCAAACTCTTTAAACAAGTTTCTGGCATAGCGATACTTTCAGCATGTGTCCCTATGTTCACCAATGTCATTTTATATGCATTGGAACTTTACATATATTTCCGTGTGAATTTTTCGAATTTTGTAAAATATACCTATGCTTGATGATATATTTATTTTATGGTTGGGTCCAGAAGAATGTATCAGTAGTTTTATTGGGTATCAAAATACTAAAACAGGATTTCGAAGATTTACTTATTCATTTAACAATTCTCAAATGATTTACCTAAACACTGTAATTTTAAAAGCAGATCAAGGATTCAGGTCTAATATTTATAGAAAACCTATATATAGTAACACCTATTTATACAACTCAAGTTCACATCCATATCACCAGAAGGTCAGCTTGGTTAGGGGGCAGGACATCAGGTTGGCTTGAATGATTTCGGACTTGGACACATTTTTGGAGTAAATAAACAAATTGAAAAACATGTCTTACTACAGGGGTTACCCAAGATATATTGTTGAGTAGGTGGTAAGTGAAGTTGTGGACAGTAGGGAACTGAAATTTAAACCTATTTTGGGCACAGGCCCAAGTAAACAGGGTGATGACAACACCTCCACCTTTGAAATAGTCATGGTATTGGAATTTAAAGTCATTACTGAGAAAAACTGGAACATTCTCATATCTAACCCTTACATATACACAGTGGTAGGGAGTTGGCCCAAAATAGTTAGCAACTTTTCAAAGAATATGCAGAGTGATTTGAACATGGGGGAATGAATAAACAGAGTAGTATCTATGAGAGAACAGAGAAATGTAGAAGCTGTAAACATTGCAAATATATTGTTCAGGCGGAACAGCTATTCATAAACTACAACAGTATCAGATTTGTTAAAGGAAACTGGTCAACTACAGGGACAGTCTACCTGGCAAATGTAACATGTACTTATCATTTTACATAGGAAAGACAGAGAGAGCATTAAGGAAAATAATTTATTAGCACAACTACGACATTAAAACTAAATGCAAGATTAGTGCTGTGTATAAACACTCTTGTGTATGGTCTACATTTGAAGGTTTTACTTTTCCCATTCTTAACAAGATTACAATTGACCCTAGGGGTGGTGAGTGGGAGAACCAACTTGAATTTAAGGAGCTTCTTTGGCAAGTTAAACTTAATGTCAGTACACCATCTGGGATGAATCAAACTATTTCAGTCAAACATGTTTTGAAAGCAATGGCTGAAAAGTTGTGAAACATTGATTTATTTAATACTTGACTGTTTTTCAGGAAGCTTTACTGATGATGTTTATATATGTAGTGGTGGATTTTTGTTATTTATGTATTTACTTACTATATGTATTGTAGTTCACTTAAATACATAATTGTTTAAATAAATTTAGTTCTTAATACTGGAAGCTTCAGTGTGTTTTCAACAGACACAATTCATTCAATTAATTTTAATTGATAGACAATTGAATAACAGTTCAAGTATTTTTTAGTATATCTATCTATCTATCTATCTATCTATCTATCTATCTATCTATCTATTTGACTGTGGATACTTGATTTTATTCTGATGAATTCTCAGGCAGAGAAGAAAGTGCTTGGTACTAACAAATTCTAGTATACACATTGTCTTCCTGTTCATTCAGTTATTTGCAAGCACCATCTTTCTTCACTGATACTTTATACCTTTGGTTATTAGTTTTTTTATATAGCATAGGTTCATAGGTTCATAAGTGTGTACTAGGCTAATGGCCCTGGAGCCTTTACAAGCCTAGCCCATAGAATTACCCTAGCATCTTGCCACTCGAACTTAGTTCCCAGTGCCTCTGTCAAGTAGAGCCACTGGAGTGATCCCCAGGGTGAATTTTCTATTTCCCATCCACTCATCAAGATTTCTCTTGAACAGGGCCAGTAAGGTGCTCTGTTTGACATGTATGGAAAGTCTATTCCATAGCATGGGCAGTGACCGCGTTATGAACCTGTCCCTCCAGCATGTTCTGTTGATTGTGATAATGAGGTAGAGGTCTCTGGACTGTGTGGTGTGGAGGGATTGGGATTTCTTTAGATGTAGCATTTCTAACAGAGCTGGGTCAGACATGGCTTTGTAAGTCAAGCAGAGATTGCATCTAAGTTGGCAATATGAGACAGAGAATAGTTGGAGTTTTTTGAGTCTGTCCATATAGGACAAGTGTTTAAGGCCTAGGATCCTCTTTGTGAGGTAATTTTTAGTTGTTGCAGGTGTGTAGTAAGGTAAATGCCAAATGGGCCATTGTACTCGATGATAGGCCTAATGAGGTTAGAGTAGCGGGAGACAATGACCTCATTTTTCCTGGATGCAAAACCCTTAGTAATGAGATGTACCACATAGTAGGCCTTTCTGACCACAGTGGCAATATGGTGGTCAAAAGAGAGGTTCCTATCAACCTGTGTTCCCAGCTCTCTTATAACGCCTTCTGTGTTCAGTGGACTACCATCAATGTGGTAATTCATGGGAACTGTGTTTTTCCCAAAGGGGATGACAATACATATTTTTGGCATTGAGGTTAAGGCCATGGTTCTGACACCAGTCGTTGATCTCAATGAGGCCCTTTCTGTAGGATGTCAGCATCACTTGGGGAGTTAATAATAGCTTCCAACTTGCACTCGTCTGCAAACTTTGTTAGTCAGAGTCCCTTCATGTTGGCCTGGAGGGTCTATATTAGAAGACCAAAGACACATTCTTTCGAATGTGTCTTGGTCAAACTTAAAAGGCAGAAAACGGAAAATATCGAAGCGGCTGTTAAGCAAATTCTTTCCCTGGGAAAGAATTTGCTTGGCCACTTTGGTACTTTGCCATTTTTGGCACTGCAGTGCGGTCTTGGAGTTGGTATAGTTAAGTAGGGGGGTGTGGGGAAAAAGCCCCCCACTTAATGCAATGTTTAAATTCATTTTTATTTTATTTTTTTTATTTTTTTGTTGGAACAACGATTTTTTTTCCCAAGGGAAAAAATCACTGTTCTGACACTTTGACATTGTAAGCTTTCTCTTACATAGGGTCGATCAATCACCATTCACTTTTTTAAGCATTCGGTGATTTAATATAGACCCAGCCTGGACTTCAGAAAAGTAGATATCAAACAGGAGAGGACCCAGGACCAAACCATGTGGGACTCCCCTCATGACTGGTTGGCAGTCTGACTTGGAGTCAGCTATTTTCACACTGTGGTTTCTATTTGTGAGCCAGTTTGCAACCCACCTAGTGAGATATGGGTTGATGCCTAGCTTAGTGAGTTTTTCTATGATTCCTGAGTGTGGAATGGTATCAAAAGCCTTGGCTAGATCAAGGTAAGCTGTATGAACCACCTTGCCTTCATCCGCAGCCCTGGTGACTGACTCAGAGAAGCTGACCAGGTTGAGCAGGCATGATCTACCCTTCACAAAACCAAACTGTGTGGGATCCAGAGTTTGGACATTCCTTATATCCTTGTTTATTAGGTCCATGATGATGCATTCCATAGCTTTGCATATCAGACTCATCAGGCTAATGGGGCAATAGTTCCCAGGGTCTGTTATCACTCCTTCTCTGTGCAGAGAGATGACTGTAACAGTGAGCCATTTGGTAGGGACAAAGCCTGAGGTGAGGCTGTGGTTGATCAGGGCACACAGGTGGGGTGCCAGTCATGTAGAACACAGCCAGAGATATTGTCAGGTCCCATAGAAGCTGTATTCTTGGCCTTGGACAGTGCTGTTTTAACCTGTGCAGCAGTAATACTGGGTGCCTGGCAATCAACTGGTATTGTGATTGGTCCTTGGGGGGGGGGGGTAAAGTTGGCACTGAATCTGTCGGCCAGTATATTGGCAATATCTATTTGCTTGGTATAGGAGGTACCATTGTGCAGTAGCTCAGAGCAAATCTGGATATCTGTGGAGATTCTTTCCATAACTATAGAAGGCCTTGTGGTTGTCTTTACTATCTGCTGCAATCCTGTTTTCATAGCTAGCTTTAGAAGATTTGATGAGGGATCTCAACATTTTGTTAAATCTGATAAGGGAGTTTTTCCAGTCTTGGGACTTCACCTTATTCAGCATCAGTTTTCTCTTTCTGTTGTAGAGTTTGTTTATGGCAGGAGACCACCAGATTGGCTTCCTTTTTTTGGAGGAAACCATCTTGGTTCTATTGGGTATGGCGAGGTCCATGCATTTGTGTATCTGTTCGTACAGTGCATTGGTGTATGATTCTGCAGTCATGCAAAAATTCTCCATTTGCATGGATGCCTTGAAGTTAGCCACCTCTGTTTTTAGGAGCCCAAAGTTAGCTTTGGAGAAGTTTTTCATGGTGGTTACCATTCCGGGGGAGGGGGGGGGGTGTATTTCCAAGGTGATAAGTTTGTGGTCGGATCTAACAAGGGAGGAGTTGACTATTGGTGTAGAGCAATGGTTGCCTATGTTAGTAATGACCAGGTCAAGGATGTTGCTACCTCTAGTGGGGGTAAGAATGAGCTGGTCCAGGACATTGGAATTAATGAATTCCAGGAAATGTTGGGCAAGTGTATTGGCACATGAGCAGTTTTCCCAGTTAATGAAGGGGTAGTTGAAGTCACCCAGTATGAGAGTGTTAGGTTGGACCCTAATATTCTCCAGGGTGCTTAGGAATGTGGAGTGTGAGTCTTGGGACATGGTTGGGGGCCTATAGCAGGCTACAACCTAAATTGCTCTCTTACCCAGTGTTAGCTGCACCTGAAGTATCTCTGATGTGTTATGTTGGACTACCAGTCTGGAGGTGTGTGCATCCTTTATGAATATGGAAACACCATTGCTTTTGGAACCTCAGTCCAAGTTCTGGGGCCGAAAGGTATGGAATGAGTTATAGCCTGGTAGTGCAGGGGTGCTTTCTGCTGCTTTAAACTAGGTCTCTGTTACAGCACAAATGTTGATGTTTTCCATTTTGAGAACTCCTTACAGAGTTCACATATTTTCTTACACTACTGTATGTATGGTTTTGGAAAATCAACTGATATTTGGCAATGCTCTAATAGATTTCCTTTCAAAGTATCTCAGTCTGGAAAAATTCGATGATATCATAAAAATAAAGTACCTTTCTAGTATTTGATATTCATAATACCACTGTATTCTTCCTTTGGGCATGAAGATTCTTCTCAACATTGAAGATAGGTGTAGTGCAGGTTTTCTTAATATAAAAAGTTCTACATATTATATTCTATTTCTAGTCATGTGTCTATTATAAATTTAATCCTGATGTTAGATTGCTTTTTACATTCTTCCTGTGATCTTGCAATACTTTCTTTTTCAAAATTTGAAGCTCAGAGTCCACACTTTTTTATATCTCCATGTTTACCTTTGGCAGATATTTTGTGTCTCTTGCCTGTACACTTTTACTTCTCTTCAAATGCTTGAAAACCTTCTCTTAGTAATATGACTCTGTTGGCAAACTCCATTTAATATATAACAAGCCAGGCATAATATCTGCCTTGCCATGGGAGGATGAATTTACATTCAGAGACTTGGCTAGATGAGAATTTTAGCTTTCATCCATCATATGACATATCTGAGTACCCCTCATTGGGTAATATCTATGAATGACCTACCATCTGTTTAAAATCTAGATTAGACAGGCTAAGACTCATAATGAGATCACTAGTTACTTTGAATATGTCATTGGCATAGGAACAAACTGCACACTTTTTCTACCATCATTTAAGCAGTTTGAAGACTTTTTTGCAAGCAGGCTTATGTCTCAATGACAGCATTGTGTAGCATCATTGATGACTTGTTTTATGTGACCTTGAGATATAGGTTGATTAAGAAATATGCAAACAATTCACTTAATTTCTCCAAATAATGGATGACTCCAGATTTGCTGAGATAGCTTCTTCTGTGATCAATAGAAGTAACATAACATATCTGACAATTCAACTATGTGTGATCTTATCTAACTTGCTGGTGGAACTGATGGTGACCACCTAATCCATTTAGGTCTAGCGTTTTCTCTGATTAACTTGCCTGTTGTTGCATTGACCTAATTTAGTGATTTGAATATTTTTTAGCTGAACCTGTGCCTGAGTCATATCTGCCTAGGGCTAGCTCTAAGAAGGTCATATAATACTGAATTGTCTCAGTTTATGAGTTAGAGGAATGTTCTGACTACTGTCCTTTCACCTTTTTTAAATCAGTTGCATTCCAAGCAATGTTAAGATGATGCCGAGATGGCAGTATAAATCAGGTCATCACTTGTTCTCTGGATCACTCTGCATCATTGCATGTACAATCCTGACATTGGTGGCTATGAATGCTGGTGTGATCAATAATGTAATTAACTACTGAGTCAGGGGCTGAGCCTGGAAAACAAATGTAGAATGTCACTCTTTTCTGATAATAAGACTGTTGAACTTCCACCCAGTTTGACAGCAGTTTCCTGTAAGAAGGCAACATTCAAATCTACTAAACTCCTTGTGACATCTAATCTTATTCGATATAGATACTACAATTTACCTCTCCCATAAAGTAGAAAGCCATTTCAGTTTGTGATTGCAGGTTAATAGCATTTTGATTTTTTTGTTTGTTTTTGTTTTTTTTTCAGGTAAGATTGTGTGGATAGACATAATCTTTGAATTGTGTCCTTAGTGCAGGATAATGGAAAAGCTATGGTCAGTCTGGATTGCTGTTGGATTGACTTCAGATATTTTGACTATGAAGATATCTGACAAGTGATTTTGGGTTCTCATACAAATTATTGTGACTTGGTTATAGAGCTACTAGATGGATTCTATCTTGGCACAATACTATTTTTTGGGTCTTCTTTCATCATTGTTATGGCACTGTTACCAAGTGGTGCACATACACACCAGATACTCCAAACCCTGGATTTATTTTGTTAATCTGCCAGGGCCAGATATGGCACCCAAGAGTCTCTTGGGGGTCTCCGATTTCCACTTCCTTTGATATCCCTCTTTCTCTCTCTCTCTCTCTCTCCCAGTTCACCCATGAGTACATATGTCATTCATCCTTGTCTAACAGGTGACAGACAGGGTATTTCGTTTAGATGGTTTAATACATAGAAACACTTCAGGATGTATAGCACCATCATAAAATATAAATGGACTGATTAATACACAGAACTTACAGACATACATACTTAGATCTCAACAGCTTACTACAAAATGGCAGTCAGGCTCACACGTACTCAGTATTTATACACTTGTGCAAGCCCTTTCATAGCTTCTTAAAGGTACATACACACACATTGATCTGCATCCTCCCTCTTAAAAGGATTGCCCTTAGTAAAAACAATACTGAAGTTAGACATGCATTATTATAGACATTATAATCAAACACAATATTCATGTCCAGGTTGCTGTGTATCTATTACATGGTCTGGAGATGTAACCAGATCTGGCAACATAACAATCTGAACTGAATTTAGCAACAGGGATAGTCTTCGGTGAACAACTGGTGTCAAAAACTTCTGAATTTGTCACAGGAATGGGAATATTCTCTAGAATTGTAACACTGGACATCTTACTCTGAGATAAAGAGTCTTTCTCACTGGCTATGTTCTGTGGTATAGGCATCAAATGTTTCTGATTCAATCTAAACTCTGCTCCTTGTGATTCCACAATGTATGATCTTGGCTCTGGGCAAATATTCTTCACAACTCCAATCCAATCATAACCTTTGGATGTTTGCATCCTTACCAATTCTCCTTCTCGTAATGGATTGCGTAGTTTGCTGGTCTTATCATAGTAGGACTTCTGGGTTAAATGCTTCTTCATCAGATTGGTTTTACTAACCTGTTATTCTTGACACATGGAACCAACAATTGACTACTGATTGGTAATGAGGTTTTGGTTTGTCTCGACAGAAGGCTCTGAGTAGGTGAATCGAGAGGTTTATCACAAGGAATGTTTCTAAGATTCAAGAGATTCAGGAAAACATCACTATTATCTTGTTTTGACTTTTCTAGTAACTGTTTTGCACTTTCAGCTGCACTTTATGCCAAACTATTTGACTGTGGATACTCAGGGCTACTCGTGACATGACTAAAGTCCCATTCTTTGGCAAATCTTTTGAACTGTTGGCTTGTAAACTGCATGCCATTGTCAGAAATACCTTTGTGCAGACTACCATGGACTGCAAAATGACGCTTCATCTTAGTAATGACAGTACTGGATGCTTGGTTAGGAAGTAGGTCAATCTGGAACCAATTCCACTCAAAAATGTTGTTGGCTACTGTTGACCAAGGTAGTTCAGGAATCTGGTTTAGCTGAAGTGGTCATTCTGTTGATGTGGCTTAATACTATTACACACGGAACAAGATGTAAGTGCTCTAGCGATGTCATGTGACATAGAAGGCCAAAATATTAGACCTCTCCCCCTTCTTTTGGTAGAGTTGGCTCCTGGGTGACCATGATGCAAGATAGTAATGTACTCTTGCTGCAAGGACTTTGGAACAATCACTTTTAGATCTTTCATAATGATACCTTTGTCAGACAAAATCTCATCTCTCTATGGAAAATGCGGTTGCACTTCCTGAGGTAAACTAGATTGCTTTGATGAGCATCCTTGTTTGATAAAGTGGTTGAGCCTTTGTAAAACTGGATCTGTGGCTGTGTGATCTCTCAGCTCATCAAGATGTGTGGAAGAAAAATTTCTCACTTCCAAAACTACAAAATCAAGGTTCTCGTTCTTTTCAATGATGTTTCTGGGTGAGCTGGACAATGTATCAGCAAGATAAAGAAGTTTGCCTTTCTTGTAGACAGGAGTGAAATTATTCTTTTGCAATCTCAACATCATGCATTGCAATTTGTCTGGAGCTGAATGCATAGGCTTTCTCAAGATAGTGACTAGAGGTTGGTGGTCTGTTTCAATCTGGATAGGTGTCCCATAAACATAATCGTGGAACTTTGAACATGCAAACACAATTTTCAAAAGCTCTTTCTCGATCTGAGTGTACTGCATTTCAGTTTAAGTAACAGTTCTCAATGCATAGGCAACAGGTTGACCCTGTTGTAGAAAGACTGCATCACGACCAAATTTAAAAGCTTGACATGAAAGAGTAACTGGCTTGTGAACATCCTAGTAACCGAGAGTTGGTAGACTAGCAATTCTGTGTTTCAGGGCATCAAATGCTCATTGGTGCTGCTCTAACCAGGACCAGGATACATCTTTATGTGTCAGCTCTCTGTGTGGTGCTGATATTTGACTTAAGTCTGGAATGAACTTGCCTGGGTAGTTAACCATACTAAGAAAATGTCGCAGGGCATGAACATTGTCTGGAGCTGACATATCGGGAATGGCTGTTTGCTTAGAAGGGTCTGGTCATAAGCCTGAACTAGTAAATAAATGACCAACATAAGTAACTCCTTGTAGTCTGAATTTGCATTTCTGAGCTAATGATTCACTTGATGTGCTCTTTCCAGAATTTTTCTGAGGTTTCTGTCATGCTCAGCTTCATCATTACCTCCTATTAGTATGTTGTTGACTATAATAGCACAAGGATACCCAGAAAAAAGTTGTTCCATTGCATGTTGAAAGATTTCACTTGCAGAATATATCCCAAATGGCATTCTCAAAAATCTGTACCTGCCAAATGGAGTAATGAATGTAGTGAGCAATGATGATTTCTTGTCAAGCTGAATTTGCCAAAATTAACTCTTTGCATCTAGGACAGAAAATAAACAGTGGCATTTGGCATCAGAGCTGTGATTTCTTCGAATGTAAACATTGGATAATGAGGTCTTTTTAATGCTTTTTTCAAATTTCATGTATCAATACATATTCTGATGTCATCTGAGCTTTTCTTATGAGCTACCACCATGGAAGATATCCATTTAGTAGGTTCATCAACTGGACGAATCACACCTTGTTGCACCATTTTATCTAAATCAGCTTTGACTCTGTCCTGTATGGCTACTAGAACTTTTTGACCTGCCCTGATAACTGGACTGACATCTGGGTCTAACTTCATAGAGTACACAACTCGAAGCTTCCCTTGTCTTTGAAAAGATCAGCATAGGTAGAAAAAATATACTGGGTGAAATTAGAGTAGTGGTCTTTTAAACTAACACGATAGACATCCTTGTTAAATGAAGCAGTCCCATTTTCAAACTGTCTCTGAGCCCTAATAATGACTGCATGTGCCGCTTGACCACATAAAATAATAAGTCGTAGCATCTCCCAACAGAGTAACATGAAAGCACTGCTGAGCCTTCAGTTTGAATTTCTTCACCACCATAAGCAAGAAGCTTTGTGCCCTTTGCAAAATCAAGCCTTTCACCATGACACACTCTAGCAAACTTTGCTGCTGACATAACATTGCATTTGGAACCTGTATCAACTTTGAGCTGTATGAGTTTGCCATTTATCCAAACAGAACAAAATTCTTCATTCTTTGCTCTTTGCTCTTAAATTTACTGCACTGACTGTTTCATAAAGCACTGACACACCATCAGCATGAAGAGCAGGGTTAGAGCTTTCTAATTGATCAACTTGTTTCTTAAAATGTTCCGTTTTAATAAAAGAATGTAGGCCTTTTGATTTGCAAAACCTTTTGAAATGGTTGTGCTTATTGCATTTGTGGCATTGCTAACCAAAAGCTAAACATTTTTTCCTTTTTAGATTAATCATTTTCACCACAGTTGTGACAGATGACAATGAAACTGGGCTGGGTCCCTTGCTTTGAGTTTGCTGACTCACTCATACTTCATTGAAACTATGCGAACTTTGGAATTTGCTGGAACCTCTGGGGTTTACCAGTGAATGCTGCATGTGCTACAGTTGCTGCCATGTGTTTGGGCCTGTTATTGTTAACCACATGCTGCAATACTATCAATATGAGCTCTAGAAATTACTGGAAGTGTGCATCTCTCATTTGTAAGCATATTTGTGTGCTTTTCTGTGAGCTTGTATATCTGACAAATCTCAGTGGCCTTATTCAAAGTTAATCACTGTCACAAAGCAAAATCTTTCTCACAGCATCATCTTTAATACCACGCACAAATTTGTCTTTTATCAATACATCACTTAAATCATCAAATCTTCACGTTTTAACCTTATTCCTCAAGTCAGTTATATATGCTGCAAAAGTTTCACCACACTTTTCATCCCTTATATAAAATAAGTGCGTTCCCATTGGAATATTTGTCTGGGGGCTACACATTTCTCTAAATTTATGTTTTAAGCACTGAGGGTCCTCTCTTGACTCAGCCAGTACAACAATATGATCATTTCCCCCTCTCCTGCAAAGTCAGCAGGTTCATAACCAAATGAAAGCTCCATTTCAATGGCTTCTGACCCAGCTAAATTAAGTAGAATAAATGCCTTTGTATAGTCATCTTTATCAGAAAATGCAGCCTGTATGAAAATGCTGTACTCTTGCTCAAACATGCTCCAGTTCTCTGCAATGTTATTGTTAAACACAAGTGTACTAGGTTTTTGAAATCTGTCTGCCATGACCACAAAATATGCACAAACACACTGAAAATATGGCCCTTGTAATTATGTATGAACAAACTGTTCTGTGAGCTTGTAATAACATTCAAATTCACAATAAACTCCTCGAAATACTGCACTTTGCAAAATATGCTCTGTAATGGCTGTATTTTGCGAAATAACTTTACTGTAATACTGCACAAACATGCAAACACTTTATACACTTATGATATCTTAGATATCTTTAGTTAATACAAAAAAATGCATGCTTAGTGAAAATTTGGTCATTTCCTTTTATTTTCTTTGTTTTATACAATTTGGACTTTATTTCAAACATTTGGACATATCAGTTTATTTGAATATCATTTAGAGTGTTCTCTGTGCCTAGTTTCATATTTTGTGAATAACAAACTATTTGAGCAAGTTTTAACATCTAAAATTTATTTATGACCTGTTTTGTGAATTATATGTGCAGTAGGGATGATCCAATTCTATATATTCCTCCAATACCAACCGGGTGTCTCTCAGACTTAAATTGAAGAAACTGGATCTCTTTCTGGCAACAAGTTGTTTTGGACATGCTTCCTTTAACATCATGCCCTTTAGACATGCCACTTCTGACACTAGATCGCTCATCCCTCTCTAACATAGATGACAAGCAGGTGGGGTATTTCTCTTCAATGCTTTAATACATAGAAACACATCAGGATGGATAACAGCATCATAAAATATAAACAAACTGATTAACAGACAGACCTTACAGACACACATGCTTACATCTCAACAGCTTACTACAAAGCGGCAGTCAGGCTCGCACATGCTCAGTATTTATACACTTGTGCAAGCCCTTGGAGACCTTCTTAAAGGTACATACACACACATTGATCTACAACATCCAAGGGATGGATGTTCATTGGGGATGTTACACTAAATCAACCCACCTCTGCAGCAGCTAAGCTATGTCCAGGCACACTTCCTCTTTGGACAACAGATCCTATCATCCGATTTCCCTAGTCACCATCAGTGATTATCAGTGAAGCACTCCACATTAATACCCGCTCATGGTAGCATCCAACCCTTTCTGCCACTCTGACTGTTTCCTGAGCTACTAACCAAACTGGGGTTACTGGGGCTGTATTCAAGACTTTATTACTCTACACCACTGGAGTGGCCATATCTTGCCAGGATATTAGGGCTCTTGCTTTTCTCTGGATTGTTCAGTAATCTCAAAGAGTGGATCTTTTTCCAAATTCTCTAAAAATATTATTACCATTATCCCTAAGAAACAATCTCATAGTCTGAGTTTGCTCATGTGATAGCTGGTGATTTTAATCAGACTGATTTGAAGTTAGTGCTTTTCCATTACTACCAGCATGTAAACTTTCTCACAAGGGGTAGGAGTACCTTGGATAAAGTATACACCAATATAAAGCAAGCCTACAAAGCAGTGCGGTCTCCACACCTCGTTGGTTCGGATCATTTTTCTATCATGTTGGTGCTTGCTTATAAACCTGCTCTGGTCAGGGAGAAACCCATGGTGAAACAGATCAGGATTTGACCTGAGGGAGCATTATCAGCTCTCCAGGATTGTTTTGAGTGTACTAACTGGAGAATTTTCAAGGAGGCAGCCACAACAAACCAGCACATTGACCTAAATGAATACACCAAAGCAGTGATGGCTCACATCATAAAGTGCATTGATGATGTCACAGAGATCAGAAGCATCAGCACAAGAGGTAACCAAAAACTATGGCTTACTAGTAAGGTCTATGATCTTCTGAAGACATGAAATTCAGCATTAAGGGCAAATAACAAGGAAGCCTTAAGCGTGACAAGGGAAAACCTGAAGAAAGGCATAAATGAGGCTAAGAAGGAATATGGGAAGAAAGTACTAAATCATTTTGAGGACATGGGGGATACCAGATGGTTGTGGCAGGATATACAACAAACTATGGACTATAAAACAAGAGCTGCACAATGTGATGATAACACTGCCTTCCAAGATAGGCTGAATACCTTTCTTGGAAGATTAAAGGAAAGGAACACCACATCTGTGCAAAGGTTACACTCAGAGCAGCATGATGCAGTACTCAGTCTTAGCCTGATGGGTCTGATGGAAGTAAAAAAGGTTCTGCTGAAAGTCAATCCCAGACAAGCAACTGGTCCAGATAATATCATAGGTAAGGTTTTAAAGAGCTGTGCAGACCAGCTATGTACAGTACTCATGGATATATTTAACACCTCACTTGGCCTAGCAAAGGTCCCTTCATGTTACAAAGGAATGAATATCATCCTTCTACCCAAAAAAGCCTCACCCTCCAACTTGAATGACTTTATGTTTGTTGTACTAACATCCACAGTTATGAAATGTTTTGAGAGGTTAGTCAAGAAACACCTGTCTGCGGATCTACCGTTAACTTCTCATCCACTGCAGTTTGCCTACAGAGAAAACAGATCCACGGCTGATGCAATAGCGGTCGCATTGCATCTTGCTCTTCAGCATCGGGAGAGAAAGAACAGCTATGTGAGAATGCTATTCATCCACTTTAGCACAGCATTTAACACAGCTCTCCCTATGCAATCGATCAGTAAGCTAGCACATCTGGGCATCAGCAAACACCTCTGCAATTGGATCCTGGACTTTTTGATTAACAGGCCACAGAAGGGATGTGTGGGCAAGAATGCCTCTAGGAGCATAACACTTAACACAGGTGTTCCTCAAGGTTGTGTTCCCAGCCCCATATTGTTTACTATCCTAACCCATGACTGCACAGCAAACTTCAGTACAAATCACATCATCAAGTTTGCTGACAACACCACAGTCATGGGTCTCATCAGGAGAGAGGATGAGAGTGCATACAGAGAAGAGGTTAACACACTGATTTCCTGGTGTGCTAACAGTGCAGAAATAACCTTGACCTGAATGTAAGTAAAACAAAATAGATCATTGTAAACTATAGGAAGAGGCAAACACCCCATACACCACTCCTGATCAATGGCAAGATGGTGGAAAGGGTATGCAGAACCAAATTCTTTGAAGTTCATATCTCTCATGATCTTTCTTGGGCCATGGAACACATGCCCCATAGTGAAAAAAAGCACACCAATGTCTCCACTTTTTGAGAAGACTTAAAAAGGCAAAACTACCATTGTAAGCACTTTCCACCTTCTACAGAGCAACAATTGAAAGCATACTAACATCCAATTTTTGGCATGGTATGGGAGCTTTGTGGTCACAGATAAAACATCCCTATAGAGAGTGATGAGAGTCTCTGACAGGATAACTGGTATTAGTCTGCCCACAATCCAGGATCTTTATACATCAAGGAGCCTAAAGAGAGCCACCAAAATACTAAATAATGCAACTCATCCTGCAAACAGTCTGTTTATGAACTTGTCATCGGGTAAAAGATAATGCAGTATTCGATGCTGGACAACTAGATTTAAAGACAGTTTTTTATCTGAAGGTGATCAGACTTCTTATTTCTAGCATTAGGTCTGATCACTGACAGGTCAGGATGTTGGGACTTCCAGTTCAGTGTGCAATATTATTTTATCTATTTTTTATTAAGCCAAGCCAACCATTATAATTTATACTACTAACCCAGGTGCAATATATTTTTCTTCAGCTGCTACTGCTATGTGCTTATTCACCCGTAATGTAGTACGTGGTTCATGTGTAATACTATTACTTGAACTTTCTCTGCTAGATGTGTATTTTTAGTATCTTAACAAGTGTGTGTTTCTAGGAATATATATAGCTATACACTTGACTGTACAGTTGATTTATAAGATGGTGGTAGTATTATTATTATATGTTGTTTTAAATTATGTCTTTCTATATATGTAATTTATTTGTTGTCTGACCCATGATGAGCTGATTGCATGGAATCTCATTTAATCTACACTTGTGTAGCTCTAATTGACAATAAAGTCACTTTTGATTTTTTGACTTTGACTTTCAATATTTAGGTAAAGTACCACACCATCTTCAGCCATATTTTTAATAATAAGGTTATTGTGAGGTTGTTGGGCATGTGATACACATTTAGACAGAATGTGATTTATGCTTGAAATGTCTTATACACCTTTACCATCCATGCACTATGAATTCTTTCACAAAGGTTGCTAGTGGTCTCCTCCTATGGATGATCAGTGGTGTTGTTACATCTAGGTCATCCTTGCTCATTTTTCTATTTAATGACAGACTGACTGCATACCCAGAGTAGACTTACAGCCACCATCCCGAAATGGATTGACTGTTAAAATTCAGGGAGCTCATGATAGGTTATGTGTGGTTTGCATTTGTCAATGAGTCACTTCACAATGTTGAGTTCCACATGCTTTGATTTTGGGATCTTTGCTGTCTGTTCTGACATTAGGTAATGTTATTTGTTGAAAGAATGTAAAATACTGTTGCTTTTTTGATGACATTTAGTTATATCTATACTTTTCTCTAAAGGATACACCAAATTCCAGATTATGTTATCACAAATGATTGCCTGCAGTCCATCCATAACTACATGACTTGTAGCCATCTGAAACTTAAGCTGTCAAAGGCTTTGGGTCTGTTTTAAGTGTAGTCATATGACCATTTACACATTTATAACTGTTACTGACATTTATCATGTAAGAAGAAGATCTAGGATGGATTTGTGACCCATCTGCAGAACCTGCAAGTGCTCTTTAAAGTACACTTTCACTGAAGTACAATGTACCATTTTCAGACTGTATCTTGGATCAAACACTTGATTTAGCAAGTGATCTTGTGATGGTTATTTGTGGCCTCATTCCAGCTGGATTACTGTAATTTAATTCAGGCTGAATAACATCAATATTGCATGTATCCAACAGATCAAGAGTTTTGCCATCAGAGCTTTGAAAAGAAGAACCTATGAGCACACTACTTTAAACTGATGGATTTTTTTGGTAGCTGCTGGTGGCTACTAGGTCTCCATTTCTTTTTTTCTTTCTTGTTAAGTCATACATAACCTGAGTATTGTCTAGCCAAAGGGCCTTCTGGGGATTAACCATGCATCTTTCCATCTTCACTCAGCTAGAGTGGGACTAATAGATGTTCCCTCCATGTTGCTTCTTGAATCTTTGTGAATGGACTAAGAGCCATTTCAAATTGAAGAATATATGTGAGCAGTTAATGCAAAAGTCCAAAGGCCATTATTCATTATCAATTTTCATTGCTGAAGTTTGAGGTGATCTTATGAAAAAGTTGTCCAGTTCTTGTTTTATGTAGCACTTAAATTAAAAGTTTGTCTTTCATTATTTGTAGGGATTTTTTATTTTTCTATAGGGACCTCAAATATTTATTTATTTAGTTAGTTTATTTACTGGGATAGTACACTGATTACAAAAGACCATTTGCAAGCACAATCTGGGTAACATTTTTTAATCATAAGCAAGCTCTTAGTTTATGTAGTTGAACAAAACTAATCCCTTGTTAACCAAGGGCAGAAACAGGTGGACTTCTAGTATTGTGTTCTATTGATAGAGACATTAACTTCACTTCTCCCTCAGTTTCTCAAGAAAGTAGATAAAATTTCATCCTACTGAACCAGGTTAAAGCATTAAAGTCAAATTGTGAATGAGTAAAATTTGTATTCAGGCACATAAACTGAAAAAAAGGAGAAAATTACATAAAAAACACCCAACTTCAGCCAACAGTATCCACCACTCAATCTGAGAAGAAAACCAGGAAACAGTGGATGTGAGTGGAGATGAGCAGAGCCAATATGTAGTGTTTAGTATGGAGGTTTCACTGTCAAATATACAGTTGGAGTTAATGGAAATTCAGCAGGCTCTGCGAGAACATGTACTAGGCCGTGAGAAAAGGTTAGAAGAGATGGGTAATGCAGTAAATTAACATACCTCTATGAAAATATGCATCTGAAGGCTAAGGTCCAGCTGAATGAAGCCTGGATGGACTATGTGGAGGCTAAAGTAAGAGTTATGGAGGACAAGTCAAGAAAGAAATACCTTAGAAAGGTCAGGGTCCCAGAGTTAGCAGAGAGGAGAGATTGCATCATATTTGTTCAAGAGACACAGACAAATAAATTGTGTCAGAACCATGGACTAAAACTAAGTGCCAAGAAATACATAATGGTATCCTTTGGAAAGCCATCCACCCCCTGGTAACTATCATATTGACAACACATCCCCAACAGTTTCCCAGTAGTCAGGGACTTGGGGACACACAGAGACAGTAATCATTCTTTTTTATAAACAAAAGTATGGCATCTAGGTCCAAGGAGATCTTTCTCCAACTGTACTTACCATTCATCAGACCAGTCATTGAGTCCAGTTCCCCCTTTGGTATGTACCAAACCAGGCACATGCAGCAACTGGAATGTTCACAGAGATACCTCATTAAAAGAACAGCAGGTGTAAGCAATGTCCTATGTAGACTGCCTTAAAGCCCTATCCTTGTACTTTGTCTCCTACAGGCTGAGAGGAGATTTATGCCTGGAATATAAGGCATTGTTGGAGCCCACCCTGATGGTCCTCCTGCATATCGGAAAATCAAACAACACCAGAATTACCCATTTTAAAGACTTAAAGCTTAGCTGTGATATAAATAGGACCTGCTGGAGAGACAGGTATGTATCCTAGGGACTGCCCCTTTTCTGAAACAGACTCCTCATCCATGTGAAACAGAATTCCTCTCTAACTCAATTTAACTGCAACTTGGACAATGGGATGGGGAACAAAATTCATCCCTGGTTTGGCACCTCTGTCTCTAATGGACACCAGCAGCCTGCAATTTGCTCATCTCCTAGGCTCATGCTTATAAATTTTACATCCCCCAAGCTTCTGCTTACACTTATCAAGGGTACCGGAAGTTTTCAGAGATTTGTGATGCATGGCTTGGCTTAAAAAGGTCATAGTGATTATTAGCCTAGTACAAACCCATGAAACTATAAGAGACCGAGTAAATGGATTGTTTTGCCAGTTAAGACCATAAAACTCAAAAAGGCTAATCCCATGCCTTAGTAGCCAAATGCTGGCAATCAAATAGTCAGTTAGATATTGTAAGGTTTCAGTCATTCACTCAGGGAAGGAGTGCAGAAAGTGTTTGGCAACCTGGGGAAGGTATTATCATTTGATGATACTTGAGTTTTTGTTTTGAAAGATGTCTTCTTGAAGATGAAATGCAGGACAGGAGCCTTTAACCCAGTAATGTGTCTTTGCAGGTAAAAGACACTTAAGTGGCAGATGAGAGTACTTTTTCTGGAGCATCAAAAACATTCAGTGATCCAAAGTTCACTCTGCAGATTGTGCAGAAGCCTACACTTCTTCTTAAAAAAGGCAGTTCAACATAATGAGTGACAAGTGATGTAAAGGGGTGGTTAAATCAGAAGCTGTTATTAAATTCCATATGTGGATGGCTGGAGCCATTCCATCTTATTCAAGTGATGGTACATTCTTAAGCAGCGAGTAGACACAATCAGCAAGGTGACAAGACATGGGAGATTTACAGTTTACCAAGCTAAATCTTAAGCTATATTGTTTTGGGAGAATAGACTGAATGGGTATTAGATGGCAACAAGCTCATATGGACTTGAAGGGTGGGGGAGAGGGAGGGGCACCAATCCATGCCTTGAGCAGCGGCCATAGTAATGGCAGATGGATGGCAGTGGGGGGGGTGACAAAGAAGAGTACAAAACTCTGAGCTTGGAATTAATTGTATATAGTTTATATATAGTTTTAAGATGAGTAATTGTGTATAATTTACATATAGTTTTAATAAGAGTAATTGTATGTAATTTGTATATTGTTTTAAGAGAGGATGGCATTGAATTTTTAGCATCAAAGTTTTAGAAGCCAATATGATCCAACACAGACCACTGAGAAAGGATAAAGGAATACTGCTCCAACAGGGTATGTGGTTAAGATCTTATTGCTGAGAGAATTACGGGAGAGTACAGCGTCCCTGTGAAATAATTTATATACAGTGTGGCTGGAGGAACGGTCTGATAAAACAACCCAGGAGGTTTGAGTAGTAACATGGAATATAAATGATTTAAGCAAGCCAATTAAGAGAGAGATTATTATTCAATATGTTCAGAGAGAAGGTATAGATATAGTGTCCCTAGTGTGGACACATTTGGTGAGGGGTGAGCACCAACAGCTGGTGAGGATAGAGTTTAAGCTATTAGCTGTGGCTAACTGAGAAGGGAAGAGAAAGGGAGGGGATTGCAGTTCTGCCTAAGAATAATTTGACAGTTGTCACAGGAGCAGAAGAGAAGCTGCACAATGAAAGGGTCATATGGCTACATTTAAAGGGATAGTGCAGGAAAGGCGAGTGATGATTATAACAGCATATGTCCATGCAGGGTGATTGCACAAGTGGTGATAAAAATGATGAATACAATAACAGATTTTCAAGACGGATTGTGTATAGTGTTAATGAACTGGAACATAATTACTAACAAATGGTATGTTACTAAAGGCTGTCAGATAAAAATAGTCAATAGAAAAGGGTGATAGTTAGGGAATATTACTTTATCTGTTAGGGTTTGTAGATCTTTGGATGTATGAGATAGTAGCCATGGTTTGGTAGGGGAAAGAATTTCACTTACTCTTCTCTGAGACACCAGTCGTGGCCTAGAAACATATATTAATATAGAAAAAAAGTTGGATATAGTGTGATGGTCTCTAGAACCTATTATCTTAGTGGACCATGCATTAGCGAATAAAAGACTGAGTCTGGGATTTCAGACAGGCTTAAAAAAGCATTGGCAATTCTAGATGCATTTCCTTTTTTGCTCCCCACCATCACTACAACCCTTCATTGTATTGGCCTGGCACATATCTATGTATGCCAGATCTACCAGCTGCTTCACCCTCTCCTCCAGACTAATTTGGTGTTGGAGAGACTGGTTGTGGAACTAAACATCCAGAGGCTCAGCACTTCTGTGGAACTATACAGGGGAGAGTTTTTTTTGACTTATGACAACTCGTTTACCCCACCACTAATGTACTTAATGTTTAAAACTGGGGATAAGAGTACACTGGAGATGTGTGGCATATTGCACTGACTCTACAGCAGCTCAATCCTAGACCCTCTTTAGACCCACCTACCAATGCATCTTCCCCAGCCTCCACCAACGATAGACACTGTAGGCATTCATAGGTCCACCCACCCACCCCTGGATGGTAAGATCCATCCTTCCCTGCCAATCTATCTGTCACTAAAGCCATTAATTGAATCTGGATCACCTGGGTTATAGTCAGAATTTTACCCCTCTAAGCCACCAGAGTGGTGGCAATTCTTGATGTGTATTTTGGAAAACACTTAGGATTATGAATGGATGATTCAGACTATTAGAGAGATTTTAGAAAAGGTTAGGAAATGGAAAGAAGAGAGTTGGGAAATGTGCAAGAAGCTAACAAGAGAGCAGATTATAATAAAGACAAAGAGGAAGAGCAATGAAGCAAGATGTTTGAGAGCTGAGTTGCTAACGGACCAAAACTTCTGGAAAAAAGAAAAATGATCCACTAGGATAAAGGGAGAGAAAGAGAGTAAGAGATATTAATCAGATATTGCAGAAGTAAATAGATTGGAAGATGACAGTTATGGAGAATGAATATGCAGTAAGTGTATTTTAGTAATACTCTAAATTGCTAAAAGCATGTGCAATCATTTTACAACAGGAAGAGATAGAGAAAGGCATGCTAAGTCTGAAAAGTGGGTTAACAAAAGAAGTGAGGTTCCTGCTTGAAGATATATTAGAAGAAGTTATAGATTATTATGGTGAACTGGATTCAAACAATATGATTTATGAGGGCAGTGAATCTGATAAACAGCTACTATAAGGTTCAATTTACCAAAATTAACAGAAGAAGAAAAAGAAGCAGAAGACAGGGAGAAATTACACAGAGAAGTGGCATTAGACAAAATGTGGTTAGTGTGGAATGCGATTGTGAAAAGTTAGACACCAGGCAGTGAAAGGTTGCCAGATGAAGTATAGCGATTAGTCCAAGATATGGGTACTGACATCTGGAGAGCAGTGATGAATGAGATGATGATGGAGGGCTGCCACCTGCCACTTGGAAGGTTATTTATTTCATTTATTTTAAAATAAGGAAAAGATGCATTACTTTCCTCATGTTAGAGACCCATATTTTTTGGATCATGACTATAAATTCATTTCAATGATGGTAGTCAAGGGAATGGGAATGTAAACCCAAGATTTATTTGGTTAGATGACTACGGGTTTGTTGGGCTTGGGGAGACAGCTGCTGAGATTCTAAGAACTTTACAGATAATGCAAGCAGCATAAATCAGAAAGTAGAGATTAGAGCTTTTGTCATTTGAGAATGAGAAACATTTGAACTGGTCACATAGCATTATTTATTCAGACTGTTAAAGAACTGGGGATTCCTGGGGGGGGTTTATCAGGCTAATAATGAGCTATTATAAATGAGTCATGGCAAGGGAAAAGATAGGTCAAAGATGTCAGATGAATTTGAGCTCTGAAAGGGAAATAGACACGGTTGCTCATTCTCAGTCTTATTTGCCTTAAAGATATATATATATATATATATATATATATATATATATATAACTTCTGGCTATTCTCATTAGAGAATCTGACAAAAGGGATTATCAGTGTGATGGGTACATTGAGAAATCTTGCGGTTTATAGCTGATGTTTAAATTATTGTTACTCATCTGCATGAAGACACACCTGAACCATGGGAACTTTTAGATAAATCTGGGGTTAAGGCCACATATAAAATCAGTCAGGAGACATTGTCAGAATGCAATAGCATTAAATTTTACCCAATGGACACTTTAGGAACTGAATATAAATATTTATGGAGGAATAACATTATAAGCTACCTGGGGGTGTGGTTCTGAAGTACTGTTGAGGAGCCCTTTATGTTTGCATATGAGAAGATATTTTTGAAGTTGAAAGAGTTGCTTAAAAAGGCTAATGTAATACTACTTGAATCAGAGCAGAGTGCACATTTTGCAGTTGTGGATATTGCCACAAATTCTCTGTTTGAGAAAAGCAGTCTGGCAGTTGCCTCAAATAGGATGTTCATAGGTTCATAAGAGATTACTACACTAACAGCCCAAAATTCCTTACAAGCCTATCCATTAATACCTGAATTTACCCAGATTTTTCAATACCTAAGGGCTCAAGGATGGCTTAGGTTTGTGCTTATGATATTTTACTAACTATCTCTGTCCATAATGGACATTGGCACCACCCCAGCAATTAATTTGCAGTTCCCAATCCATTGATCCAAACTGCATTTGAAGAGGGTCAGGGAAGTGCTCTGCTTCACATGTATAGGTAGCCTGTCCCAGAGAATGGGTAATCTCTGAGACACGTATCTATTCCTCCAGCAAGTTTTGTTCACATTGCAGGCCAGGTTTAGATATTTGGATTGAGTAATCATCATGCTGCTTGTTTTGTGAATGTGTAACCATTCATTCAGGACCAGATTTGAGAATATCTTATATGTAAGGTAGGTAAGGCATAGTTCACCCATTAATAGTCAGTAGGACACTGAGTAAAGGGATAGGGCTCTTAGGCAATCCCTGTATTTTTTTTTTGTAAGGCACCTCTGACTCTGCTCTAGTTCTTGCAAGTGCCTGGGGTCAGGTACATGCCAAAAGGTGCATTGTATTCAATTATTGGTCTGATGAGGACTGAATATAGTGGGTCCATAACTTCCTGGGATCTGGATGTCATGCCCTTTCTTGTAAGATGTGCTACACAAAAGGACTGCTTCACCATCATTGGCACACAGAGGTCAAAGTTCAGGTTATTATCTGTCTATCTAGATCTCTCATCACTGAGTCCACTCTTAGGGGTATGCTACTAATGTTGTAATTTGGAGGGGTATTCGACTTCCCAAAGGCTATAATTATGCCTTTTTTCATTTCATTTTAGGCAATGGTTCTGGAACCAATTGTTTGTCTGAGTCAGACCTTTGTGTATCGACATCACTGGGGATTCAATGATTGCCCCTAACTTTCAGTCATCAGCATGCGTTGAAACCAAAGGCCACCTACACATGCACATGCAGGTGATGTCATTGTTAAAATGAGAAAGGAAGAAGGAAGATTTTAGTCTGAAGATAACATTTAATGAGGTAAAAAAGCAATAAAGAAATAGGAGATGTCCCAACACTAAGTCCTGTGGTGCACCACTAGTAACTGGTCAAATGCTGGATCTGTTCAGAAGATCATGTAAGAAGAGGGCCTTGAATTCGAACCCTTATTATAGGTCAGAAATGAAGTCAATATTATAAGAGAGGTTTAAGGAATGGCAAGAAGGATATGATATTGTGGAGCTGTTATTAGAATTCCCAGAGAATGTCTAGATGATGCAAGATATGTGATGGGTGGTAGTGAGACTTTCACTGGGGAGGTTAGTGAAGCAGTGAAAGACAGAGATGTTGCCTATAAAGGAGAGTAGAGACAACAGGGAGCCTCACACAGTGCTGTGGAGTTGAAATAACGGGATTGCACTGGCAAGGAGCTAGAGGCAGGTGATGCTTGAGAATGGAATAAGACATCAGAAGAAGCGAAGGAGGACTTTACATTAAATGAGAATCTGAGATGGAGATTTAAGGTAGTAGGAGAGGCATAGAAGAAAATATCAGCAATAGGAGAAGAGCACTCCCAAGTTTAATAAGTTTCATTGTGGACTCCAGGAAAGGTAAAATGAACTCCATCTAGGGCCTATAAAGCACTGAATGAGCTAAAAGAGAGTATGGCTAAAAATGGAAGATAGTTGGATGAATGAGAAAAAAACTCTCATGTCTGAACAGGAATGTGGACAGATCCATCAGCTCCATAGTCATTTGACAAAATTAATGAGTCTCCGGATTTTTCCCTGGAAATGTTTGTACATATATTTTTATACCTTGAGCAGGACCACTAAGATATTTCCACAGGCAAATGGGGACTGTTGGAGGTGTGGTAGCAGGGTGCAAGGTACATGGGTGCACATCCTTTGAAACTGCACAAAGCCTGAATAGTATTTTAAAGAGCTTCAATTATTAATTGAGAGAGTGTTGAGAAGGAAAATAAGACTGACTAAGGGGTTATATTTTGCAGACCTGTTAAAGGAAATACATAGGGATGGTCCTTACTATTGATGATCCTTGTGGTGGCTAAAAAAGCTATAACCAGTAAATGGAAGTGGCAAGAACCACTAACTGTTGGAGAGGTAAAACAGTTAGTTACAGATTTTATGACAAGAGGGAAAGTTTTGTAGTGGGATGGTCAAAGAGGGAGCAAAGACACTGGGGGCTATGGTTCCACAGGAGGGGTTAAGAATAAGAGTGGCAGGCAGTGAGGACAGGTAGCAAAGGGTAAGAGTGCATGACAAGAGGTTTGTACTTAAATGAGAAGGGCTCTATATATGGTCCTGGAAAGAAAAAGGGCAAATTCTTGTTATCAGGGTAAATGTTTTGCTGTGGGCAATGTTGAGAAAAGTTGTACTTCCTCCCAAAATATAATCTTGATTGTGGTTTCTATTGTTAAAATGATCCTATTTCTTGATGTGGAAGGCATGAAGTGAATGATTATTGGCATGTTGATTCAATTTGTTTATTGGCATAAATATTGTTAATTCTGATCAATGAATGTGGCTTAAAAACATTTTTAAAAGAATAATTAGTTCCCTACTCAACTGCAGCTAAGACGCCAAGGACAACAGACACTTTGTGCTGTTACAATATGATCAAACAGCTCCTCTGTTTAATGCATATACTTTATTCAAAACCACAAAATAACAAATATGTTGTTATTTTGTTGTTATTCTGTTGTTATTTTGTTATTTTGTGGTTTTAAATAAAGTACATCCTTTAAACAGAGGAGCTGTTTGATCATATTGTAACACCGCAGAATGACTATCATCCTTAGCATCCTAACTGAAGTTTTTGAGTTGGTTGCTAGTTGGTTGTAATAATTACTTTCCTCTCACAGTTGTTCCATATTCTTAGTGTGCTAAAGTTGTAGAACAGTATTTTAATTTCTTAAAGGTTAAGCAGATAGTTCTAGAAGGGGCCTTTGACATCATTTAGGGGAATGCCTGTTTTATCCCTTCTGGCTTTAGCTGCCATGTAATGGTTATTATTTATGAACAGAGATGGGCTATGCACATGCAGGTGATGTCATTGTTAAAATGAGAAAGGAAGAAGGAAGATTTTAGTCTGAAGATAACATTTAATGAGGTAAAAAATCAATAAATAAATGGGTTGCTGTTTCTTAGTCAGACCATGTGGCTCAAGTCACAGTTGTATGGGTATAACAGATCAAGCTAGCATTGGCTTCTCCTTTGTTACTCATTTCACATTAAAGCAGGCCCATAATACTCACATCATTTTAAGTTGTGGATGGTCTGTACACAATGGAGAAACAGCAAGATGGGCACTACCTTGTCTGTCAGTGCTCTCTCTTTTTCGGAGTACTACAATCATCTAAAGGAGTGAGACTGGAATGGATGAATAGCAAAGAAATAGCAATCAGATAAACAATGGAGTGTTTTCTGGATAGTTTGAGACAAAAAGGGGCTGAGAAGATTTTAAAAATGTGTAATTAAAAATTAAGCACTAAAAGGATATAAATAGTGCAATGAATAATGCAAATAAAAGATTTTTTTAATTAAGCAAATGTATTCAAATGTATTCAAATTCCATTTATCTTTATAGCATTTTTTTACCTTTCTTCATCTTTCTACTAGTCTGCTAGTCACTTAAATTAAATTGATTGTGTTTTCTCAGATGTGCATGAAAGTTTTATTCAGTGCTGTTATTCTGCCATACTGAGCTTCATTCATCTGTCTCTGTGAGTCAAAGTAAGTTAAAGAGCTACATTGCATATTGAGAAAATATTTAGAATAGTTACTTTTCAAACCAAATATAGAGAACACACGCAGCTATCATTGTTCTCCTGTTTAATAAACAACCGATAGAACTGCCAGGAAGTACAAATTTGCTTTTTTGTTTGTTTTTTTGGTTAGTTTCATAGAATCTGTCCCCCAACAATATTGTTTTTACAGCTGAGAAGCATTAGCCTACCGTGTAAGCACATTCCTTGTGTCTGCTAGTGATTTGTTTTATCCATTGACAAAGCAGACAGTAACATTTAAACAGTATAATTCTGTCTGCTATATATGTTAGTGTATGTCAAAACCATCCAATAGTTCAGACACCGTAAAATGCTTTAGGCGTAGCATCATGCAGATGTATTTAAACTAATATCACAAAATAGTAGAGTCACATTTTGTTTTAATCCATTTTGTATATGCTTCTTTTCAGACATAGGGCCGGATTCATGAAGGCTTGCATGGAGTCTAAGAGTAGAGTAAGATTCCATGCAGCCAACATGTCCGACGAGCGATCCAGGAACAGCATTGCAAACAGCCCCTTAAACTGCTCCTACACGGACAGGGCTTTGATATGCAAATTACCTCACTTGCAGACGAAAGACATGCAAATGAGGTAAATTTGCGATCCAGGAAACACAAATCTGTCTGAGTAGGAGCCGTGTTATCTGCAGAAATGTACTCAGTTGACAACTGAGTACCGTTCTGCAAATAGCAAAATGGAGCTGTGACAGCTCCAAATAAATGTTGCATATGGTTGAGGAAGCATGCCAATGGCCAAATATACGGCCATTGGCAAATTTCCCCAATGCAAAAAATAAAAATTAATTTTTTTTTTCCTCGATCAGCGAGGTTTAAGCTTAGCGCAGCGCCGCACAAACGTGGTGCACTATAAAAATCATAAAATAAGAAAATAAAAGCCACAAATAGGCATTTTATAAGATATCATAATATACAATGCAAGTGAATGGCAGGCTGAAGACAACATGGCTACTGAGTAGGGGTTGCTAAGGGGGAAACTCAGTCCAAGAGATGTAACCAAGCATTACAAGGCAATCCTATGCAAATGAGGGTAAGGATAGTGAATCGCAAGTCTACATAGCAAATGAGCACAGTCAGTTGAGTGCAAGACTAGGATAAGGGGAGTAACAGAGTAGGATATACGTGACATCATGAGGGGGGTATGTATGACAGTAGCTAATCTCATTGAAGCAGAGTGGCATGTGTTAGCTGTCAGTTGCTCATCACTGGAAGAGGTGTGTCAGTAGATATCTTAGCTAAAGTCAAGAAATGAAGGTGTACACTGTGGGTATCACCAAAGTTTCTTGTAAAAATGATTGCAATGTGTATGCGTGCTTGTGCATGCTTATAAACCTGAGTAAGACAGTGTGCGCGTCTAAGTAAAAGTTAGCATGTGTAATGTCTAAATCTGTGTTCGCATATTTGCGCCTGTGTGCATGCATTTAAAGCATGTGTAAGGCAGTTTAAAGTCTTGTAAGCACCTTTGCGCTCGTGTGCGCGCTTTTAGGCAGGAATTAGCTAGTGTAACTCTGTCTAAGCCTGTGTGCGTGCGTGTTAGTGCATGTGCACGTGTTTGCGCTAGTGTGCTCGGCGTTGCCCCCCTGAGGAAATGGAAAAGGAAAAGGAAGCACAAAAAACAGTAGGAAGTTAACCAGGGAGAGTCAGCACAGCTAGCAGGTGGAAATAATCAGAATCAGGCAATTACACAGGCAGTAAACCAGCCCAGCCCAGCCCAGCACTTAAAACTCTGCAAACAACTTTTCACCATGTATTCCTCAGAGACACTGCAGCACTGCAGTCAGCTAAGAGAAGTGAATACTGAAAAATCTGTACTGAGACAAAAAAATGTTAGAGGCTGTCATTGCTCATAAGGCGACATATGCAATATGCTGAGGGTGGTGACAATGGTAATGCTGCTGATCAACACCCAGTGCAGAGACGGAGAAGAGTGTACAGGCCCAGGGTAACCTGCTACATGAGCTGGAGATAGTGGAATGCTATAGAGTGGACAGAGACCTCCTGCAGCAAATTGTTGAGCTGTGCAGGCCACGCCTCACACACAGAACCAACAGAGGGGAACCCATTCCAGTGGAAACCAAGGTATGTGTTGGCCTGCGAATACTAGCAACAGGTGCCTTCCAGAGACCAACTGATGATATGATGGGGATATCACAGGCATCAGCATCCAGAGTACTGCACCAGTTCCTGGATGCCATGTCAGCACATGTCGGTGATCATGTATATTTCCCCAATTCCCGTGAGGTATTGGCTAGCAATATGCGTCTCTTCCAGCAAATAGCAGAATATCCTGAGGTAGTGGGTGCAATAGACTGCACGCACATATGCATCAAAGCACCAGCCAGTGAGCGGGGTAGGGTCTACTTCAACCGCAAGGGCTTCCCCTCCATCAACTGCCAGGTCGTGTGTGATGCCCAGGGCATAATATTGAACGTGTGTGCTGGCTGCCCTGGAAGCTACCATGATTCCCATATCTGGCATCTGACGCAGCTGTACCAGACATTTGCCAATGGGGACATCACACATGGTCACCTAGTGGGGGATGCTGGCTATGCACTGGAACCGTGGCTGATGACACCCATCAGAAATGCACACACACCTGAACAGGAACTCCATAATGAGGCACACGCACAAACACAAAATGTAATTGAGCGTGTGTTTGGGCTGCTCAAGTCACGGTTCCGGTGCCTGGACACATCTGGTGGAGCCTTGCAGTACTCACCAACTACATGTACCCAAATTGTCATGGTATGTGCTATGCTACATAATATGATCCTGCGAAAACAGCTGCGGCAGGACCAGCATAGGCCTGGCCCAAACAGCCCCCCACCATTGCCAAGGTCATCACAGGTAGAGAGTGACTCAGAGGAGAAACAACCTAAGCCTGCCCCACTAGGCAGAAGGAGGTGTGCCCAGTATGCTTTGGCCTTGGCAAAGAGGCAATGCATAGCACATACACTAGCTCAGTAGGAACCCTGGAAATTATACCTCTCTATGACTGCACATATAGTAAAAGGGATGCCTAAGTTGACACTACCTGCCTCAAACATGTACAGGGAGTGTAGTATGTGCATCCGACATAGACAGCCCTGCAGCACCACCTGAGGCATGATTGCCATGTGTCAAGCAATTTAAGGTAGTGCTAAACAGTATTTACCACCATGTAGTATATGCAAACAGAATCGCACACAACAAATTAGTACAACTGTGGTCAATGTTGAGTAATACTGGGCAATGTCCAGCAAAGTTGGTGAATATACAGCAATGTTAGACAAGCCTGGTCTAAGTAGGGCATAGCAGAACAAAAGCCAACATGCTTATATTTGCTTAACTGGCCCTTAAGCAGTCTGGTCTGCTCAGTATGGAAATATAAAGCAGTGATGGGCCTCGAACCCAGGATACTGTGCACCATAGTTAAAGTACTGAACAACTAAACCATGACAGCATTGCACTGCTCAGCCAGTATGAAGGAATGTTGATAAGTCTATGCAAAGTATTTCATGGAAACCCTGCAGGCACAGCATAATCCCTGTTGAGTTATGACACAAAGGTGAGTCCTGCAGTAAGAACAGAACTTGACTTCCAACACACACAGTATAAATGTTAATATTGGTCATGTTCACACACATCCACAAATGTAGTGGACTTCAGATCGTAACATACTGAAAGGTCACACTGGGCATGCTCACACACTTGAATAAATGAGACATATGTCAGGCAACAAAACATGGAAAGCCTGAACTGGGCATGCTCACACACTTAGGCCATGTCTGACTACAACAGTGGGCCACACATATCTGGAAGTTGCATGTGTTAACCCAGGAACCTCTCACTATCCAGCAATCCGCCCTGTGCACACAGTTACATGGCAACAGACACTTATATAATATAGTGGAACCCTGTCATGATCAAACATGGTCCGCAGATACCTAAGTTGTTCATAGAAACTGGGAAAGCAAAGACGATAAAGACCTGCAAACAGTATCAGAAATAAATAATGTGCATCCTGAGCAGAAGCATAGGTTCAGAGGTCGATACTAGGCTATCTGCCCTAGGGTATGTACAAGCCTAGCCATAGTGTGTTTGGCTTTTGCAGCCCTGTCAGATTACTACACAGTGCCATTGAATAGTAGGTCACACAAGATAGCCCATGTACGTTTAGGCTAGTGTGCCTCTATCTAGCAGGGACACAGAAGATATCCCATGTGTAAACATACGATCACCCATACAGCCGTCAAGATGTCCCCTGTAGGTGGCTAGTGGGTGGCTCTGCCTATGTGAAACTGTGATCACAATCTGGAGTGAGTGGAGGCCCTGGGATAAGAATCTGTCCCTCCAGGATGTCCTATTAACATCTGTGTTGAGGTATATGTTCCTGGAGTGTGTAGCTACAAGGGAGTTGGATATCCTGAGGTGGAACATGTCCATTAATTCTGGGTTGGGTATTACTGCAAACAGCAGGCACACATCATATCCAAGTAGGTGGTAAGTGACTGAGTAGAGCTGGAGTTACTGCATCTGAACTGTGCAGGTCATCTGTGTGAGTCCCTACATCTGCTTGGTGTGGAACTTATAGGTTCATAGGTTCATAGGTAGATACTAGGCTATCTGCCCTAGGGCATTTATAAGCCTAGCCAGAGTGTATTTGGCTTCCGTCTCCCTATTAGATTAGTCTACTGTGCCACTGTAAATTAGGTCACAGAAGGTACCCTTTAAGATTAGTTTGCTGTGCCTCTGTCTAGCAGGGACACAGAAGAGATCCCAGGGGTGAATTTGCGATTTCCCATCCACGTGTCCAGAATTGGCTTGAAGAGGGTCAGCGAGGGGCTATGTCTAATATGAATTGGGATTCTATTCCAGAGTGAGGGGAGCCTCTGGGAAATGAATCTGTCCCTCCAGCATGTCCTTTTTATTCTTGTGCTGAGGTTTAAGTCCCTGGAGCGTATATCTCTAAGGGACTTGGATATTTGAGGTGGAACATGTCCATTAATTCTGGGTTTGACATGGCTTTGTATGTCAGGCATAGATTGCCTCTGAGTAAATGGTAAACAACTGAGTAGAGCTGGAGTTTCTTTAGTTGAGCTGCATGCGACATCTGTTTGTAGCCCATGATCCTCTTGCAGAGGTACTTTTGGGTATCTCCAGTTGCTGCAGGTGTCGGGTAAGGTACATCCCAAAAGGGCCATTGTATTCAAGTATGGGGCTGATGAGTGACGAGTAGAGGGGCACAATGACCTCTCTTGATCTAGATGTGAACCCTTTTGTGATAAGGTGGCATATATAGAAGGTCTTTGTAACCACTTTGGCAATGTGATTATCAAAGGGGAGAGATTACTATCTACATTGGTCCACAAACCTCAAATTACTACTTCTGTATTTAATGGATTACCACCTATGTGGTAATTTGTGTGCACCTTGTTTTTCCCAAAGGGGATGACTATGCACTTTTTAGCATGTAGCTTGAGCCTGTGGCTCTGGCACCAAACATCCATCTCTGTCAGACCCTTTAGGAGGATGCTAGTGTCAGCTGGAGAGTCAAATATGACCCCCATTTTGCAGTCATCTGTGAACTTTGTCAGCCATAATCCCCCCGTGTTAGCCTGAACCTCAGAGAAGTATATACCAAACAAGAGAGGTCCCAGAACTGAGCCCTGTGGGATGCCACTTGTAACTGGTTTGGATTCGGACATGGCACCTGCGATTCTGACCATCTGGGTTCTATCCCTGAGCCAGTTTGCAACCCATCTTGCGATATAGGGGTTGATATTTAAGCTGGTAAGCTTATTTATGATGCCCGAGTGGGGTATTGTGTCGAAGGCTTTTCCGAGGTCCAGGTAGGCTGTGTGGACTACCTTGCCTTCATCTATAGCTTTGGTAACTGTTTCAAAGAAATCAACTAGGTTTAAGAGGCAAGATCCGCCCTTAACAAAGCCGAATTGGGTAGGGTCCAGTGTCTGGAGGCTCCCAATGACTTTGTTTATGAGTTCCATGATAATACGCTCCATGGCTGTACAGACCAGACTAGTCAGGCTTATGGGGCGATAGTTCCCAGGGTCCATTGTGGCACCACCTTTGTGGAGTGGAACCACTGTAGCTGTACACCATTATTTGGGTACATATCCTGTAGTAAGGCTAAGTTTGAACAGTGACTTAATGTGAGGGTTCAGTTCTTCTTGGAGCTTGTGTAAGGCACAGCCTGGGACACCGTCCGGTCCCATAGCTGCTGTGTTTTTTGCTTTGGAGAGGGTAGCTTTCACCTGTGCAACTGTGATGTCAGGGAGGTTACATTCAGTTGGGATAGGCATTTGTTCCTCTGGGGGTGAAGGGGGGGGGGTTGTGCTGAATCTGTCTGCCAGGATGTTGGCTATGTCTGGAGGTTTGGTATATTTTGTACCGTTATGCAACAATTCAGAGCATATCTGGGAGTTTCCACCCATATTATGGACATAACTAAAGAAGGGCTTGTGATTATCTTTAGTGTCTAGGGCAATTTCCCTTCCGAAACTGGCCTTTGATGATTCTATGAGGTATCAAAGTTTCTTGCTAATACTGATCAGAGATACCTTCCATTTTTGGGATTTTGCTCTGTCATGTAGTAGCTTCCTCCTTCTGTTGTATAGCTTATTTATGGCCATGGTCCACCAAACAGGTCTCCTGTTTTTGGAGGAGTGAGTCTTTGTTTTATTTGGGATAGCACAATCCATGCATTCCTGCAGGTGCTCATAGAATTAATTTGTAAAGGATTCTGCGGATTGGCCTGTATTATCCTCTGGGCCGCGGGCTTTGAATGATTCCACCTCAGTCTTAAGAAGTGCAAAGTTGGCTTTTGAGAAATTATTTACAGCAATTTCCTTGGCTGGGGGTGGGGATGGGATATGGATGTCCATGGAAATTAGTTAATGGTCTGATCTTACCAATGAGGGGTTTACTTCTGGTGTGGAACATAGAGTCCCCATGGTGGTGATGACCAGGTCCAATATGTTGTTCCCTCTTGTGGGAGTGGTGACCAGTTGTTCCATCGCATTACAGTTTATAACTTCAAGGTACTATTGGGCGAGTGTGTTTGGGCATGAGTAGTTGTCGCAGTCAATGTTTGGGTAGATGAAGTCACCCAATAACATAGTTTTAGGAGAGACCTTGATATTCTCCAGTGTTTTCAGGAATACCAAGTGGGGTTCCTGTAATAGGGAGGGTGTTCTTTAGCAGGCTGCAAACTGAAAGGCAGTTTGGCCCACTGTTAGTTGCACATGGATGGTTTCTGATGCTTCGTGCAGTGCCACTAACCTGAAGGTGTAGGTATCTTTGATGAATATAGATACTACCCCTCCTTTTGTGCTTCGGTCCGAGTTTTGTGTCTGAAACGTATGGTATGAGTTATAACCTGGTAGTGCTGGGGTGCTCTCAGGAGCCTTGAACCAGGTTTCTGTTACTGCACAGACATCGATATTCTGCATACTGAGGAGAGCCTTGAGTGCATGCATCTTGAGGTTTAGACTTCTGGCATTGAGTAGCATTACCTTTAGAATTTGTATCCTTGGGTTGTCTATGGAGGTGGGTTTGTCCTTTGAGCCTCAACTAAAAAATGCACTATGGGGGTGGCAAGAGGCATGGCCAGTATACGAAAGCCTAAGGGTGACAGGTGCAAGCCGTCCCTAGTGAAGCAACGTGGCTTGTCGGGCATGTCATCCCAGGCTGACAGACACTGGAGCCCCATTGAATGACACCAATACTTTAGACAATTGTTGAAACTGATCATTTTGTCTTTATACTCTGGCATCATTCTTGGTGAGGGCAGGATGCTACTCAAGGTCAGGGTCATACCAGCCTGGGCTACATGATCAGAGAGCTCCTCTATGTCTCTTTTCTTGTAGTCCAGGGAGGTACGTCTCATGTCATTCACACCTGCATGGATAATGACGGAGTCATACTTGTACTTGCTTTGGAGTGACCTGAGTGGTTGTCTTATGTGGTGGATCCTGGCACCTGACAGGCAGCTTACAGTGACCTTCTCCTTGTTCAGTCAGTTGAGCAGGATGTCAGTGTGCCGGACAATAGAGTCCCCTATAACAAGTGTATTTGGTGTGTTGTTTGGCCTTAAGGGCTGTGACTGTGAGGCACACTGATCTTGTGAGATATGTGATTCATGGGTATTGTTGAGGGGTGGCTGTTGCTTGGGTATCTGTGGCCAGTACAGTTGCTGTAGGTGTTGGGTAAGGTACACCCCAAAGGTGGCATCGTAACCAAGCACTGTTGTTATTAGTATAGGGGCACAATGACATCACTCGATCTAGATGTGAAACCATATGGGATAAGGTTGCTTATATAGAAGGTCTGTCCAACCACTGTGGCAACGTGAATGTCAAAGGTGACAGTACAAATAAGTCATGTCCCCAATCACCTAACAACACCTACCATATGTCATGGAGTACTACCTATGTGTTAATGTGTGGGCATGTTGTTATTCCCAAAGGGGATGACTATGCAACTAATGGCATTTAGCTGTAGGCCATGGCTCAGGCACCAGTCATCCATCTCTGTGAGACCCTGTTGGAGTATGCATGTGGCAACTGGAGAGGTGATTATGGCACCCAGTTTGCAGTCAAGTGCGAACAAGGTCAGCCATATTCCCCCTGTGGTAGCCTGTACGTCAGACAAATATATACTGAACAAGAGAGGTCCCAGGACCAAGCCGTGTAGGATGCCATGTGTAACTGGTGTATAGTCAGACATGGCACCTGCAATTCTGGCCATGTGGGTGCTATCCCTGATCCAGGTGGCAATCCATCATGTGAGATATGTGTCCATATCGATACTGATGAGCCTATGCATAATGGCCCAGTGGGTTATTGTGTGGAAGGGTTTAGCAAGCTTCAGGTAGGCAGCGTGTACAACTGTCCCTATGTCGATGGACCTGTTAACTGTCTAAAAAATACAAACATGCTCAAGAGGCAAGATCTACCCACAACAATGCTGAAATGTGTAGGACACAGTGCCTGTAGGTTCCTGATATCTATGTTTAAGAGTCCCATGACAATACGCTCCATAGCTTTGCATAACAGGATAGTCAGGCTTATAGGGCAATATTGTCTGTGGTCCATTCTGGCACCAACTATGTAGAGTGTACGCCATTCCGTGGGTACATATCCTGTAGTAACTTCGATATTGCACAGAGATGTAATGTGAGGATTACGTCTGTCATGAAGCTCATATAAGATGCAGGCTGGGACACCAACTGGTCCCATTGATGCTGTAATGTATGCTTTGGGGAGGGCAGCACTCACCTGTTACTGTGTGGTGTCAGGGAGGTTACACTCTGTTGGGATGGATAGTTGCTCCCTAGGGGGGATGGGGGGTGCATCTGCACTGAACCTGTTTGCCAGGATGTTGGCTATGCCAGTGGGTTCAGGGTAAGTGTAGTCAGTATGCAGTAACTCACAGCATATCAGTGAGTGTCCACCCAGGTTCCTGACATAACTGACAAAGGCCTTGTGATAGTCCTACATGTCTGGTGCAATTGATCATGAGAAGAAGACCTTGGATAAGTACATGAGTGATCATAGCTGTCTGCTAGTACAGATCATAGATGCTTTCCCCATCTGGGATTGTGCTCTATCATATAGTAGCTTCCTCCTGACATTGTACAGCTTATTAATGGCTGGTGTCTACCAGACAGGTCCCCTGCCATTGGAGGAGTGAGTCTTGTTGTTATTTGGGATAACACAATCCATGCAGTCCACTAGGAGTCTATAGAATGTGTATGTAAAGGATTCAGCAGTTGGAGCTGTATTTGACACTGTCTCAGGGTCTCTGAATGATACCACCTTGCTTTGGTGAAGTGAGACGTTGGATCATCAGAAGTTCAGCAATATTACCCAGGATGGGTGTGTGGAGTGTATATGTATGTCCAGTGAGATAGATGTATGTTCCGACCTTACCAATGAGGGGTATATTGCTGGTGTGGAACATAGAGTCCCCATGTTGGTGATGATCAGGTCCAGTATGTATTCCCCCTTGTGGCTGTGGTGACTGGTTGTGCTATAGCATATGAATTTACAAATTGTAGTGACTGTAGGGCGAGGTTGTTGTGGCTTGAGTAGTATCCCCAGTCAATATTCGTATATCTGATGTCACCCAATATAATGGTGTTTGTGGAGACCATCATATCCTCCACTGTTTCCAGGAAAGCCGAGTGTGGTTCCTGAGTATGGGAGGGTGGTCTTTAGTAGGCAACAAACTGAAAGGCAGTTTCGCACAATGGTAGTTGTATATGTATGGTCTGTGATGCTTAGTGCAGTGCCACTAACCAGGAGGTGTGTGTATCTGTGATGTATATGGATACACCCCCTAGTTGTGTTGTCCGTTCAAAGTCCTGTGGTCAGAAAGCATGGTATGAAACATAACCTGGTAGTGCTGGTGTGCATATGTGACCCTGAACTAGGCATCTGTTAGTGCACATATATTGCTATCCCCCATACTAAGGGGACTCCTGAGTGGCCGCAATATGAGGGTAACACATCTGGTGTTGAGCAGCATTACCCTTAGTGTTATTTAACCTGTAATGTCTATGTAGGTGGGTTTGTCTTTTGAGCCCTCCTCGACAAATGCAGTATGGTGTTAGAAAGAGCCTTAGCCAGCACTCAAAGTTCCAAGGGTGACAGGTGCAAGCTGTCCATAGTGAAGCTACGTGGCATGTTGAGCATGTCACCACAGGCTGACAAACACTGTATCCCCTATGAATGACACCAATCTGTTAGCTAAGTGTTAAACGTGATATGTTTGTCTGTATACTGTGACATCATGCTTGGTGGGTGTAAGATGCTAGACAAGGTCAGGGTCATATTGGCCTGGGCTACATGATGACCCTGTTCCTCCATGTACCACGTCATGTTGTCCAGGGAGTAACGTCTGAGGTTTTATGCACCAGCATGGACAATGATGGTGCCAGTCCTGCACTTGCTTTGTAGTGACCTGACTGTATGTGTTATGTGGCAGATCCTGGCACATGACAGGCAGCACAAAGGGACTATTCCCTTGTATGGGCTGGTGAGTGGTACATCAGTGTGTCTGACAATAAGTGTCGCCTATCACAAGTGTATTATGTGTGTTGTTTAGCCCGAAGGCAAGTGACTGTGTGGCACACTGACATTGTGAACTATGTGAGATGTGGGTATTGTAGTGGGGTAGCAGTTGTGTGTGTGCCTGCTGTGGTGGTCTCTGCTGCTTAGGCAGAGTTCATTTACAACATCCGAGTATGTGCATGTGTGATAATGTGGTTTGAGTGCTGTTGCCAGAGGATATTTGAGACTGATATGTGGTATGTGTGGTTATCCTCACCACCTGATAGACTATGCCAGTCATGGGTCGAGAGAGTTCAGCACTCTGTATGTCTCTATAGGTGCATCTCACACATATATCTGGGTTTGTTGTGAGAAGGAGAGTGTTGTCTGTGTACATGAGGCAGATGTGACATTGTGTCTACATCACAATATTCACCAGCTGGACTGGAGAGTGCACACAAAGCCGACCCCTGGACATGCCGTGATATCATCATGACATATTCTGTAGCCAGATGACAAAGGATCAGTAGGGTGTTAAGTGTGTATAGGAGTATAACAGGGATTAGTGCTCAGGTTTGTTGGTGTTCTGTAAAGAGTAGCTGAGAAGGAGTCCAGACTGAATCATGACACCTCCGACAGCTATGTCATATATAGCAATGTACACACACATATATGTCAAGAGTCGGGGCCAACTGTACCTGACTGACAATGCCAACATCCTGACAGACAGGCCCATATATAAATACCCACCTCCCACCGATGATAGTCCATATCATCATACCAGAAGATATCACATGTAGAATGGATGAACAGCTACCCCCAATGCTAAAAGCATGGCATCAAGTGGACTACATTGATTCCCAACATGTGTCATGCATAAACTACAGAACAAACCGATCCTGCACCTGAACAGTCAGCTGAACCTCCCCCCTACACAGGATGTGGAACTGTTGAATGTGTTACAGCAACATATGGCACTCCACACAAGTGTTTGGTGCACAACACACCATGAGAAGTACAGTCCAGTATGCCTATGGTATGATCTGCAAGGCCATGGAGTCCATCATGGTTGAAGTCATAAACCGAGCTATTGGAAGCTGACATACACACAACCCTATTAACCGTGGTATGTTCATGTGCAGATCATGGTTCCCAAACATGCTAGACTGTTTGCAAGGCAGCCCCACAGGACATACTTCACTGAACACAGCTACACATGTCTCACATACACTTTGAATAGCCCTTTATCAACATCCCAGACATATGTAGTACCCACAAAACCAACAAGCTGTGCATAAATATGTGTTGACATATGAAGGAATGTCAATGTGTCCACAGATAGATCACACAAGGTAAGGATTATGAGTTCCTGTTCCAGCTGTTGACACCTGACAACCCACATGGACCATTCCTGGAATGGTATAAAACAAAGTGTACACACATTACCATGTCTAGTCTGATGATTTCACCACCCTAGAAATACAGACAAAGAAGACCACTCAGTAAAGCAAATAGTGCGCAGCGCTAATGCGTCTCTCTCTAGTATCATAAGCTAATTAGGTAGGGGTTTGAATCCTGCAAATGCTGACTGTGTCTGTATTTGTGTGCAATTCTCCTTAAAAGGAGTGGCCTTTTTGAAGACTGGGAAAACACACTAAAGATGTACATTCCTCTTTGGAATGACTGATGATGTCACCACCCTAGAAATATAGACAGGGAAGTGAAACCACCCAGTAAAGCAAATAGCGCACTGTGCTAATGTGTTTCTCTCTAGTATCATAGTCTAATTATATAGGGATTTCAATCTTGCAAATGCTGACTGTGTATGTGTGTGCAATTCTCCTTGAAAGGAGTGGCCTTTTTGAAGACTGGGAAAACACACTAAAGATGTACATTCCTCTTTGGAATGACTGATGATGTCACCACCCTAGAAATACAGACAGAGAAGGGAAAACACCCACTAAAGCATATAGCACACCATGCTAATGCGTCTCTCTCTCTCTCTCTAGTATCATAACCTAGTTAAATAGGGTTTGAATCCTGCAAATGCTGACTGTCTGCAGGTGGTGTGTGTATGTGTGCAATTGTCTTTAAAAGGAGTGCCCTTTTTGGAGACTGGGAAAACACACTAGGAGATGTACATTCCTATTTGGAAATACTGATGATGTCACCATCCTAGAAATACAGCAGGAGAAAGAACACCAGCCAGTAAAGCAAATAGCGTGCCGTGTTAATGCGTCACTTTCCAGTATCATAACATAGTTAGGTAGAGGTTTGAATGGGTGTGTGTGTGTGCAGTTTCCTTTGAGAGGTGTTCCTTTTTGGAGACTGAGAAAACCCAGTAAAGGAGGTACATTCCTCTTTGGAAAGTCTGATGATGTCACCATCCTACAAATACAGCCGAAGAAGATAAACCAGCCAGTAAAGCAAATAGCGCACCGTGTTAATGTGTCACTCTCTAGTATCATAACATTGTTAGGTAGGTGTTTCAATCTTGCAAATGCTGACTGTTTGTGTGTCCCTGTTGGTCAAAACGGTGTGGGTTTTGCTTTTACTATGGTATGACATAGTATGATGACAACAGTAAGTGCATTGCAGACATCAGGTATCTACGTGGCAAATATATATGTGTACATGTCCCCCCAATCAGTACATAGGTGTGAAGCCTGCATACTACATGAATACATTTGTTTCCATTGACAGGTTGTGCCACTGCTACTCAGATCAGAGGTCACATATATAAGTATGTGGCATGGCCATCCACTGTCGTGTTCTGTGACCAAGGTCATCTGTGGCACACACACCCATGACAGTTACTTAAGAGTAGTGTGAGTGAGGGTATATGGCTGGTGTATATGTCAGACATGGTCATACACAACAAAATCTGCCAAGAATGGACAGTCTTTATAGATGTATGACTGCCTTGTGGATATGCATTCAGGCCTCTAATGTCTGTGATACACCTTGGGAATCCAAAATACCTATGAATATGTGGATAAGAAGGGACACATGACATAACATGGGTCTGTATGCACACAATGGAACCCGACATACATAATGAGGGCTACCACCGGTGTGGTACTGACGGGATAGCATGTATAGTACATGAGGATGACTATGCCATAGTCGGTTTACTGCTATACAGCATGTATCACACAACAGGTATCTGTCTGTATGATACCCTTGTGTAGGATATGCGTCCCATCAAGGGAATGCATTGTAGGCCATTCCATGCATTCCCAGATTTGGATGGACACATCCCTAGTGTGTCTGCATGTACCTAAGGGGGCTATATGACACACAGGTGTGTCACAGTAATGGGTGGCGGTCATCACCACTGGTTAGTGTTATAGTGTAGCACCAGAAGGATCCAGTTGATACTGAGTTCCCTACTACTGTGTGTCATTTGTCAGGACATCATCCAATGATTGCTTATAGTCATGCTGTTGAGGTTGTGTATACTACCAGACCAGAAATCATTGACTGATATTAACGGTATCACCCGCATCATAGTGTCAACCCATGTCATAAACATGTCTACCCATGTTAGTACATAACTGTAGTAGAATGCATACTGCCCATTGAAAGATGCAATGGGATGTTAATAATGTGTACGACAGGGTATGCCACACGTCCCATGTATCCACTATGCATGTACATCCAGACAGTGCGCACCCACCATGTTCACAGATGTACACTTGCTAATCTGTACTGCACACATCACAAACGTACTGTCCACTCACTAACACATGCTGGCAACACATCACACATCCACCAAGTGGCACATGGGTGGATAATACATACTCAGACCTAACAGTGGTGTAAACAATGCTACATTGACAAACAGAGCTTTGATGCATAATGTCTGCTCAGATATACCTACAAGGATGTAGTTAGACTTCCTTGTTGACAACTCGCTATTAATGCTACACTGCTATAGTGTCACCCTGTGCATCAGTACCATGTTAGCCTGTCCCTCCATCTATAATGCAGATGACAGGAGGCGGCACAGGTATCATCATATGCACAGGGCGTTTTGTTGTTTGCCAGAGCCTGACATTGACCCATCCAATCAACATGTCTGTGTGTGTGTGTGTGTGTGTGTGTGTGTGTGTGTGTGCGTGTGTGTATGTGTGTGTGTGTGTGTGTGTGTGTGTGTGTGTGTGTGTGTGTGTGTGTGTGTGTGTGTGTGTGTGTGTGTGTGTGTGGGACAAGAGTACAGCATGGGCCAATGTTGATGTATTGTGTGTGTGTATGTGTGAGCCCTAGTTGTTTGCTTAATGTGTGTGTGTGTCTGCATGCACACAGCTCCACCATGTGGCTGCCATGTATGGTGGTTTGTGGGACAGCCACAGACTGTACCTGCTTAGCTGTACAGATCACTGTCTCTGGTCACAAACACAGTACCTGTGCCTGGCATGGGGTGCTATGGATGGTATCAGGTACCAACCCTGACTGGGTACTGTCATCAGAGGCAGAGGTATGATGACTGGACCCATGTCCTTGCTGGGACTGGCCAAAGCCATGTGCACTTGGTCTACTGGGACGGACAAAGGACAGGCCAGCCCCAGCATTGCTGGGGCTGGTACTGTCACTACAGGAGCGGCTGTGAGGCTGTGGAGAGTCTGCAATCACTGCCAGCTGTTGCTGTTGCTGGCATGTGTCCGCGTCAACGTCGCAACCATCCCGCGCGGTCCTGGCTTGAGGAAGACATGTTGTGGAGGGCATCTATTGTCTCCCCCCAACGTCTATCAATGGCCTCAGTGTATGTCCAGATGGCACTGGCAAGGTCAAGGATGCTGTCATTGATAGCAGTGTTATGTGCCCTCTGCACCCTACATCCCTGCCTGGTGTACCGTCCCATACGTGCCTGAGCCTGCATTACAGCCCGGAACATAGTGGTCGTCATAAGACCTGTGAGGGCACACCTGCCAGGGGCAATACGTCCAGTGGTGCTCCCCTGAGAAACCCTGGACCTCCTCCTATGTGGTACCATTGCAGGTCTACAGCTATGACTGCTGTGAGGGGATGCATGTGCCATGGGGACCACACTCTCCTGGTCAATGCCAACTATATGCTGTCCCTCCCCTATGGCCATTGGTGGTGAGGGATGTAATGGCAGTATGAGTGTGCACATGGATGGGGTTGAACGCTGTGTACTGTCGATTGGTGGATCAACGACAGACCCTGTCAAACCTCCCTGTGCCAAAATACATGTCTCATCATCACCACTATCCATGGCAGTGGCTTCAGGTCGCCTGCTGCTTTTGCCAAGCCCTACCTCAGCACCTGTGAGAGGAAGACAGGAAACACACGTTAAGGTATGCACATGCACACATGCACACATGCACACATGCACACATGCACACATGAACACATGAACACATGCACACATGCACACATGCATACATGAACACATGCACACATGCACACATGAACACAGGAACACAGGCACACAGGCACACAGGAACACATGCACACAGGAACACAGGAACACATGCACACTCCTCACTACAGCAGATACACACACACACAACAGACTTCCAAATCATACTCAATACTGGTTGAAGGTGGGTGACAGTATCACAAGGCAAACAGTCATGCACATGTGTCAGCATGCAGAATAAGTATTGCTCAAGTCCATGCAGTGTGAGTGTAGACAGCCATAGTTGATGACAGTGTACATGACTGTGGTGCATGTGTGTACATGTTCAGTGATTGCCTACACCCTGGAACACAATGTGTACAAGGGCACGGCATTTCTGTGCAAGTATTATAAGCACTGCAATGTCCTGTGCACCATCACACACAGGTACATCCCATGGCTGAGTGTGTTATCTGTGTATCACATGGGTTTCCATGTCTGATTGCAGTGTCTTTGTCTGTAGCAGACAATTGTGGACACAGGTGTAGCACATGCATGCTATGTACACACACGGGATGGGTGGTGCATGTATACGTGATGGGATACCAATCCTGGACATGGCCATTGTAACAGTATGGGGTGTAGTACCATTAGCCATCATCATCATGCATCATGTGATCACTCAAGGCCAATAAAGTGTGCTAGAGCACCGCCTAGCAAGCTGTACCTGAACCGCAGTGCCATGGCTAAGTTCACCATTACACAGCCACGTTGCACAAGGGTGTGTGAGGTGTCCAATATGGAGCATTGCCTAACATGACTGTGTTATGTG